>NC_080379.1:58207681-58807681 GCF_014773155.1 Arachis stenosperma
CAAAAACTTGGTGCGCTCAATACCATGGCATTACACAACTTCGCACAACTAACCAGCAAGTGCACTGGGTCGTCCAGTAATAAACCTTACGTGAGTAAGGGTCGATCCCACGGAGATTGTTATATTGAAGCAAGCTATGGTCATCTTGTAAATCTTAGTCAGGCAAACTCAGATATATATGGTGATGAACGAAAATAACATAAAAGATAAAGATAGTGATACTTATGTAATTCATTGGTAGGAACTTCAGATAAGCGCATGAAGATGCCTTCCCTTCCGTCTCTCTGCTTTCCTACTGTCTTCATCCAACCCTTCTTACTCCTTTCCATGGCAAGCTCGTATAGGGTCTCACTGTTGTCAGCAGCTACCTCCCATCCGCGCAGTGAAAGCTAATGCACACACTCTGTCACAGTGCTGCCAATCACCGGTTTGGTTCCCTCCCCTACCGGAATAGAATAACTCTTTTGCGTCTGTCACTACGCCCAGTAGGTTACAGGTTTGAAGCACGTCACAGTCATTCAATCATTGGATCCTACTCAGAATACCACAGACAAGGTTAGACCTTTCGGATTCTCTTGAATGCTGCCATCAGTTCTTGCCTATACCACGAAGACTCTGATCTCACGGAATGGCTGGCTCGTTTGTCAGCGAGCACTCGTTTGTCAGGCGATCAACCATGCATCGTGCAATCAGAAATCCAAGAGATATTCACTAAGCCTCAGATGCTGTAGAACAAGAATGGTTGTCAGTCACCTTGTTCATGGTGAGAATGGTGATGGGCGTCAATCATCACCTTCATCATATTGAAGAACAAGTGATATCTTGGTAAAGAACAAGTGGAATTGAATGGAAGAACATAGTAATTGCATTAATACTCGAGGTACAGCAGAGCTCCACACCTTAATCTATGGTGTGTAGAAACTCCACCGTTGAAAATACATAAGAACAAGGTCTAGGCATGGCCGAATGGCCAGCCTCCCAAAGAGGGTTTAATCATCAAAACATGATCAAAATATTTTTAATACAATAGTAAAAGGTCCTACTTATAAGAAACTAGTAGCCTAGGGTGTACAGAAATGAGTAAATGACATAAAAATCCTCTTCCGGGCCCACTTGGTGTGTGCTTGGGCTGAGCAATGAAGCAATTTCGTGTAGAGACTCTTCTTGGAGTTAAACGCCAGCTTTAGTGCCAGTTTGGGCGTTTAACTCCCATTTGGGTGCCAGTTCCAGCGTTTAACGCTGGGATTTCTTGAGGTGACTTTGAACGCCAGTTTGGGCCATCAAATCTTGGGCAAAGTATGGACTATTATATATTTCTGGAAAGCCCAGGATGTCTACTTTCCAACGCCGTTGAGAGCGCGCCAATTGGGCTTCTGTAGCTCCAGAAAATCCGCTTCGAGTGCAGGGAGGTCAGAATCCAACAGCATCTGCAGTCCTTTTGAGTCTCTGGATCAGATTTTTGCTCAGGTCCCTCAATTTCAGCCAGAAAATACCTGAAATCACAGAAAAACACACAAACTCATAGTAAGTCCAGAAAGGGAATTTTAACTAAAAACTAAAAAATATACTAAAACTAACTATATCATACCAAAAACATACTAAAAACAATGCCAAAAAGTATACAAATTATCCGCTCATCACAACACCAAACTTAAATTGTTGCTTGTCCTCAAGCAACTGAAAATCAAATAAGATAAAAAGGAGAGAATATGCAATGAACTCCAAAAACATCCATGAAGATCAGTATTAATTAGATGACGGGGCTTTTACTTTTTGCCTCTGAATAGTTTTGGCATCTCACTCTATCCCTTGTAATTCAGAATGATTGGCTTCTTAGGAACTTAGAATCCAGATAGTGTTAATGATTCTCCTAGTTAAGTATGATGATTCTTGAACATAGCTATTTCTTGAGTCTTGGCTGTGGCCCAAAGCACTCTGTCTTCCAGTATTACCACCGGATACATACATGCCACAGACACATAATTGGGTGAACCCTTTTCAGATTGTGACTCAGCTTTGCTAAAGTCCCCAATTAGAGGTGTCCAGGGTTCTTAAGCACACTCTTATTGCCTTGGATCACAACTCTATCTTTCTTTCTTTCTCTTTCTCTTTCTTTTTTTTTTTCTCTTTTTTTTTTCGGTCTTTTTTTTTTTTTTTTTTTTTTTCTGCTTTTTCTTGCTTCAAGAATCATTTTTAATGATTTTTCAGATCCTCAGTAACATGTCTCCTTTTTCATCATTCTTTCAAGAGCCAACATTCATGAACCACAATTCAAAAGACATATGCACTGTTTAAGCATACATTCAGAGAACAAAAATATTGCCACCACATCAAAAATAATTAAACTATTATAAAATTCAGAATTCATGCACTTCTTCCCTTTTCAATTAAGCACGTTTTTATTTAAGAGAGGTGATGGATTCATAGGACATTCATAACTTTAAGACATAGACACTAAGACACTAATGATCATAAGACACAAACATGGATAAACATAAAGCATAATTTTCGAAAAACAGAAGAACAATACAAGGAAATCAAAGAACGGGTCCACCTTAGTGATGGCGGCTCTTTCTTGCTCTTGAAGATCCTATGGAGTGCTTGAGCTCCTCAATGTCTCTTCCTTGTCTTTGTTGCTCCTCCCTCATGATTCTTTGATCTTCTCTAATTTCATGAAGGATGATGAGTGTTCTTGATGCTCCACCCTCAGTTGTCCCATGTTGGAACTTAGTTCTCCTAGGGAGGGTTTAGTTGCTCCCAATAGTTTTGTGGAGGAAAATTCATCCCTTGAGGAATCTCAGGGATCTCATGATGAGTGAGATCTCTTGTGTACTCCATCCTTTTCTTGGTGATGGCTTGTCCTCATCAATGGGGATGTCTCCCTCTATGTCAACTCCAACTGACAGAGGTGACAAATGAGATGAGGAAAGGCTAACCTTGCCAAGGTGGAGGTCTTGTCCGCCACCTTATAGAGTTCTTGGGCTATAACCTCATGAACCTCTATTTCTTCTCCAATCATGATACTATGGATCATGATGGCCCGGTCTATGGTAACTTCGGACCGGTTGCTAGTGGGGATGATTGAGCGTTGTATGAACTCTAACCATCCTCTAGCCACGGGCTTGAGGTCATGCCTTCTCAATTGGACCGGCTTTCCTCTTGAATCTTGCTTCCATTGTGTGCCCTCTTCACATATGACTGTGAGGACTTGGTCCAACCTTTGATCAAAGTTGACCCTTCTAGTGTAAGGATGCTCATCTCCTTGCATCATAGGCAAGTTGAACGCCACCTCACACTCTCCGGACTAAAATCCAAGTATTTCCCCCGAACCATAGTGAGAATTCTTTGGATTCGGGTTCACACTTTGGTCATGGTTCTTTGTGATCCATGCATTGGCATAGAACTCTTGAACCATCAGATTCCGACTTGTTGAATGGGGTTGGTAAGAACTTCCCAGCCTCTTCTTCGGATCTCATGGCGGATCTCCGGATATTCACTCTTTTTGAGTGAAAAGGGGACCTCGGAGATCACCTTCTTCAAGGCCACAACTTCATAGAAGTGGTCTTGATGCACCCTTGAGAGAATCTATCCATCTCCCATGACTCGGAGGTGGAAGCTTTTGCCTTCCCTTTCCTCTTTTTAGAGGTTTCTCCGGCCTTGGATGCCATAAATGGTTATGGAAAAACGAAAAAGCAACGCTTTTTACCACACCAAACTTAAACTGTTTGCTCGTCCTCGAGCAAAAGAAGAAAGAAGAGAGTAGAAGAAGAAGAGGAAGAGGGAGATGGTGGTGTATTCGGCCAGGAAGGGGGAAGAAAGGATGTTTAGGTTGTGTGAAAATGAAGAGTTGAAGAGGGTATATATAGGAGAGAGGGGGGTAAAGGTTCGGCCATTATGGGTGGGTTTGGGAGGGAAAGTGGTTTGAATTTGAAGGGTGAGGTTGGTGGGGTTTTATGAAGGATGGATGTGAGTGGTGAAGAGAAAGATGGGATTTGATAGGTGAGGGGTTTTTGGGAAGAGTTGAGGTGATGGTGAATGGGGGAAAAAGAGAGAGAGTGATGGTAGGGTCCTGTGGGGTCCACAGATCCTGTAGTGTCAAGGAAAAGTCATCCCTGCACCAAATGTTGCTCAAAATCACGTTTGAGCCATTTCTGGCGTTAAACGCCGGGCTGGTGCCCATTCCTGGCGTTTAACGCCAGGTTCTTGCCCTTTACTGGCGTTTAACGCCAGTCTGGTGCCCCTTTCTGGCGTTAAACGCCCAGAATGGTGCCAGACTGGGCGTTAAACGCCCACAGCTAACATACTGGCGTTTGAACGCCAGTTTTCTTCTCCTCCAGGGTGTGCTGTTTTTCTTCCTGTTTTTCATTCTGTTTTTGCTTTTTTCATTGTTTTTTGTGACTTCTTATGATCATCAACCTACAAAAGAGATAAAATAACAAAAGAAAATGATTAATTATAAAACATTGGGTTGCCTCCCAACAAGCGCTTCTTTAATGTCATTAGCTTGACAGAGGACTCTCATGGAGCCTCAGAAATGCTCAGAACCGTGTTGAAACCTCCCAACACCAAACTTAGAGTTTGAATGTGGGGTTTCAACACCAAACTTAGAGTTTGGTTGTAGCCTCCCAACACCAAACTTAGAGTTTGACTGTGGGGGCTCTGTTTGGCTCTGTTTTGAGAGGAGCTCTTCATGCTTCCTCTCCATGATGATAGAGGGATGTCCTTGGGCTTTAAACACCAAGGATTCTTCATTCACTTGAATGATCAACTCTCCTCTATCAACATCAATCACAGCCTTTGCTGTGGCTAGGAAGGGTCTGCCAAGGATGATGGATTCATCCATGCACTTCCCAGTCTCTAGGACTATGAAGTCAGTAGGGATGTAATGGTCTTCAATCTTCACCAAAACATTCTCTACAAGTCCATGAGCTTGTTTTCTTGAGTTGTCTGCCATCTCTAATGAGATTCTTGCAGCTTGCACCTCTAAGATCCCTAATTTCTCCATTACAGAGAGGGGCATGAGGTTTACACTTGACCCTAAGTCACACAAGGCTTTCTTGAAGGTCATGGTGCCTGTTCATACCCTGACCGAGCTCTCCAAACTCGGTAAAGCTGATAGAAGGCCCGACCTCGACCCAAGGCCCACGTTCGAGGTCGGACCTCGGACAAACAGGCCAAAGAAAGGCCCATCAGAAGGAACTAAGCCCAAACCTAAAGGCCGAAAGGGCCTGGGAAAGGCGTTCCGCAAAGATAGAGATGAATCTCCCAAAAGATAATAAGATAAGAATATCTTATCCAGGGATGATCGCAGCCAACTACTATAATACACTGGAGCACCCAGGTATAACTCATACTCTAATTCTACTTGATATCTGCTTGGACCCATGCTAACTTAAGCATCGGAGTGTCATTGCAGGTACAACCCCCCGCCGTTCAGCACAACCAGCTCGGGTCTCAGACCCACCACCTCGGGCCTTGCCGGAAGACCGAGCTGCACGTTTCAGGTAACCCTCGGAACATTGGCGCCGTTGCCGGGGACCTGGAAGTCATCCCTTTACCATGGCGGACGACCCTCCCAACAATAACCACGCTACATCAGAACAAGAAGAGGAAGTTGACACCGGAGAACGGCCGGACAGCCCTCTATCACCACACACTCCAGGAGGAAACAAACAGAATCGCCCAAAGACATCACCCCCAGACAAAGATCCACAAAATCCCGAAAGAGAAAAAAGTTCGGAGATTCTGGAAACAGTTCGGGCACAACAAAGCCGGCTGAGACAACTCGAAGAGGACGTAAAGAAGCAGAAGGAAACTGAACAGGATCTGAGAAGGGAAGCTCGCAAACGCAGAGAATTGGAAGAAAAACTGCGGAAGATAGAGGCCAACCTGAAAGATCGGACGGAACACGGCACCACTCCCGAAAGCACCATGATCCCTTCACACAAAGATCATGAAAGAGAAGGTACCGCGAAACTTCAAACCACCAGATATGGACCTCTACGACGGCACCACCGATCCAAGTCATCACCTCAGCAATTTCAGAAGCAGAATGTACTTAGTCGACGCCTCCGACGCGATTCGATGCAAAGCCTTCCCCACCACTCTCACTAAGTCAGCCATGAAGTGGTTCGACACCTGCCACCAGGATCAACTCCAGCTTTGAAGACCTGACCAAAAATTCTTAACAAGGTTCTCTATTCAAAAGGACAAGGCAAAACAGCCCCCAGCCTACTCGGGATCAAACAAGGCAACCAAGAAACTCTCAGAGAGTACATGGAGCGATTCAACAAGGCCTGCCTGGACATACAACACTTGCCCACGGAAGCAGCCATCATGGGACTAGCAAACGCCTAAAAGAAGGACCGTTTAGCCAATCCCTATCCAAAGATACCCGACCTCCTTATACAAGTACAAGAACGGGCAGGAAGTATATCAACATGGAAGAAACCTCCCAGCTGAGAGACTCTTCCAGGAAGGAGTCAACCTACCCCCCCGAGATCGAGATCGGGAACAGAAAAAGAAGAAGAATCCAACTCGGACAAGCCACGAAAATACCACAGCTACACTCCCCTCCGAGTCTCCCTGGTAGACGTCTACAGAGAAGTATGCCACACCGAGAAGATCCCACCACCCAAACCTCTGAAGCACAAGAGAGCAGGAAGAGATCGGTCCGAGTACTGCGAATATCACAGACTCTACGGCCACTCTACTAACGACTGCCACGACTTAAAGAATGTTATAGAAAAGCTAGCCAGAGAGGGAAAACTCGACAGATACATAGCTGAGAAAGGAGAAGAAACCAGAAAGAGAAGACGGGGAGATAACGAAGATCGGGCCGAGCAACACGAACCCCGCGAACTCCTGAAAGGCACATACACATGATAAACGGAGGTTTCGCAGGGGGAGGGACATCCAAATCCTCACGGAAGAGACCTCAAAGAAGTCTACCATGTCGAGAAGACAGCCCCTTACCCGAGTTACCTACTATCTCATTTACCCGAGAAGATGCTCTTGGAATAATACCCGGACACGACGACCCTATGGTGATCACCATCATCCTAGCCAACGCCAACTTACATCGAACCCTGATCGACCAAGGAAGCTCAGCAGATATCCTGTTCAAAGCAGCCTTCGACAAGCTCGGACTCGAAGAAAAAGAGCTAAAAGCCTATCCCACTGACCTGTTTGGACTAGGAGATACCCGATCCGCCCCTTGGGATACATCTCATTACACACTACCTTTGGAAAAGGCGAGCAAACCAAAACACTAAGCATCGACTACATTGTAGTCGACGTCACTTCAGCATACAATGCCCTCGGACGACCAACCCTAAACAGACTAGCGGCTATAGTCTCGACCCCACACCTCTGTATGAAGTTCCCTACCGCAAAGGGAATCGCTACCCTAAAAGGCGACCAAAAACTAGCACGACAAGCTACAACGAAAACCTGAGCCTAAAAGGGAAAGAGTCAACACAATAGAACTCGGGCGAGTCCAAGCCCGAGAAGATCTTCGGCCACAACCAGAAGGAGAGACCGAAAAGATCCAGATCGGGAACACACCCGAGAAAGTAACAAACATAGGGGCAAACCTCGAAGCAGGCCTAAAGGAGGAACTCACAACCCTCTTAAGGGAGAATTCCGACCTCTTCGCCTGGAAAGCCTCCGATACCAGGCATAAGCCCCGACCTGATGCAGGGTTCATAGGGAAGTAAAGTACCCCCTATGGCTCGCAAACGTGGTCCTAGTGAAGAAGCCCAATGGAAAATGGATGATGTGCGTCGACTACACGATCTCAACAAAGCCTGCCCCAAAGATCCATATCCACTACCGAACATCGACGCCTTAGTCGATGCCGCTTCGGGCTACAGATACCTCTCCTTCATGGATGCATACTCGGGATACAATCAAATCCCGATGTATGGACCCGACCAAGAAAAGACCTCGTTCATAACCCCAAGGGCAAACTACTGCTACGTAGTAATGCCCTTCGGGCTGAAGAACGCAGGGGCAACCTACCAGAGGCTAATGAACAAAATGTTCTCAGAACACATCGGGCTACAGCTAGAGGTGTACGTCGACGACATGCTAGTAAAGACACAAGAAGACAGAAACTTGGTCGCCGACCTCAGCAGTATCTTCGACACCCTCCGGAAACACAACATGAGACTTAACCCGACAAAGTGCACCTTCGCCGCAGAAGCCGGGAAGTTCTTAGGCTTCATGCTGACTCAGAGAGCATCGAAGCAAACCCGGACAAATGCCAAGCAATACTCAATATGAAAAGCCCGACGTGTGTCAAAGAAGTACAACAACTAAATGGGAGACTAGCCGCCCTATCAAGATTCTTGGCAGGATCAGCGATAAGATCACTCCCTCTCTACTCACTCCTAAAGAAAGGGAAACCCTTCTCTTGGACCCCGGAATGCGAAAAGGCCTTCCAAGAATTCAAGGAATTCCTTGGGCAGCCACCAATCTTAACCCGACCTCTAAAGGGGAAGAAGAGCTCGTACTATACCTGTCGGTCGGACATCGGGCAGTCGCCTCGGCACTAATACGAGAAAATGAGGAGGGGCAACACCCCATATAATTCGTAAGCAAAGCACTACAAGGGGCCGAATTAAACTATCAGAAAATAGAAATTCGCCTATGCACTAGTGTTCACAGCTCGGAGACTCCGCCCCTACTTTCAAGCCCACACCATCAAAGTCCGGACAAACCAACCATGAGACACATCCTACAAAAGACAGACATGGCAGGACGAATCCTACAATGGGCGGTGGAATTGTCCGAGTTCGACTCCACTATGAAGCCCGGACTGCCATAAAATCTCAATACCTAGCCGACTTCGTCGCAGAATACACTGAGACCCGGGAACCCCACTCTCATGGAATCTGTATGTCGACGGATCCTCAAACAAAACAGGAAGCGGGGCCGGTGTTATACTCGAAAGCGATCAAGGAACACGGATTGAGCTATCCCTAAAATTCGAGTTCCAGGCCTCAAATAACCAAGCCGAATACGAAGCCCTACTAGCGGGACTAAAAACTAGCCGAAGAGGTCAGAGCAAAGAGGATCACGATCTTCAGCGACTCCCAGGTCGTCACATCACAAGTAAATGGAAGCTACCAGGCCAAAGACCCTACTATGAAAAAATACCTGGACCAAACACAGGCGCAATTACGACACTTCCCGGAAATACAAATCCAGCACATACCCCGGGAGCAAAATGCCCGGGCAGACGCCCTCTCAAAACTTGCTAGCACCAAGCCCGGAGGGAACAACAGAAGTCTCCTCCAAGAAACTCTACAATCCCTCCGTGTTAAGGGAGGAAGAAATACTAATATACCGGGCAACAACAAGGATGGATACCCCCATACTCAACTATCTGAAATCGGGAACTCTCCCCGCCGAAAGAAAAGAAGCTAAAAGGCTTACAAAAGACGCCCAGAACTACACGTTAATCCACGACGTATTATACAGAAGAGGATTCTCAAACCCCCTCCTGAGGTGCGTCCCGACCACAGAAACAAAGAGCGTCCTCGAAGAAGTCCACAAAGGCATGTGTGGGAACCATCTCGGAGCCCGGGCCCTGTCCAAGAAAATAGTCAGAGCCGGGTTCTACTGGCCGACCTTGCAAAGAGACGCGGCAGAGTTTGTGAAAATATGCCCCCCCTGCCAAAAAAACGCCAATTTTCACAAAGCACCGCCCGAAGACCTCATAAGCATCACCGCACCATGGCCCTTCGCAAAGTGGGGACTCGACCTACTCGGCCCATTCCCACAAGGACCGGGGCAAGTCAAGTACCTCATAGTAGGGGTCGACTACTTCACAAAGTGGATCGAGGCTGAACCCTTAGCCACTATTACGGCTCAGAAAAGCCATAAATTCCTATACAAAAACATTGTCACGAGGTTCGGAGTCCCTACTCCATCAACAGACAATGAACACAGTTCACAGACACAAGTTTTCAGAACTTGGTGGCCGAGCTAAAAATCAAACAGCAGTTCACATCGGTCGAACACCCGCAAGCCAATGGACAAGCAGAGGCCGCAAATAAAGTCATCTTGGTCGGGTTAAAACGAAGACTCCAAGAGGCCAAAGGGGCATGGGCCGATGAACTCCCCCAGGTATTATGGGCATATCGGACAACCCCGCACTCTACAACAGGAGAATCCCCATTCCGACTAGCCTACGGAATGGAGGCAATGATTCCGTCGAAATAGACGAAGGATCACCCAGAACCATCTTCTACAACGAAGGAGGCAACCCTCAGGCACAAAGGGAAGAACTCGACCTCCTACCCGAGGTCCGAGAAAGAGCCCGAATCAGAGAAGAAGTCTTAAAACGACGAACGCCCTCAGATATAACCGAAAGGTGATAAAACGAAGCTTCTCCACTCACGACCTGATTTTAATCCGAAACGACATCGGAACACAAAAATCGGGAGAAGGAAAGCTAGCGCAAATTGGAAGGGGCCCTACAAGTAACAGAAGTCTTAGGGACAGGCTACTACAAGATATCCGACCTAGAAGGCAATGAGCTGCCCAGAACCTGGCACGCCTGTAACCTAAGACGATACTACAGCAAGAAAAACTTAACCCGAGGTGTACTCTTTTTCCCCACGAGGGTTTTTTAATGAGACACCCGGTTAAGTAGGACACCCGACCTAGTCAAAAGGGTAAACACTTTGTACATATTCTTCTTTTAATACTAATCAAATTTTTATTTTCTCTTTCTCGTATAAAGCATATCCTAAAAAGTACCCCACCAAGGCGCATTAATTTATGCTCGGCAAAACGCAAAAAATCATTGCCAAAGGCCATACGAGGTCGGCAAAGATGAAGCGACGAGGTTCAAATAATGTGAGAAGTTAAACGTAACTCTGAAATGGCTCAAAAAGCCAAATAGAAAGAAGTTACAAAATAACTTAAAAAGGCCGACCAAACAACAAAGTCGGACCTGACCAAAGGGGTACTCAAGGATCCCGATGTCCGAGAGTAAACTCGGACCCAAGAAAGAAGCTGGCAAGAACCGGAATTCGAGAAACGCTAGCTAAAAAGTTGTTACCCAAAAACAACTAAAAAGCAAAAAGCGAGAAAGTCAAGGCGCTAGCTAAAAAGTTGTTACCCAAAAACAACTAAAAAGCAAAAAGCGAGAAAGTCAAGGCGCTAGCTAAAAAGTTGTTACCCAAAAACAACTAAAAAGCAAAAAAGCGAGAAAGTCAAGGCGCTAGCTAAAAAGTTGTTACCCAAAAACAACTAAAAAGCAAAAAGCGAGAAAGTCAAGGCGCTAGCTAAAAAGTTGTTACCCAAAAACAACTAAAAAGCAAAAAGCGAGAAAGTCAAGGCGCTAGCTAAAAGGTTGTTACCCAAAAACAACTAAAAAGCAAAAAGCGAGAAAGTCAAGGCACTAGCTAAAAAGTTGTTACCCAAAAACAACTAAAAAGCAAAAAGCGAGAAGTCAAAGCGCTAGCTAAAAAGTTGTTACCCAAAAATAACTAAAAAAGCAAAAAGCGAGAAGTCAAAACGCTAGCTAAAAAGTTGTTACCCGAGAACAACTAAAAAGCATAAAAGCGGAACGAAGACAATTGAAACACAAAGCATGGCATAATAAAGCTACAAGAGTAGCTAAAATAGCAGAACAGGTGTCCAAAATGTTGCAGAAAACATCCAAAAAACAAAAAGCCCACAGGTCGGGCAAAGCACAAAAGTACAAAAAAATTACAGAGGATCAAGGCCCTTTCCAGACTCCGCATCAACACCTGGCTGAAACATGGATATCGGACTGCAGGAACAGCACCATCGCTTGGAACCTCCATACCAACTCTATCCTCGGCCAAAGGTGAAGTCGGGTTCACGACCGGAGCCTCGGGGTCGGACACCGGAGCCTTGGGGTCGGACATCGGAACCTCATCCTCAACAGGGGCAGGAACAATCTTCCCCTCCACAACCATGTTATCCGTACTGAACAAACTGAGATCCAATTCGGGAGCAAGAACCCGGACCTGATCCCTCAAATTCAAACATAGCATCCATACCTTGGCCACATTATCTTCCAGCTCATAAAGTCATCCCGAGCAGATTGCAGCTTCTCCTTCGTCTCCACAAGCTCAGCATACAGCTTGGTATAGTTCTCCGTCGCCACCCTCGCCATCTCCTCAGACGTCTTCGCCACCGCCACAGCCGCGGTAGCCCTAGTCTTCTCTTCCTCCAAAGACTCCTCCAGCTCGGCAATCCTAGCATCCTTCAGCTGACTAACCTTATCAAGCTCGGACCGGGCCTTCTCAAGTCGGGAGCTGGTCGCCCCAAGGGGAGCTTTCTTAAACTCCCGAGCAATGGCGGCATGAAGGCTAGCCATCCGAACAACTCCGCGCCATATACTGAAAGTGCTCCATGGACGCATCATCAGTAGAAATAAAAGTCTGAGGAAGAATGTGCTGCTCAACCCAACCGAGAGCATCGAAATCCTTGTCATTGAAACCAGCAGGCTCTCGGGAAGTCTTCTGTTTGGGGAGGACCCGAGGTCGAGGTCGGGAAAGCTGACCGGGTCCGGAGGTCGGAGGATCCTGAGTATAGCTCGGAACTGAGGGACCGGAATGGTCTTCGACCGAGTCTGAACACCAATTGTAGTCTTCTGCGGAGAAGGTCGGGGAGAAGCTTCAGCCTCGATATTCCGAGATGCCGCAGATTTCTTCGCTCGACGGAGAAACTTCATAGAATCACCTGAGAAGACATCTCTGCAGAAACGAAACAAAGAGGTTATCAAACAGAAAGATCAAAACAAAGTCAAAATATGAAAATGAAATCTCAAAAAGAGGTCGGGAACTACCTAACTCGGAACGGAGAAGGCTTGGATCTCCCACATTTTCTTCGTAAAGTGAGGTGCCCGACCCCATAGACTGCTCAACACACCAACGAAAGCCTGTTCCACCTCATCTAGACTCTCGAAAGTGTACTTAACCGACACCACACTCTCTTGCCAACAAAGAGGAAACGAAGGCTCCCCACTCTCATCTAAGAAAAAAGGTCGGACATCTCCAACAGCCCGGACTTTGAAGTAATAGTTTTTGAAATCGTGAAACGACTCATCATACAAAGTGCAAAATTTCCTACCCTGGTTAGCCCTAAACGAAACCCAGGACACCTTCCCAGCACCCGACCCGGCTTCGTCAGTACAACAGATAAGAAAAAGAGAAACAGAAGGGGAGACGCCTAAAATCTGACACAAAAGTTGGAAAAGCTTTAAAAACGCCCAAGAGTTCGGATGGAGTTGTGTAGGGGCAAGGTTACAAGACCAAGGACCTCGGATTCAGGTCGGTGAAAGGAAGACGGACACCTAGCTTGGAGAAGAAACAATCATAAGCATAGAAGAAAAGTTTCTCGGAACTCTCTAACGGCGGAAAACATACCCTCTCCTCGGACTCCGGGGCTGCTAACTCGTAATCCCGCTCAGACTCCCTGTTCTCACAAATACTACACTCCCTACGGAACCTAATCAGATACTCAGAATCTACAACAGACGGGACCCTTAAAGGAGCAGGATCTACCCAACCTAGACCACTCGGAATCTTGGTCGACATTGCTTGAAACACCTTCGAGACATAAAAAATCTTGCCTACAAAGAAAGAATACAACAGCAAGACAAAAATCACACAAAGGCAGAAAAACCAAATTCAACAAAAACAAAAGAAAGCAAAGTTCTTTTACAAACAAGAAGGCAGCAACTCGAATAACAAAAATGGATCGGAGAAAAGAGTCCCCCACACACATACAAAGCAATAGCGGCGCCTCTTTTCGGGGCAACCCGGCATAGAAGATATCAGAAAAAAGAAGCGTACGAAGAATAAAGCGAAAAAAAGCAAACCTGGAAAAGAAGAAAGCGACGAGCTCCGACGAAAGGAAAAACGGCGGCGCAGAAAAGAACTCTGAAAAAACGCACAAAAAATGGAAGACGAAGAACAGAGAGAAAGAAGAGAATGCTCGAAAAGAAGTGATGAATAAACAAAGAAAAATGAAGAAAGGGGCAAATAAATAAAGCCTCCACAGAGCGCCGCACGGAAATCGAGGAAGAAACGGTAACAAGCAATAAATGCTGAAACGACCGTTTTCAAATTTTGAAAAAACTACTATGCCGAGCTCGACCTTCCGAAAAAGACGAACTCGGGCAGGGGCACTGTTCATACCCTGACCGAGCTCTCCAAACTCGGTAAAGCTGATAGAAGGCCCGACCTCGACCCAAGGCCCACGTTCGAGGTCGGACCTCGGACAAACAGGCCAAAGAAAGGCCCATCAGAAGGAACTAAGCCCAAAACCTAAAGGCCGAAAGGGCCTGGGAAAGGCGGTTCCGCAAAGATAGAGATGAATCTCCCAAAAGATAAGATAAGATAAGAATATCTTATCCAGGGATGATCGCAGCCAACTACTATAAATACACTGGAGCACCCAGGTATAACTCATACTCTAATTCTACTTGATATCTGCTTGGACCCATGCTAACTTAAGCATCGGAGTGTCATTGCAGGTACAACCCCCCGCCGTTCAGCACAACCAGCTCGGGTCTCAGACCCACCACCTCGGGCCTTGCCGGAAGACCGAGCTGCACGTTTCAGGTAACCCTCGGAACAGTGCCTATGGTACAAGGTATAGAAAACTTCCCAGGATCCTGCCTCTTTTGAGGCAGTTTCTGCCTAGACAAGTCATCCAGTTCTTTGGTGAGCAAGGGAGGTTCATCCTCCCAAGTCTCATTTCCAAATAACTTGTCATTTAGTTTTATGATTGCTCCAAGGTATTTAACTTGCTCTTCAGTAACATACTCATCCTCTTCAGAGGAAGAATATCATCAGAGCTCATGAATGGCAGAAGTAAGTCCAATGGAATCTCTATGGTCTCATTTTGAGCCTCAGATTCCCATCGGAACTCAGAGGAGATTGGTACACGCCCACTGAGGTCTTCCTCAGTGGCGTCCTCTCCTCTCTTTCCTCTCCACATTCGGCCATGGTATGGCTTTGCACTCTCCTTTTGGATTTCTTCTGTATTACTTGGGAGAGTACTAGGAGGGAGTTCAGTAATTTCTTGCTCAGTGACCCACTTGTCCTTCCAAATTTCTGATGGAGGACCTTGTTTCATTCATGAAAACTTGAGTGGTCTTTATTAGATCAGAGACCATTGTTGCTAAGTCAGAAGTATTCTGCTTAGAACTCTGTCTGTTGCTGAGAGATGATGGAAAAGGCTTGCCATTGCTAAACCTGTTTCTTCCACCATTATTGGTTATTGAAACTTTGTTGAGGTCTCTCTTGATTCTTCCATGAGAGATTTGGGTGATTTCTCCATGAAGAATTGTAGGTATTTCCATAGGGTTCTCCTAGGTAATTCCCTTCCATGGAAGGGTTCTCAGGATCATAAGCTTCTTCCTCAGATGAAGCATCCTTAGTACTGTTTGGTGCATTTTGCATTCCAGACAGACTTTGAGAAATCAAATTGACTTGTTGAGTCAATATTTTATTCTGAGCCAGTATGGCATTCAGAGTGTCATCTCAAGAACTCCTTTCTTGACTAGTCCCATTATTCACAGGATTCCTTTCAGAAGTGTACATGAATTGGTTATTGCAACCATTTCAATCAGCTCTTGAGCTTCTGCAGGCGTCTTCTTCAGATGAAGAGATCCTCCAGCAGAGCTATCCAAAGACATTTGGATAGTTCAGAGAGACCATCATAGAAAATACCTATGATGCTCCATCAGAAAGATGTCTGAAGGACATTTTCTGATTAATTGCTTGTATCTTTCCCAAGCTTCATAGAGGGATTCTCCATCCTTCTGTCTGAAGGTTTGGATTCCACTCTAAGCTTACTCCATCTTGTGGTGGAAAGAACTTTGCCAAGAAGGCATTGACTAACTTTCTCAAGAGTCCAGGCTTTTTAGGTTGAGAATCAACCATATTCTAGCTCTGTCTCTTACAGCAAAGGGAATAGCATCAGTGTAGACCTCAGGGTTAACCCCATTAGTCTTGACTGTGTCACAGATTTGCAAGAATTCAGCTAAAACTGATGAGGATCTTCCATTGGAAGTCCCATGGAACTTGCAATTCTGTTGTATTAGAGAAACTAATTGAGGCTTAAGCTCAAAGTTGTTTGCCAATGGCAGGGATAGAGATGCTTCTCCCATAAAAATCAGGAGTAGGTGCAGTAAAGTCACCCAGCACCTTCCTTGCATTGTTGGCATTGTTGTTGTTTTCGGCTGCCATGGGTTCTTCTTTCTTGAAGAATTCGGTCAGGTCCTCTAAAGAGAGTTGTGCTTTGGCTTCTTTAGCTTTCTTTCAAGGTCCTTTCGGGTTCAGGGTCAGCTTCAACAAGAATGCCTTTGTCTCTGCTCTGCTCATATGAAAGAGAAGAGAACAAGAAATATGGAATCCTCTATGTCACAGTATAGAGATTCCTTGAAATGTCAGAGGAAAAGAGAAATAGAAAGAAGAAGGGGAAGAAGAATTCGAACTTTAATTAGATAAGGTTCGAATTGTGCATTTAGAAGGAGTGGTACTCCATAAATAGAAGGATGTGAGAAGGAGGGAAGTGGATTTTCGAAAATTCAATTAAAAGATTTTGAAAACATTTTGAAAATTTGATTGATAATTTTTCGAAAATTGAAAGTGGAAGAGAATCAAGTGATTTTTGAAAAAGTTTGAAATTAGAAGTCAAAAAGATTTGATTGAAAACTATTTGAAAAATGAGGTTAAAAGATTTGATTGAAAAGTTATGGTTTTAAAAGATGTGATTGAGAAGATATGATTTGAAAACAATTTTAGAAGATATGATTGAAAACAATTTGAAAAGATATGATTTTGAAAATTAATGACTGCCTAACAAGAAAAGATATGATTCAAACATTAAACCTTTCTCAACAGAAAAGGCATCAAATTTGAGATGTTCAATCAAATCATTAATTGTTAGTAAGTATCTTTGAAAAAGGAAAGAAATGATTTTGAAAACATTTGATTGAAAAGATTTGATTTGAAAAAGATTTGATTTTGAAAAACTTGAAAAAAAATTGATTTGAAAACAAATCTTCCCCCTAGCACCATCCTGGCGTTAAACGCCCAGAATGGTATACATTCTGGCGTTTAACGCCCAAAAATGCTACCTTTTTGGGCGTTAAACGCCAACCAGGTACCCTGGCTGGCGTTTAAACGCCAGTCTGCCTTCTTCACTGGGCATTTGAATGCTCAGCTTTTCTGTATAATTCCTCTGCAGTATGTTCTGAATCTTCAATTCTTTGTATCATTGACTTGAAAAGACACAAATTAAAATATTTTTTGGATTTTAATAATCAAAATGCAACAAGAATCAAATAACAATGCATGCAAGACACCAAATTAGCAGTTTGTGTGCTACGACACTATATGAGACACATGAACACTCAAGTCAATAGAATTTAAGATCAAAACAAGAAATATATGCATGGATTCGAAAAATGTAACAAAAACATGTTGACACCAAACTTAAGATGAGACTCTAGACTCAAACAAGAAATATTTTTGGATTTTATGGTTTTTTTAATTTTTTAATTTTTTAATTTTTTTGTGTTTTTTTCGAAAATTAAGTGGAAAAAGAAGGTATCAAAATTCTTAATGAGGATTCCAGGAATCAGTGCAATGCTAGTCTAAGACTCGGTCCAGGAATTAGACATGGCTTCACAGCCAGCCAAGCTTCCAAAGAAAGCTTCGGTCCAAAACACTAGACATGACCAAAGGTCAGCCAAGCCTTAGCAAATCACTGCTCCAAAAGCAAGATTGATACGAAATCAACAAGCTATTGTGGTGATAAGTTGAAACCTCGGTCCAATCAGATTAGACATGGCTTCTCAGCCAGCCAGATTTCAACAAATCATCATGAAACTCTAGAATTCATCTTCAAGAATTTCGAAAAAAAAAGACCTAATCTAAGCAACAAGATGAACGTCAGTTGTCCAGCCTGAACAATCCCGGGCAATAACACCAAAAATTTGATGTTGTTACCAAAGGCTTGCCCAAAAATAGAAACAATCCCGGCAACGGCGCCAAAACTGGTGCGCGAAATTGTGAACTATACTTTTTCACAACTCTCATAATCCCTGGTAATGGCTCCAAAAACTTGGTGCGCTCAATACCATGGCATTACGCAACTTCGCAACTACCAGCAAGTGCACTGGGTCGTCCAAGTATAAACCTTACGTGAGTAAGGGTCGATCCCACGGAGATTGTTAGTATTGAAGCAAGCTATGGTCATCTTGTAAATCTTAGTCAGGCAAACTCAGATATATATGGTGATGAACGAAAATAACATAAAGATAAAGATAGTGATACTTATGTAATTCATTGGTAGGAACTTCAGATAAGCGCATGAAGATGCCTTCCCTTCCGTCTCTCTGCTTTCCTACTGTCTTCATCCAACCCTTCTACTCCTTTCCATGGCAGCTCGTATAGGGTCTCATGTTGTCAGCAGCTACCTCCCATCCGCGCAGTGAAAGCTAATGCACACACTCTGTCACAGTGCTGCCAATCACCGGTTTGGTTCCCTCCCCTACCGGAATAGAATAACTCTTTTGCGTCTGTCACTAACGCCCAGTAGGTTACGGTTTGAAGCACGTCACAGTCATTCAATCATTGGATCCTACTCAGAATACCACAGACAAGGTTAGACCTTCCGGATTCTTGAATGCTGCCATCAGTTCTTGCCTATACCACGAAGACTCTGATCTCACGGAATGGCTGGCTCGTTGTCAGGCGAGCACTCGTTTGTCAGGCGATCAACCATGCATCGTGCAATCAGAAATCCAAGAGATATTCACTAAGCCTCAGAGCTTGTAGAACAAGAATGGTTGTCAGTCACCTTGTTCATGGGTGAGAATGGTGATGGGCGTCAATCATCACCTTCATCATATTGAGAACAAGTGATATCTTGGTAAAAGAACAAGTGGAATTGAATGGAAGAACAATAGTAATTGCATTAATACTCGAGGTACAGCAGAGCTCCACACCTTAATCTATGGTGTGTAGAAACTCCACCGTTGAAAATACATAAGAACAAGGTCTAGGCATGGCCGAATGGCCAGCCTCCCAAAGAGGGTTAATCATCAAAACATGATCAAAAGATTTTAATACAATAGTAAAAGGTCCTATATAAGAAACTAGTAGCCTAGGGGTACAGAAATGAGTAAATGACATAAAAATCCTCTTCGGGCCCACTGTGTGTTGTGCTTGGGCTGAGCAATGAAGCAATTTCGTGTAGAGATCTTCTTGGAGTTAAACGCCAGCTTTAGTGCCAGTTTGGGCGTTTAACTCCCATTTGGGTGCCAGTTCCAGCGTTTAACGCTGGGATTCTTGAGGTGACTTTGAACGCCGGTTTGGGCCATCAAATCCTTGGCAAAGTATGGACTATTATATATTGCTGGAAATCCCAGGATGTCTACTTTCCAACGCCGTTGAGAGCGCGCCAATTGGGCTTCTGTAGCTCCAGAAAATCCGCTTCGAGTGCAGAGAGGTCAGAATCCAACAGCATCTGCAGTCCTTTTGAGTCTCTGGATCAGATTTTTGCTCAGGTCCTCAATTTCAGCCAGAAAAATACCTGAAATCACAGAAAAAACACACAAACTCATAGTAAAGTCCAGAAAAGTGAATTTTAACTAAAAACTAATAAAAATATACTAAAAACTAACTATATCATACCAAAAACATACTAAAAACAATGCCAAAAAGTATACAAATTATCCGCTCATCAACGACCCAGTGCACTTGCTGGTTAGTTGTGCGAAGTTGTAGTGATCACAATTTCGCGCACCAAGCGCGTTGAACATTTTCACTGAGAGGATGGGACTGTAGCCATTGACAACGGTGATGCCCAACATACAGCTTGCCATGGAAAGGAGTAAGAAGGATTGGATGAAGACAGTAGGAAAGCAGAGGGACGGAAGGGACAAAGCATCTCCATATGCTTATCTGAAATTCTCACCAATGAATTACATAAGTATCTCTATCTTTATTTTATGCTTTATTCATAAATCATCCATAACCATTTGAATCTGCCTGACTGAGATTTACAAGATGACCATAGCTTGCTTCATACCAACAATCTCCGTGGGATCGACCCTTACTCGCGTAAGGTTTATTACTTGGATGACCCAGTGCACTTGCTGGTTAGTTGTGCGAAGTTGTGATAAAGAGTTGAGATTGCAATTGAGCGTACCATGTTGATGGCGCCATTGGTGATCACAATTTCGTGCACCAACCAACCTATCGAGAAACCTAGAAAGTACCACAACTATATCCATCTTCGGGTATCTCTTGTGGATGTCTACAAAGAGATATACAACACCGAAAAGATCCCACCACCTCATCCGATTAAACACAAAAGAGGAGGAAGTCGGACGGAGTATTACGAATACCACTAAATCTACGGACACTCTACCAACGAATGCTACGACCTGAAGAACATTATAGAAAAACTAGCCTGGGAGGGCAGGTTAGATCGGTTCCTCGCCACTACAAGGGATGACAAAAAAAGTGAAGAAGGGACGAAGAGGGAGGACGAGCTGAACGTCGCCCTCACACCCCGAAAAGGCACGTTCACATGATCAACGGGGGATTCGCAAGTGGGGGGATCTCCAAGTCGTCCCGTAAAAGAGACCTAAAGGAAGTGTACCATGTCGGAGAAGGGGATAGGTCATCAGACCTTCCCACTATGACTTTCACCCAAGAGGACGCCGCAGGTACCATCCCGGGACATGATGATCCTGTGGTTATTACTATAATACTAGCTGTTCCGGGGGTTACCTGAAACGTGTAGCTCGGTCGTCTGGAGATGCCCGAGGTGGGGGTCAGGGACCCGAGCTTGATGTGTTGGTGGCTGGTGGTTGTACCTGCAATGACACTCCGATGCTTAAGTTAGCATGGGTCCAAGCAGATATGTGTAGAATGTGGAATGTATCTCATACCTGGGAGCTCCAGTGTATTTATAGTAGTTGGCTGTGATCTTCCCTGGATAAGATATTCTTATCTTATCTTATCTTTCGGGAGTTTTATCCCTATCTTCGCGGAACCGCCTTTGCTAGGCCTTTTCGGCCTTTAGGTTTTGGGCTGCGTTCCTTTTGATGGGCCTTTCTTGCTTTATTGTCCGAGGTCCGACCTCTAGGCGTGGGCCTTAGGACGAGGTCGGACCTTTCATGGTTTTGCCGAGTTTGGAGGAGCCCGGTCAGGGTATGAACAGTGCCCCTGCCCGAGTTCGTCCTTTTCTGGAGGTCGAGCTCGGGCATAATAGTTTTTCAAAATTCAAAAATGGCGTTCCTGCATTTATTGCATTTTACGTTCTCCCGATTTCCGTTCGGGCTCTGTGAAGGCGTTATTATTTGTCCCTTCCTTTTTCTTCGTTATTCTGTTCCTTCCGTTTTTCTAAGTTTCGCCATCTCTTTTCGAGCACGCTTCTTCTTTCTTTTTGTTCTTCTTCCCCGAATCTTTCCGTGCGTCTTTCCGGGGTTTCCTCTGTGCCGCCGCTTCGTTCTCCTTGCTTCGGAGCCCTTTCGTCTTCGTTTTCTTTCCTCCAGGTTTGTTCCTGTTTCTATTTGTGATCATATGCTTGTTCTTCGTGTGGCTTTGTTGTTTCTTTTTCTTTATGCCTGGGTTGCCCGAAAAGAGGCGCCGCCATTGCTTTGTTTGTATATGGGGGGGAACTTTTTGTTTTCTGGTACTTTGTTTCCGGGTTGCCGCATTTTCTTTTGGATTTTTGGTTTTGCTTGGCTGAACGGGTTTTCGCTGTCTGCTTTATGTGATTTTGCTTGCTGTTGTTATTCTTTGTAGGTAAGAGTTTTATGTCTCGAAAGGTTCTTCAAGCGATGTCGACCAAGATCCAAGTGGTCTTGGTTGGGTAGACCCTCTTCCTCTAAAAGTCCCTTCTGTGGTAGATTCTGAATATTGGCTAGGTTCCGTAGGCACTGTAGCATATGTGAGAATAGAGAGTCTGAGAGGGATTATGAACTAGTAGCCCCGGATTCCGAGGAGAGAGTTTGCTTCCGCCTTAGATAGTTCCGAGAAGCTCTTCTTTATGCTTATGATTGTTTTTCTCTAAGCTGGGTGTCCGACTTCCTTTTACGACTGGAGTCCGAGGTGTTGTGGTCTTGTAACCTTGCCCCTACGCAGCTCCATCCAAATTCTTGGGCGTTTTTAAAGCTGTTTCAACTTTGTGTCAGTTTTGGGCGCGCTCCCTCTATTTCTCTTTTTCCTACTTGTTTGTATTGACGAAGCCGGGGTCGGGTGGAGGTAAGGTGTCTTGGGTCTTTTAGGGCTAACCAGGGGAGGAAGTTTTGTACCTTATGATGAGTCCTTTCATGATTTCAAGAACTTTTATTTCAAGGTCCGGGTACTGGAGACGTCCGACCTTTCTTTGGATGAGAGTGGGGAGCCTTTTCTCTTGTTGGCAGGAGAATGTAGTGTCTGCTAAGTATACTTTGAGAGTCTAGATGAGGTTGAGCAGGCTTTTGTGGGTGGTGAGCAGTTATGGGGTCGGGCACCTCACTTGGATACGAAGAAAATATTGGGAGATCCAAGCCTTCTCCGTTCCGAGTTAGGTAGTTTCCCGACCTCTCCGAGATTCTTCTTTTTAGTATTTGGTTTGCTGTTTTGGTGAATTTCTGTTGTGGTAATCCTTTTCTTTATATTTCTACAGAGATGTCTTCTCAGGCGGATTCATGAAGTTCCTTCGTCGGACGAAGAAGTCTGTGGCTGCTCGAATATCGAGGCTGAGGCTTCTGCTCGATCTTCTCCGCAGAAGACTACCGTGGGTGTTCAGACTCGGTCGAAGACTATTCCGACTCCCTAGTTCCGAGCTATAAATCAAGACCCTCCGACCTCCGGGCCTGCTACCTCTTCTCCTCCCCGTTCTCGGGTCTCCTCCAAGAAGCAGAAGTCTTCTCAAGAGCTGCGGGTTTTAACGATAAGGATTTCGATGCTTTTGGTTGGATTGAACAGCATATTCTCCCTCAGATTTATCTCTGATGACGTGTCTATGGAGCATCATTTTCAGTATATGGCGCGGAGTTGTGTTCGGATGGCCAGTCTTCATGCTGCTATTGCCCGGGAGTTCAAGAAATCCCCCCATTGGCACGACCAGTCCCGACTTGAGAAGGCTCAGTCTGAGTTCGAGAAGATTAGTGAGCTGAAAGCTGCCAGGATTACGGAGCTGGAGGCCTCTTTGAGAAGGAGAAAGCTAAAGCTACCGCGGCTGTGGCGGCAGCGAAAGCGTCCGAGGAGATGGCGAAGGCGGCGACGGAGAATTATACTCGGGTATATGCCGAGCTGTGGAGACAAGGGAGAAGTTGCAAATTGCTCAGGATGATTTTACGAGCTGGAAGGCCATGTGGATAAGGGTATGGATGCTATGTCGAGAATTTGAAGGCTCAGGTCCGGGTTCTTGCTCCTGACCTGGATCTGAGCTTATTTAGTACGGATAACGTTGTTGTGGAGGGAAAGATTGTTCCTGCTCCAAATGAGGATGAGGTTCCGGTGTCGATCCCAAGGTTCCGGTGTCCGACCTTAAGGTTACGGTTGCGGACCCGACTTCATTTGGTGCGGATGGATCTGGTGTGGAGGTTTCAAGCGGGATGACGGTGTCGTTGATGCAGTCCCGATTTCTATGTTTCCTCCGCAGTCTTTGTTGATGCGGAGTCCGGAAAGGACCTGATCCTCTGTAATCTTATTTTTGGCTTTTGCCGGCTGTGGGCTTTGCTTTCGGATGGTTTCTGTGAACGCTTTGGACACCTTTTTTGCTTTTAGTACTTGTAGTAACTTTTTAGCTTCATGGTGTTTTATTCGCGTTTTGACTTTTGTTCGCTTTTATGCTTTTTTAGTGTTTTTGGATAACAACTTTTTTAGCTAGCGCTTTGAAACTTTGCTTTGCCTCTTCCTTTGATTCGTTTTTTCGCTTGTACTTTTTAGTTGTTTTGCATAGCAACTTTTTAGCAAGCGTTTTCGAAATCTTGGCTTTGCCTCTTCCTTTGATTTTTTTTTTCGCTTGTACTTTTTAGTTGTTTTGTATAGCAAACTTTTAGCAAGCGTTTTCAAAATCTTGGCTTTGCCTCTTTAAGGCTTCTTTCTTGGATCGGGTTTTTCCCGGACCTCGGGTGTTCGAGTACTTCCCTTTGTGGGTCCGACCTTGTCGTGGTCGGCCTTTTAAGATTTTTGTAATCTTTTTTATTTGGCTTTTTGAACCTTTTCAGAGTTACTTTATAACTTCTCACATTAATTGAACCTCGTCGCTTTATCTTTGCCGATGTGCGGTCTTTTTGGCAAATGATTTTTTGCGTTTTGTCGAGCATAAATTAATGCGCCTTGGCGGGGTACTTTGATTTGTTTCATCATGAGGAAGAAGAAAAGAAAATAGAGAAATTTGATTAGTATTAAAAAAGAAGAATTTTACAGAGTGTTTACCCTTGACTAGGTCGGGTGCCTTACTTGACCGGGTGTTCATTAAAAAACCCTTATAGGGAAAAAGAGTACACCTCGGGTCAAATTTTCCTAGCTGTAGTACCGTCTTAGATTACAGGCGTGCCAGGCTCTGGGCAGCTCATTGCCTTCTAGGTCGGATATCTTGTAATAGCCTGTTCCTAAGACTTCTGATACTTTGTAGGGTCCTCTCCAATTTGCAGCCAGCTTTCTTCTCCCGACTTTGTGTTCCGATGTCATTCGGATTAGAATTAGGTCGTGAGTGGAGAAGCTTCGCTTTATTACTTTCTGATTGTATCTGAGGGCCGTTCGCGTTTTAAGGCTTTTCTCGGATCCGGGCTCTTTCTCGGACCTCGGGGAGGAAGTCGAGTTCTTCCTTTTGTGCCTGCGGGTTACCTTCTTCGTTGTAGAAGATGACTCTGGGTGACCCTTCATCTATTTCGATAGGAATCATTGCCTCCATCCCGTAAGCTAGTCGAAATGGCGATTCTCCCGTTGTAGAGTGTGGAGTTGTCCGATATGCCCATAGTACCTGGGGGAGCTCTTCGGCCCATGCCCCTTTGGCCTCTTGGAGTCTCCGTTTAACCGGCCAAGATGACTTTATTTGCAGCTTCTGCTTGTCCATTGGCTTGGGGTGCTCGACTGAGGTGAATTGCTGTTTGATTTTTAGTTCGGCCACCAAGTTCTGAAAACTTGTCTGGAACTGTGTTCCATTCTGTTGTGATGGAGTAGGGGACTCCGAACCTTGTGACAATATTTTTGTATAGGAATTTGCGACTTTTCTGAGCCGTAATGGTGGCTAAGGGTTCAGCTTCGATCCACTTTGTGAAGTAGTCGACCCTACTATGAGGGTATTTGACTTGCCCCGGTCCTTGGGGAAACGGGCCGAGTAGGTCAAGTCCCCATTTGCGAAGGGCCATGGTGCGGTGATGCTGATAAGGTCTTGGTGGTGCCTTGTGAAAATTGGCGTGTTTTTGGCAGGGGGGCTATTTTCACAAATTCCGTTGCGTCTCATTGCAAGGTCGGCCAGTAGAATCCGGCTCGGACACTTTTGGATAATGCCCGAGCTCCGAGATGATTCCCACACATGCCTCCGTGGATTTCTTCGAGGACGCCCTTTGGTTTTGAGGTCGGGACGCACTAAGGAGGGGGTTGCGAATCCTCTTCTGTATAATACGTCGTGAATTAGTATAATTCTGGGCGTCTTTCGTGAGTCTTTTAGCTTCTTTTCTTTCAGCGGGGAGAGTTCCCGATTCAGGCTGAGTATGGGGGTCATCCATCCTTGCTGTTGGTCGGATATTTAGCGTTTCTTCCTCTCTTGCCACGGAGGGAGATTGTAAGGTTTCCTGGAGGAGACTTCGTTGTTGCCTCCGGGCTTGGTGCTGGCAAGCTTCGAGAGCGCGTCTGCCCGGGGTTTTGTTCCCGAGGTATGTGCTGGATCTGTATCTCTGGAAAGTGGCGTAATTGTGCCTGTGTTTGGTCCAGGTATTTTTTCATAGTGGGTCTTTGGCCTGGTAGCTTCCATTCACTTGTGATGTGATGACCTGGGAGTCGCTGAAGATCGTGATTTTCTGGGCTCCGACCTTCGGCTAGCTTTAGACCTGCTAGTAGGGCCTCGTATTCGGCTTGGTTGTTCGAGGCCTGGAACTCGAATTTTAGGGATAATTCTATCTGCGTTCCTTGGTCGCTTCGAGTATAACCCGGCTCCGCTTCCAGTTTTGTTTGAGGACCCGTCGACATATAGGTTCCATGAGAGTGGGGTTCCAGGGGTCTCAGTGTATTCTGTGATGAAGTCGGCTAGATATGAGATTTTATGGCAGTCGGGTTTCATAGTGGAGGTCGAACTCGGACAGTTCCACTGCCCATTGTAGTATTCGTCCTGCCAGGTCTGTTTTTGGAGGATGTGTCTCATGGGTTAGTTTGTCCGGACTTTGATGGTGTGGGTTTGAAAGTAGGGACGGAGCCTCGAGCTGTGAATACTAGGGCGTAGGCGAATTTTTCTATCTTCTGGTAGTTTAATTCGGCCCCTTGTAGTGCCTTGCTCACAAAGTATATGGGGTGTTGTCCTTGGTCATTTCTCGTATTAATGCTGAAGCGACTGCTCGATGTCCGACCGAGAGGTTATAGTACGAGTTCTTCTCCTTTTAGAGGCGGGTTAGGATGGTGGCTGCCCGAGGAATTCCTTGAACTCTTGAAAGGCTTTTTCACACTCTGGGGTCCATGAGAAGGGTTCCCTTCTTTAGGAGTGAGTAGAGAGGTAGTGACTTTATTGTGATCTGCCAAGAATCTTGATAGGGCGGCTAGCCTTCCATTCAGTTGTTGTACTTTCTTTGACACACGTCGGGCTCTTCATATTGAGTATCGCTGGCATTGTCCGGGTTCGCTTCGATGCCCCTTTGAGTCAGCATGAAGCCCAAGAACTTTCGGCTTTGCGGCGAAGGTGTACTTTGTCGGGTTAAGTCTCATGTTGTGTTTTCTGAGGGTGCCGAAGACGCTGGTGAGGTCGGTCAGCAAGTTCTGTCTTCTTGTGTCTTTACTAGCATGTCGTCGACACCTCCAGCTGTAGTCCGATGTGCTCTGAGAACACTTTGTTCATTAGCCTTGGTAGGTTGCCCCTGCGTTCTTCAGTCGAAGGGCATTACTACGTAGCAGTAGTTTGCCCTTGGGGTTATGAACGAGGTCTTTTCTTGGTCGGGTCCGTACATCGGGATTTGATTGTACCCTGAGTATGCGTCCAGAAGGAGAGGTATCTGTAACCTGAGGCTGCGTCTACTAAGGCGTCGATGTTGGTAGTGGATATGGGTCTTTGGGGCAGGCTTTGTTGAGGTCTGTGTAATCGACGACATCCTCCATTTTCCGTTGGGCTTTTTTACCAGGACCACGTTTGCGAGCCATAGGGGGTACTTTACTTCCCTAATGAACCCTGCATCTAGTAATGCTTGTACTTGTTTCTATTGCTTGCATGCGTCGGGTCCGAGCTTCCGACGTCTTGTTGGACAGGTCGGGGACCGGGTAAAACTGATAGTTTTTGGCACATCAGGTCGGAGCTTATGCCTGGCATGTCGGAGGCTTTCCAGGCGAAGAGGTCGGAATTTTCCTTTAAGAGGTTTATAAGTTCCTCTTTTAGGCCCGTTTGAGGTTTGCTCCTATGTTGTTGTTTTTTCAGGTGTGTTCCCAATCTGGACTCTTTCGGTTCTCCCTCTGGTTGTGGCCGAAGATCTTCTCGGGCTTGAACTCGCGAGTTCTATTGTGTTGATCTCTTTTCCTTTTAGGTCAGGCTTTCGTTGTAACATCGCGTGCTAGTTTTTGGTCGCCTTTTAGGGTAGCGATTCCTTTTGCGGTAGGAACTTCATACAGAGGTGTGGGGTCGAGACTATAGCTGCCAGTCTATTTAGGGTTGGTCGCCCAATGAGGGCATTGTATGCTGAAGTGACGTCGACTATAATGTAGTCGATGTTTAATGTTTTAGATGCTCGCCTCTTCCAAAGGTAGTGTGTAGCGAGATATCCTAAGGGATGGATCGGGGTGTCCCTAGCCAAATAAGTCGGTGGGGGAGGCCTTTAGCTCTTTCTCTTCAAGTCAGAGCTTGAAGGCCGCTTGAACAGGATGTCTGCTGAGCTTCCCTGGTCAATCAGGGTTCGAGTAAGTTGGCGTTGCTAGGATAATGGTGATTACCATCGGATCGTCGTGCCCGGGTATTATCCCCTGAGCATCTTCTCGGGTAAATGAGATAGTAGGTAACTCGGGCAGGGGGCTGTCTTTCGGACGTGATAGACTTTTTGAGGTGTCTTTTTCGCGAGGATATGGATGTTCCTCCGCCTGCAAAACCTCCATCATGTGAAGTGTCTTTCAGGGGCGCAGGGTTGGTTCGGCCCGACCTTCATTATCTCCCCGTCTTCTCTTCCTGGTCTCTTCTCCTTTCTCTGCAGTATCTGTCGAGTTTTTTCTCTGGCCAGTTTTCTATAACATTTTTTAGGTCATAGCAGTCGTAGTAGAATGTCGTAGAGCTTGTGATATTACAGTATTCGGACCGATCAAACCTCCATTTATATGTGAACGTGTCTTTCAGGGGTTCGCAGGGTTGGTTCGGCCCGACCTTCATTATCTCCCCGTCTTCTCTTCCTGGTCTCTTCTCCTTTCTCTGCTATGTATCTGTCGAGTTTTCCTTCTCTGGCCAGCTTTTCTATAACATTTTTTAGGTCATAGCAGTCGTTAGTAGAATGTCCGTAGAGCTTGTGATATTCACAGTATTCGGACCGATCTCCTCCCGCTCTCTTGTGTTTTAGTGGTCGGGGTGGTGGGATCTTTTCGGTGTGGCATACTTCTCTGTAGACGTCTACCAGGGAGACTCGGAGGGGGGTGTAGTTGTGGTACTTCCGTGGCTTGTCCGAGTTGGGTTCTTCTTTCTTCTTCTGTTCCCGATCTCGATCTCGGAGTGGGTAGGTTGATTCTTTCCTAGAAGAGTCTCTTAGCTGGGAGGTTTCCTCCATGTTGATATATTTTTCTGCCCGCTCCTGTACCTCGTATAGGGAGGTCGGGTATCGTTTGGATAGGGATTGGCTAAACGGTCCCTCTTTTAGGCCGTTTGCTAGTCCCATGATGGCCGCTTCAGTGGGCAAGTGTGTATGTCCAGGCAGGCTTTGTTGAAGCTCCATGTATTCTCGGAGAGTTTCTTGGTTACCTTGTTTGATCCCGAGTAGGCTGGGGGCATGTTTTGCCTTGTCCTTTTGAATGGAGAACCTTGTTAGGAATTTTTTGGTTAGGTCTTCGAAGCTGGTGATTGATCTTGGTGGCAGGTTGTCAAACCACTTCATGGCTGACTTGGTGAGAGTGGTGGGGAAGGCTTTGCACCGAATCGCGTCGGAGGCGTCAACTAGGTACATTCTGCTTCTGAAGTTGCTGAGGTGGTGACTTGGATCGGTGGTGCCGTCGTAGAGATCCATATCGGGTGGTTTGAAGTTTCGCGGTACCTTCTCCTTCATGATTCTTGCGTAAAGGGATCATGGTGCCTTCGGGGGTGGTGTCGCGTTCTGTCCGATCTTTCAGGTTGGCCACTATTTTGCGCAGTTTTCTTCTAGTTCTCTGCGCTTGCGAGCCTCCCTTCTCAGATCTTGTTCAGTTTCTTTTTGCTTCTTTATGTCCTCTTCGAGTGTTTCAGTCGGTTTTGTTGTGCCCGGACTGCTTCTAGAATTTCCGAGCTCTTTTCTTTTTCGGGATTTTGTGGATCTTTGTTTGGGAGTGATGTCTTTGGGGATTCTGTTTGTTTCCTCCTGGAGTGCGTGGTGATAGAGGGCTGTCCGGTCGTTCTCCGGTGTCAACTTCCTCCTCTTGTTCTGATGCGGCGTGGTCATTGTTGAGAGGGTGTCCGCCATGGTAAAGGGATGACTTCCAGGTCCCCGGCAACGGCGCCAATGTTCCGGGGGTTACTGAAACGTGTAGCTCGGTCGTCTGGAGATGCCCGAGGGGGGGTCAGGGACCCGAGCTTGATGTGTTGGCGGCTGGTGGTTGTACCTGCAATGACACTCCGATGCTTAAGTTAGCATGGGTCCAAGCAGATATGTGTAGAATGTGGAATGTATCTCATACCGGCCTTTAGGTTTTGGGCTGCGTTCCTTTGATGGGCCTTTCTTGCTTTATTGTCCGAGGTCCGACCTCTAGGCGTGGGCCTTAGGACGAGGTCGGACCTTTCATGGTTTTGCCGAGTTTGGAGGAGCCCGGTCAGGGTATGAACACTAGCCAATGCCCATCTCCATCGAACATTGGTCGACCAAGGAAGCTCGGCGGATGTATTGTTCAAATATGTCTTCGATAAGCTCAGCCTACAAGAAAAGGAGCTCAGAGCATATCCAAATAGCATATTTGGGCTCGGAGACGCCCCAATCCAGCGACTCGGGTATATTCCACTCCACACAACCTTTGAAAAGGGATATCGGTTAAGGACGCTAAGCATAGACTACATCGTAGTTGACATGAGCTCAGCCTACAATGCCCTAATAGGTCAGACAATGCTAAACCAGCTCGCCGCCGTGTTCTCCACTTCGCATCTGTGCATAAAGTTCCCAACCCCCGAAGGGATCGCCACCATAAAGGAGACCAAAAACTCGCGCGACGCTGATACAATGAAAGTCTGGACCTTAAAGGCAACCCTGGAGGAAAAGAAGCCAATATTATCGAACTCGGGGGAGTTCGAGCTCGCAGAGAACTTCGTCCACAACCTGAAGGTGAGACCGAAGAAGTCCATATCGGGGATGCCCAAGATAAAATAACAAACATAGGGGAAACCTTAAAGGGAGATCTAAAGGAACTATTGATACAATTGCTAAAGGATAATACCGATCTTTTTGCGTGGAAGGCCGCAGACATGCCCGGCATAGATCCCGGGCTAATGTGCCATAAACGGGCAGTATAGCCTGGATCTCGGCCAATGCAACAGAAGCGTAGGAAGCTTAGCCCGGAAAGGTCTCTAGCTGTGGAAGAGCAGGTACAAGCATTACTCGAGGCCGAGTTTATATGGGAGGTTAAGTACCCATTATGGCTAGCCAACGTCGTCTTGGTAAAGAAGTCAAATGGAAAATGGCTTATATGTACTGATTACACCGATCTCAATAAAGCATGCCCAAAAGATCCCTACCTGCTCCCAAATATACACTCTAGTGGATGCCTCTTCCGGATACAAGTACCTTTCCTTCAGGGATACTTATTCAGGATACAACCAAATCCCAATGTATCAACCCGATCAAGAAAAGGCCTCGTTCCTAACCCCAAAGGCAAACTGCTGCTACATAGTCATGCCATTTGGACTCAAAAACGTAGAAGCTACATACCAAAGATTGATGAACAAAGTCTTTGCCGACCACATCAGAAAGCTAATGGAGGTTTATGTAGATGACATGCTAATTAAAACACAAAGTGAGGAATAATTGTTGTCTGACCTTACCAGAGTGTTCGACACCATAAGAAAGCACGGGATGTGACTTAACCCCATAAAGTGCAACTTTGTGGTAGAAGCTGGCAAATTTTGGGGCTTCATGCTCACCCAGAGAGGAATTGAGGCAAACCCAGATAAATGCCAAGCTATACTCAACATGAAAAGTCTAACCTACGTCAAAGAGGTACAACAGCTCAACGGAAGACTGGTAACCCTATCGAGATTTTTAGCTGGATCAGCTTTAAAATCTCTCGCCTTCTATGAAACATTAAGGAAGGAAAAGAGGTTTGAGTGGACCCCAGAGTGCGATCAAGCCTTTCAAGATTTCAAGAAATTCCTGGGGCAACCAGCCATCCTTACCCGACCACGGAAAGGTGAAGAGCTCATAATATATCTCGCCGTAGGAAGTCGGGCAATAGCATCAGCACTAGTAAGAAAAGATGAAAGTGGGCAAGAACCCATTTACTACTGGTGGACGAAATTGTGATCCTTATTCTTTAAGTCGTACTCTTTGTAAAATTATGGAATTTGAAATTGGCACGAGTGGACACAACTCCGTTCAACTAACCAGCAAGTGTACTGGGTCGTCCAAGTAATAAACCTTACGTGAGTAAGGGTCGAGCCCACAGAGATTGTTGGTATGAAGCAAGCTATGGTCACCTTGTAAATCTCAGTTAGGCAGATAATAATTGTTTATGGTTTCGAAAATTAATAATAAAAAGAGAAATAATAAAAGGGATAGAATACTTATGCAGATTCATTGGTGAGAATTTCAGACAAGCGAATGGAGATACTATATGCTCAAGGACGCCTGCCATTCTCCTGCTTCAACTCAATCCTTCTTACTCCTTTCCATGGCAAGCTGTGTATAGGGGTCCACCGTTCGACGATGGCTAGGGAAAATGGTCCTCTGCGGCTGTCACTCGCATGGCTAATCGTCTGGAGGCATCACCTGGCCGAAGGCTACATCCCATCCTCGCAGTGAAAACTACGCTCACGCGCTCTGTCACAGCACGGCTAATCACTGGTTGGTTCCCGCGCCTACTGGAATAGAATCCCTTGATTCTTTTGCGTTTGTCACTAACGCCCAGCACTTGCAAGTCTGAAGCACGTCACAGTCATTCATTACCGGAATCTTACTCGGAATACCACAGACAAGGTTAGACTTTCCGGATTCCCAGGATCCTACTCGGAATACCACAGACAAGGTGAGACTTTTCGGATCCTCATAAATGCCGCCATCTATCTAGCTTATACCACGAAGATTCTGTTGGGGAATCTAAGAGATATACATTCAAGCTCGGTTGCATGTAGAATGGAAGTGGTTGTCAATCACGTGCGTTCATAAGTGAGAATGATAATGAGGGACATATAATCATCACATTCATCATGTTCTTGGGTGCGAATGAATATCTTGGAATAAGAATAAGATAGAATTGAATAAAAGAAAATAGAATTGCATTAATACTTGAGGTACAACAGAGCTCCACACCCTTAATCTATGGTGTGCAGAAACTCCACCGTTGAAAATACATAAGTAAAAGGTTCAGGCATGGCCGAATGGCCAGCCCCCATGTGGTCACAAGACCGAATGATCAAAGACATCTAATACAATAGTTAAATGTTCTATTTATAATAAACTAGCTCCTAGGGTTTACATGAGTAAGTAATTGATGCATAAATCCACTTCCGGGGCCCACTTGGTGTATGCTTGGGCTGAGCTTGATCAATCCACGAGCTGAGGCTTCTCTTGGAGTTGAACTCCGAGTTATGACGTGTTTTGGGCGTTCAACTCCGGATCATGACGTTTTTCTGGCGTTTAACTCCAGACAGCAGCATGAACTTGGCGTTCAACGCCAAGTTACGTCGTCAATTTCCGAATAAAGTATAGACTATTATATATTGCTGAAAAGCCCTGGATGTCTACTTTCCAACGCCGTTAAGAGCGCGCCATTTGGAGTTCTGTAGCTCCAGAAAATCCATTTCGAGTGCAGGGAGGTCAGATTCCAACAGCATCAGCAGTCCTTTTGTCAGCCTTTTTCAGAGTTTTGCTCAAATCCCTCAATTTCAGTCAGAATTTACCTGAAATCACAGAAAAACACACAAACTCATAGTAAAGTCCAGAAATGTGAATTTAAAATAAAAACTAATGAAAACATCCCTAAAAGTACCTTAAACTTACTAAAAACTACCTAAAAACAATGCCAAAAAGCGTATAAATTATCCGCTCATCACAACACCAAACTTAAATTGTTGCTTGTCCCCAAGCAACTGAAAACCAAATAGGATAAAAAGAAGAGAATATACTATAAATTCCAGAATATCAATGAATATTAATTCTAATTAGATGAGCGGGACTTGTAGCTTTTTGCTTCTGAACAGTTTTGGCATCTCACTTTTTCCTTTGAAGTTCAGAATGATTGGCTTCTCTAGGAACTTAGAATTTCGGATAGTGTTATTGACTTTCCTAGTTAAGCATGTTGATTCTTGAACACAGCTACTTATGAGTCTTGGCCGTGGCCCTAAGCACTTTGTTTTCCAGTATTACCACCGGATACATAAATGCCACAGACACATATCTGGGTGAACCTTTTCAGATTGTGACTCAGCTTTGCTAGAGTCCCCAGTTAGTGGTGTCCAGAGCTCTTCAGCACACTCTTTTGCTTTGGATCACGACTTTAACCACTCAGTCTCAAGCTTTTCACTTGGACCTTCATGACACAAGCACATGGTTAGGGACAGCTTGATTTAGCCGCTTAGGCCTGGATTTAATTTCCTTGGGCCCTCCTATCCATTGATGCTCAAAGCCTTGGATCCTTTTTTACCCTTGCCTTTTGGTTTTAAGGGCTATTGGCTTTTTCTACTGCTCCTTCTTTTTCTATATATATATATTTTTTTATTATTTTTTTTTCACTGCTTTTTCTTGCTTCAAGAATCAATTTCATGATTTTTCAGATCATCAATAGCATTTCTCTTTGTTCATCATTCTTTCAAGAGCCAACAATTTTAACATTCATAAACAACAAGATCAAAAGACATATGCACTGTTCAAGCATTCATTCAGAAAACAAAAAGTATTGTCACCACATCAAAATAATTAATCTAAATTCAAGAGCTATTTTCGAAATTTATGTATTTCTTGTTCTTTTGAATTAAAACATTTTTCATTTAAGAGAGGTGAAGGATTAATGGATTTTATTCATAGCTTTAAGGCATGGTTACATACTAATGATCATGAAATAAAGACACAAAACATAGATAAACACAATACTAAAAACCGAAAACAGAAAGAAATAAGAAAAAGGAATGAATCCACCTCTAGTGGCGTCTTCTTCTTAAAGGACCAATGATGTTCTTTAGCTCTTCTATGTCCCTTCCTTGCCTTTGTTGCTCCTCCCTCATTGCTCTTTGATCTTCTCTTATTTCTTGGAGAATGATGGAGTGCTCATGATGTTCCACCCTTAATTGTTCCACATTATGACTCAAACCTTCTAAAGAAGTGTTGAGTTGCTCCCAATAGTTGTTTGGAGGAAAGTGCATCCCTTGAGGCATCTCAGGGATTTCTTGATGATGAGCTTCCTCATGCACCTCTTGAGAACCGTGAGGAGCTTCTCTTGCTTGCTCCATCCTTTTCTTGGTGATGGGCTTGTCTTCTTCAATGGAGACATCTCCTTTTATGATAACTCCAGCTGAGTAACATAGATGGCAAATAAGGTGAGGAAAAGCTAGCCGTGCCATAGGTGAGGGCTTGTCGGCTATTTTGTAGATTTCATTGGAGATGACTTCATGAACTTCTACTTCCTCTCCAATCATGATGCCATGAATCATGATGGCCCGATCCACAGTAACCTCAGATCGGTTGCTAGTAGGAATGATGGAGCGTTGAATGAACTCCAACCATCCTCTAGCTATAGGCTTGAGGTCCAGTCTTCTTAATTGGACTGGCTTGCCTTTGGAGTCTCTCTTCCATTGAGCTCCTTCCACACAAATGTCCATAAGGACTTGGTCCAACCTTTGATCAAAGTTGACCCTTCTAGTGTAGGGGCGTTCATCACCTTGCATCATAGGCAAGTGGAATGCCAACCTTACATTTTCCGGACTAAAATCCAAGTATTTCCCCCTAACCATTGTGAGATAATTCTTTGGACTTGGGTTCATACCTTGGTCATGGTTCCTAGTGATCCATGCATTGGCAAAGAACTCTTGAACCATTAAGATTCCGACTTGTTGCATGGGGTTGGTTAAGACTTCCCGACCTCTTCTTCGGACTTCATGTCGGATCTTCGGATACTCATTTTTATTGAGCTTGAAAGGGACCTCAGGGATCACCTTCTTCTTTGCCACAACATCATAGAAGTGGTCTTGATGGCTCTTGGAGATGAATCTTTCCATCTCCCATGACTCGGAGGTGGAAGCTTTTGTCTTCCCTTTTCCTTTTCTAGAGGATACTCCGGCCTTAGGTGCCATTGGTAATGGAAAAACAAAAAAAAGCTTATGCTTTTACCACACCAAACTTAAAATATTGCTCGCCCTCGAGCAATAAAAAAAAGAAGAGAAGAAGAAGAAGAGGAAAATATGGTAGAGAGGGAGAGAGGTAGGTTCGGCTTAGGTGAAGAAGAAGGGGATGTGTTGTGTGAAAATGAAGTAGAATGGAAGGGTATTTATAGGGAAAGGGGGGGAGGTAAGTTCGGCCATTTGGGTGGGAATGGGAGGGAAATTGGTTTGAATTTTGAAGGTAGGTGGGGTTTATGGGGAAGAGTGGGTGGATGTGAGTGGTGAATGGGGTAATTGGGAAGAGGAATTGAGGTGATTGGTGAAAGGTGTTGGGAAGTGTGACATGGGGAAGAGTGAATTTGGATTAGGAGAGTGTGATTAGGATTAAAAGGTAAGATGGGAATATGATAGGTGGGGATCCTGTGGGGTCCACAGATCCTGAGGTGATCCTGTGGGGTCCACAGATCCTGAGGTGTCAAGGAATTCCATCCATGCACCAAATAGGCATGTAAAATGCCTTCGTGCATCATTCTGGCGTTCAAACGCCCATTGGTGCACATTCTGGGCGTTCAATGCCCATGTAAAGCATGTCTCTGGCGTTGAACGCCAGTTCCATGCTTGTTACTGGCGTTCAGCGCCAGTTTTCCTCTCTGGGCACATTCCTGGCGTTCAGCGCCAGAATGTTGCTTGTTTCTCGCGTTCAGCGCCAGAATGGTGCTCTGTTCTGGCGTTGAACGCCAGCCAGATGCATCTTACTGGCGTTGAACGCCAGCCTGTGCGTCCTCCAGGGTGTGAATTTTTTCTTCTGCTGTTTTTGATTCTGTTTTTAATTTTTTTGATTTTTTCGTGACTCCTCATGATCATGTACCTAATAAAACACAAAATAACAATAAAATAGAATAAAATAAAATTAGATAAATAAAATTGGGTTGCCTCCCAACAAGCGCTTCTTTAATGTCAATAGCTTGACAGTGGCTCTCATGGAGCCACAAGGTGCTCAGGTCAATGTTGTATAGTTGTCCACACCAAACTTAGAGTTTGGATATGGGATCTTAACACCAAACTTAGAGTTTGGTTGTGGCCTCACAACACCAAACTTAGAGTTTCACTGTGGGGGCTCTTCTTCTTGACTCTGAACTGAGAGAAGCTCTTCATGCTTACTCTCTTTTGTCACAGAGGAATGGCCATGTGCCTTGAACACAAGGTAGTCCCCATTCAATTGAAGGACTAGTTCACCTCTGTTGACATCTATCACAGCTCCTGCTGTGGCTAGGAAAGGTCTTCCAAGGATGATGCAATCATCCTCTTCCTTCCTAGTGTCTAAGATTATGAAATCAGCAGGGATGTAAAGGCCTTCAACCTTTACTAACACGTCCTCTACTATTCCATAAGCTTGTCTCAATAACTTGTCTGCCAGTTGTAATGAGAACAAGGCAGGTTGTACCTCAATGATCCCCAGCTTCTCCATTACAGAGAGTGGCATTAGATTTATTCCTGACCCCAGGTCACACAGAGCTTTTTCAAAGATCATGGTGCCTATGGTACAAGGTATTAAGAACTTGCCAGGATCTTGTTTCTTTTGAGGTAGAATTTTCTGAATCCAAGTATCCAGTTCATTAATGAGCAAAGGAGGTTCACTTTCCCAGGTCTCATTACCAAACAACTTGGCATTCAGCTTCATGATAGCTCCTAAATATTGAGCAACTTGCTCTCCAGTCACGTCTTCATCCTCTTCTGAGGAAGAATAGTCTTCAGAGCTCATGAATGGCAGAAGGAGATTTAATGGAATCTCTATGGTCTCTATATGAGCCTCAGATTCCTTTGGATCCTTAATAGGAAACTCCTTCTTGCTTGAGAGACGTCCCAGGAGGTCTTTCTCACTAGGATTTTCGTCCTCCTCCTCCCTTGTGCATTCGGCCATATTGACTATGTCAATGGCCTTGCACTCTCCTTTTGGATTCTCTTCTGTATTACTTGGGAGAATACTGGGAGGAATTTCAATGACTTTCTTACTCAGCTGGCCCACTTGTGCCTCCAGATTTCTAATGGAGGATCTTGTTTCACTCATGAAACTGAAAGTGGCCTTTGACAGATCAGAGACTACATTGGCTAAATTAGAGGTGTTTTGTTCAGAATTCTCTGTCTGTTGCTGAAAAGATGATGGATATGGCTTGCTATTGCCCAGCCTGTTGCGTCCACCATTGTTAAAACCTTGTTGAGGTTTTTGTTGATCCTTCCATGAGAAATTTGGATGATTTCTCCATGATGAGTTATAGGTGTTTCCATAAGGTTCACCCATGTAATTAACCTCTGCCATGGTAGGGTTCTCAGGATCATAAGCTTCTTCAGAAGCTGCCTCTCTAGTACTGTTGGATGCATATTGCAATCCATTCAGATTTTGAGAGATCATGTTGACCTGTTGAGTCAACACTTTGTTCTGAGCCAATATGGCATTCAGAGTATCAATTTCAAGAACTCATTTCTTCTGAGGTATCCCATTGTTCACGGAATTCCTCTCAGAAGTGTACATGAACTGGTTATTTGCAACCATGTCAATGAGTTCTTGAGCCTCTTCAGGCGTTTTCTTCAGATGAATAGATCCACCTGCAGAATGGTCCAATGACATTTTCGAAAATTCAGAGAGACCATAATAGAATGTATCTAATATGGTCCATTCTGAGAACATGTCAGATGGACATTTTTTGGTCAGCTGCTTGTATCTTTCCCAAGCTTCATAGAGGGATTCACCATCTTTTTGTTTGAAGGTTTGAACATCCACTCTCAGCTTGCTCAACTTTTGAGGAGGAAAGAATTTATCCAAGAAGGCAGTGACTAGCTTATCCCAGGAGTCCAGGCTATCCTTAGGTTGTGAATCCAACCATATTCTAGCTCTGTCTCTTACAGCAAAAGGAAAAAGCATGAGTCTGTAGACTTCAGGATCTACTCTATTCGTCTTTACAGTCTCACAGATCTGCAAGAACTCAGTTAAAAACTGATAAGGATCTTCAGATGGAAGTCCATAAAACTTGCAGTTTTGTTGCATTAATGCAACTAGCTGAGGTTTCAGCTCAAAGTTATTGGCTCCAATGGCAGGAATGGAGATGCTTCTTCCATCAAACTTGGACGTTGGCTTTGTGAAGTCACCAAGCATTCTCCTTGCATTATTATTATTATTTTCGGCTGTCATCTCCTTCTCTTGTTCGAAAATTTCTGAAAGGTTGTTTCTGTATTGTTGTAATTTAGCTTCTCTTAATTTTCTCTTCAGAGTCCTTTCAGGTTCTGGATCAATTTCAACAAGAGTGCCTTTATCCTTGTTCCTGCTCATATGAAAGAGAAGACAACAAGAAAAGAAGAGGAATCCTCTATGTCACAGTATAGAGATTCCTTTATGTTAGTAGAAAAAGAAAGGGGTAGAAGAATGAAGAAGGAGATTCGGAATTTTGGATGAAGAGAGGTGAAGAGAAGTGTTAGTAATTAAATAATTAAATAGAAGAAGAAAGGAGAAGAGAAATTTCGAAAATAATTTTGAAAAGGGGTTAGTGATTTTCGAAAATTAGAGATAAGTTGTAATTAAAATTAAAACATGAAACAATTAGTTAATTAAAAATAATTTTTGAAAAAGAGAGAGATATTTTCGAAAATAGAAAAGGGAGAATTAGTTAGGTGGTTTTGAAAAAGATAAGAAACAAACAAAAAGTTAGTTAGTTGATTGAAAAAGATTTGAAATCAAAATTGAAAAAGATAAGAAGATATTAAGTTAGATAAGATATTTTGAAATCAAATTTTGAAAAAGATAAATTTTTTTTGAAAAAGATAAAATAAAAGATAAAAAGATTTAATTCAAAAATTATAAAATTATTTACTTCACTAACAAGAAACTACAAGATAAGATTTTAGAATTTAAAGATTGAACCTTTCTTAACAAGAAAGTAACAAACTTCAAATTTTTGAACCAATCACATTAATTATTAGTGAATTTTCGGAAATTAGATGTAAAGATAAGAAAAAGATTTTGAAAATAATTTGAAAGAAAAAATATTTTTTTGAAATTTTCGAAAATTATAAAAAAAAATGAAAAAGATATGATTTTTGAAAAAGATTTTTAAAAAGATAAGATTTTTAAATTTGAAATTTTGACTTGACTTGTAAGAAACAACTAATTTTTAAAATTTTTTGACCAAGTCAACCCAAAATTTCGAAAATTTGGAGAAAATTAAGGAAAAGATATTTTTTGAATTTTTAATGATGAGAGAGAAAAACATAAAAATGACCCAAAACATGAAAATTTTGGATCAAAACACATGATGCATCCAAGAATAATATGAATGTCAAGATGAACACCAAGAACACTTTGAAGATCATGATGAACATCAAGAACATCATTTTGAAAAATTTTTGATGCAAAGAAAACATGCAAGACACCAAACTTAGAAATCTTTAATGCATGGATTCTAACAAACAAAAAATGCATATGAAAAACAACAAACAACACAAAACAAGAAATCATCAAGATCAAACAAGAGGACTTATCAAGAACAACTTGAAGATCATGAAGAACACTATGAATGCATGGGATTTTCGAAAAATGCAAGAAAAGATTTTTAAAGCATGCATTTGACACCAAACCTAAAAATTGACTCAAGACTCAAGCAAGAAACACAAAATATTTTTTATTTTTATGATTTTATGATTTTTTTGTATTTTTATAAAATTTTTTCGAAAATAAAGTTTAGAAAAACGAAAAATAAAAGAAAAATTTTGAAAAAGATTTTTGAAAAGAAAATTACCTAATCTGAGCAACAAGATGAACCGTCAGTTGTCCATACTCGAACAATCCCCGGCAACGGCGCCAAAAACTTGGTGGACGAAATTGTGATCCTTATTCTTTAAGTTGTACTCTTTGTAAAATTATGGAATTTGAAATTGGCACGAGTGGACACAACTCCGTTCAACTAACCAGCAAGTGTACTGGGTCGTCCAAGTAATAAACCTTACGTGAGTAAGGGTCGATCCCACAGAGATTGTTGGTATGAAGCAAGCTATGGTCACCTTGTAAATCTCAGTTAGGCAGATAATAATTGTTTATGGTTTCGAAAATTAATAATAAAAAGAGAAATAATAAAAGGGATAGAATACTTATGCAGATTCATTGGTGAGAATTTCAGACAAGCGAATGGAGATACTATATGCTCAAGGACGCCTGCCATTCTCCTGCTTCAACTCAATCCTTCTTACTCCTTTCCATGGCAAGCTGTGTATAGGGGTTCACCATTCGACGATGGCTACTTTCAATCCTCTCGGGAAAATGGTCCTCTGCGGCTGTCACTCGCATGGCTAATCGTCTGCAGGCATCACCTGGCCGAAGGCTACATCCCATCCTCGCAGTGAAAACTACGCTCACGCGCTCTGTCACAGCACGGCTAATCACTGGTTGGTTCCCGCGCCTACCGGAATAGAATCCCTTGATTCTTTTGCGTTTGTCACTAACGCCCAGCACTTGCAAGTCTGAAGCACGTCACAGTCATTCATTACCGGAATCCTACTCGGAATACCACAGACAAGGTTAGACTTTCCGGATTCACAGGATCCTACTCGGAATACCACAGACAAGGTGAGACTTTCCGGATCCTCATAAATGCCGCCATCTATCTAGCTTATACCACGAAGATTCTGTTGGGGAATCTAAGAGATATACATTCAAGCTCGGTTGCATGTAGAACGGAAGTGGTTGTCAATCACGTGCGTTCATAAGTGAGAATGATAATGAGGGTCATATAATCATCACATTCATCATGTTCTTGGGTGCGAATGAATATCTTGGAATAAGAATAAGATGGAATTGAATAAAAGAAAATAGAATTGCATTAATACTTGAGGTACAGCAGAGCTCCACACCCTTAATCTATGGTGTGCAGAAACTCCACCGTTGAAAATACATAAGTAAAAGGTTCAGGCATGGCCGTATGGCCAGCCCCCATGTGGTCACAAGACCGAATGATCAAAGACATCTAATACAATAGTTAAATGTTCTATTTATAATAAACTAGCTCCTAGGGTTTACATGAGTAAGTAATTGATGCATAAATCCACTTTCGGGGCCCACTTGGTGTATGCTTGGGCTGAGCTTGATCAATCCACGAGCTGAGGCTTCTCTTGGAGTTGAACTCCGAGTTATGACGTGTTTTGGGCGTTCAACTCCGGATCATGACGTTTTTCTGGCGTTTAACTCCAGACAGCAGCATGAACTTGGCGTTCAACGCCAAGTTACGTCGTCAATTTCCGAATAAAGTATGGACTATTATATATTGCTGGAAAGCCCTGGATGTCTACTTTCCAACGCCGTTGAGAGCGCGCCATTTGAAGTTCTGTAGCTCCAGAAAATCCATTTCGAGTGCAGGGAGGTCAGATTCCAACAGCATCAGCAGTCCTTTTGTCAGCCTTTTTCAGAGTTTTGCTCAAATCCCTCAATTTCAGTCAGAATTTACCTGAAATCCCAGAAAAACACACAAACTCATAGTAAAGTCCAGAAATGTGAATTTAACATAAAAACTAATGAAAACATCCCTAAAAGTAGCTTATACTTACTAAAAACTACCTAAAAACAATGCCAAAAAGCGTATAAATTATCCGCTCATCAACTACGCCCACGCCCTTATACTCACTTCTCGATGACTCCGTCCATACTTTCAAGCTCACACTATCAGAGTTCGGACCAACCAGCCCATAAAAGGCATCTTACAGAAAATAGACTTGAAGAATCCTACAGTGGGCAGTCGAGTTATCCGAATTTTACCTTCATTACGAAGCTCGGACAGCCATCAAATCATAGTATCTGGCTGATTTTATTGCCGAGTACACTGACACCCCAGGTACCCCCACAAAATGAATCTCTACGTGGACGGCTCCTCGAACAAAACCGAGAGTGACGCGGATGTAATTATAGAAAGTGATCAAGGAACCCAAATCAAGCTATCATTGAAATTTGAATTCCCCGCCTTAAATAATCAAGCTAAATATGAGGCACTACTGGCCAGTTTGAGGCTGGCTAGGGAGGTGGGAGTTCAGAAGCTCACCATCTTCTGTGACTCACATGTAATCTCCTCACAAATAGAAGGGAGCTATCAAACTAAGGATCCCACCATGAAAAAATACCTAGATAAAACCAAAATTTTGGGAGAAGAATTTTGGGGATACATGGTCCAACATATGCCTTGGGAGCAGAATGACCGAGCTGATGCACTTTCAAAACTAGCCAGCACCAAACTAGGGGGAATAATAGAAGCTTCATCCAAGAAACACTGCAAAGCCCATCAATCTTGGAAGAAGAAAAGGTCCTAACCATATCAGGTCAGGATCAAGGATGGATGGCTCCCAAAATCAACTACCTTAAGTCTGAAACACTACCCGCAGATAAAAAGAAAGCAAAAAGACTAGTATGGGAAGCACAGTACTACACCATACTCAAAAATGTCTTATATATAAGAGGGATATCCACACCCCCTCCTAAAATGCGTCCCAACCTCCGCAACAAGGGAAGTCTTGGAGGAAGTTCACAGCGGCATGTGCGGTAACTATCTTGGAGCACGAGCTCTTTCCAAAAAGGTACTTTGAGTTGGGTTTTTCTGGCCGACATTGTCAAAGGAAGCGACAGAGTTTGTCAAGACATGCCCACCATGTCAGAAGCACGCTAACTTCCATATAGCTCCACCTGAGGAGCTCATCTGCGTTACTTCACCCTGGCCATTTGCAAAATGGGGGCTCGACCTCCTCGGACCCTTCCCCTAGGGGTCAAAACAAGTCAAATTCTTTATTATAGGTATAGACTATTTCACAAAATGGATTGAGGTTGAACCTTTAGCCACTGCTACCGGCCAAAGAAGTCGGAAGTTCCTGTACAAAAACATTGTCACAAGGTTTGGGGTCCCATGCTCCATTACCATAGACAATGGCACTCAGTTCACCGACACGGGCTTTAGAAACCTGGTAGCCGATTTGAAAATCAAGCACAGTTCACCTCTGTCGAGCACCCACAAGCCAATAGACAAGCGGAAGCCGCCAACAAAGTCATACTGGCCGGGTTAAAACAGAGATTACAAGACGCCAAGGGAGCTTGGGCAGACGAGCTCCCGCAGGTCCTCTGGGCATATCGGACAACGCCATACTCCACCACCGGAGAATCACCATTCCGAATCGCTTACAGAATGGAGGCAATGATTCCTGTGGAAATAGAAGAAGGATCCCTTAGAGTGATTCTCTACCACGAAGACACCAACTCCCAAGCTCAAAAGGAAGAGCACGACCTACTTCTAGAAGTCCGAGAAAGAGTTCGGATCAGAGAGAAAGCCTTAAAGCGTCGAATGGCTGAGGTATAATCGGAAGGTAGTCCAGCGAAGCTTTGCCACCAACGATCTCATCATAATCCAAAATGATATCGGAACAGGTTGGTCGGGAGAAGGGAAGCTAGCAGCCAACTGGAAAGGATGATATTGAGTTACAGAAGTACTGGGGAAAGGTTACTGCAAGGTGGCTAATCTCGAAGGGCGGGAGTTACCAAGGTCATGGCATGCCTGTAACCTAATAAGATACTATAGCAAGAAAATAGTAAAGATCTTAGGTCAAGGCGCACTCTTTTTCCTAAAATAGGTTTTTTAATAAAGCGCCAGACCGAGATCTAGAAAACTACCCGACCTAGAAGGGTAAGCACTCGCATGTATACATTTTTATTTATATTTTTATTCTTCATTATTATTTGAATGAAAGTCATCAGTTCCCTAAAACGTTTCCTACCAAGATGTATTAATTTACGTTAAAAAGCAAAATTCATCGCCTGATCATAAAGAGGTCGGCAAGGTGAAGCGATAAAGCTCGGATTAATGCAAGGAGTTATAAAAAGTAACCCATATAAAGCGACCTGACGAGGTCTGACTAGAAATGGAATTACTAAAATTAACTCGAGAAGGCCCGATAGAGAAGTCGGACCGACATAAAAGGATCACTAAAACGGGACAAAAAAAAGACCAGAAGTGCTTCGCTGAAAGGTACAAGTCGTGAAAAAAGACACTGCTTAAAAAGCGAAAGCACAAGTCAAAGTGGCGCTAAAAAGTCTTCCAAACAAACTATAAAGAAAAGGTTTCTCCTCGGAACACTACCTAAAAAGTTGTTGGAATATGACTAAAAAGCCCAAATAACAAAGCAATATATGTCGACGTCAGCCTAGGTCACGACCTCAAAACAAGGCTCAAAAGTTCTCAAAAGGGTACAGCTTTGCTCAAAATAGACGCGACCTCAAAACAAGGCTACAAAAGTCGTCCGAGCAAACTAAAAAGGTTCTACGTAAAGAACACTAAAAAGTTATCGGATAAGTTGCTAAAAAGCGGGGACACCAAGCCACAAGGATAACTTCGCCAAAGCAAAGATTCGTCAAAGGGTAGGAAACCCACGCTACCATTCAAAAAGAGGTCGGATTAGGAAATACCAAACCTCTCATAATCACAAGGATAAAAGAGCAATGAAGGAACAAACCTCCAAAAATCAAATAAAAGGTTTGATTGAGGTATCAGTAAAACACATCCTTCAAATTAAAAACATTAAAGGATGCCGGAGGGACAGCCCAAGAGTTTAAAGAGTTTGTTTTTCAAAATAAAAGTTGCTAAGAAGCAACAAAGGGCCAAGAAAATTATCCACAAAAGCTTATGGAATGCGAAATTGTGATCACTTCTTTTCACAACTCAAATAATCCCTAGTAATGGCCCCAAAGACTTGGTGCTCAATACCATGGCATAAACACAACTTCGCACAACTAACCAGCAAGTGCACTGGGTCATCCAAGTAATAAACCTTACGCGAGTAAGGGTCGATCCCACGGAGATTGTTGGTATGAAGCAAGCTATGGTCACCTTGTAAATCTCAGTCAGGCAGAATCAAATGGTTATGGGTGATATATGAATAAAACATAAAGATAAGGATAGAGATACTTATGTATTTCATTGGTGAGAGCTTCAGATAAGCGTATGAAGATGCTTTGTCCCTTCCGTCTCTCTGCTTTCCTACTGTCTTCATCCAATCCTTCTTACTCCTTTCCATGGCAAGCATTATGCAAAGGTTTCATCGTTGTCAGTGGCTACCTCCCATCCTCTCAGTGGAAATGTTCAACGCACCCTGTCACGGCACGGCTATCCAGCTGTCGGTTCTCGATCATGTCGGAATAGAATCCAGTGATTCTTTTGCGTCTGTCACTAACGCCCCACAATCGCGAGTTTGAAGCACGTCACAGTCATTCAATCATTGAATCCTACTCAGAATACCACAGACAAGGTTTAGACCTTCCGGATTCTCTTGAATGCCGCCATTAGTTCTAGCCTATACCATGATGACTCTGATCTCACGGAATGGCTGGCTCGGTTGTCAGGCGAGCGCTCGGTTGTCAGGCGATCAACCATGCGTCGTGTATCAGGAATCCAAGAGATATTCACCCAATCTAAGGTAGAACGGAGGTGGTTGTCAGTCACACGTTCATAGGTGAGAATGATGATGAGTGTCACGGATCATCACATTCATCAAGTTGAAGAACAAGTGATATCTTGGAATAAGAACAAGCTGAATTGAATAGAAGAACAATAGTAATTGCATTAATACTCGAGATACAGCAGAGCTCCACACCTTAATCTATGGTGTGTAGAAACTCCACCATTGAAAATACATAAGAACAAGGTCTAGGCATGGCCGTGAGGCCAGCCCCCCCAATGATCTAAGAACTAGACGTCCCAAGATGAGAATACAATAGCAAAAGGTCCTATTTATAGGGAACTAGTAGCTTAAGAATTACAAAGATGAGTAAATGACATAAAAATCCACTTCCGGGCCCACATGGTGTGTGCTTGGGCTGAGCATTGAAGCATTTTCGTGTAGAGACTCTTCTTGGAGTTAAACGCCAGCTTTTATGCCAGTCTGGGCGTTTAACTCCCACTTTGGTGCCAGTTCCAGCGTTTAACGCTGGGAATTCTAAAGGTGACTTTGAACGCTGGTTTGGGCCATCAAATCTTGGGCAAAGTATGGACTATTATATATTGCTGGAAAGCCCAGGATGTCTACTTTCCAACGCCGTTGAGAGCGCGCCAATTGGGCTTCTGTAGCTCCAGAAAATCTACTTCGAGTGCAGGGAGGTCAGAATCCAACAGCATCTGCAGTCCTTTTCAGTCTCTGAATCAGATTTTTGCTCAGGTCCCTCAATTTCAGCCAGAAAATACCTGAAATCACAGAAAAATACACAAACTCATAGTAAAGTCCAGAAAAGTGTATTTTAACTAAAAACTAATAAAAATATACTAAAAACTCAACTAAATATACTAAAAACATACTAAAAACAATGCCAAAAAGCGTACAAATTATCCGCTCATCACAACACAAAACTTAAATTGTTGCTTGTCCCCAAGCAACTGAAAATCAAATAAGATAAAGAGAAGAGAATATGCAATGAATTCCAAAAACATCTATGAAGATCAATATTAATTAGATGAGCGGGGCTTTTAGCTTTTTGCCTCTGAATAGTTTTGGCATCTCACTTTATCCTTTGAAATTTAGAATGATTGGCTTCTTTAGGAACTCAGAATCCAGATAGTGTTATTGATTCTCCTAGTTAAGTATGATGATTCTTGAACACAGCTACTTTATGAGTCTTGGCCGTGGCCCAAAGCACTTTGTCTTCCAGTATTACCACCGGATACATACATGCCACAGACACATGATTGGGTGAACCTTTTCAGATTGTGACTCAGCTTTGCTAGAGTCCCCAATTAGAGGTGTCCAGGGTTCTTAAGCACACTCTTTTGTCTTGGATCACAACTTTATTTCTACCCTTGCCTTTTGGTTTAAAGGGCTATTGGCTTTTTCTGCTTACTTTTTCTTTTTCTCTTCTATATTTTTTTTCGTTTTTCTCCTTTTTTTTCGCTTGCTTCCTTTTTTTGTATTCACTGCTTTTTCTTGCTTCAAGAATCATTTTTGTGATTTTTCAGATCCTCAGTAACATGTCTCCTTTTTCATCATTCTTTCAAGAGCCAACAACTTTAACATTCATGAACCACAAATTCAAAAGACATATGCACTGTTTAAGCATACATTCAGAAAACAAAAGCATTGCCACCACATCAAAATAATTAATCTGTTATAAAATCTGAAATTCATGCAATTCTTCTCTTTTTCAATTAAGAACATTTTTCTTCAGAAAGGTGATGGATTCATAGGACATTCATAACTTTAAGGCATAGACACTAAGATACTAATGATCATAAGACACAAACATGGATAAACATAAAGCATAATTTTTGAAAAACAGGAAAGTGAAGGACAAGGAGATTAAAGAACGGGTCCACCTTAGTGATGGCGGCTTGTTCTTCCTCTTGAAGGTCTTATGGAGTGCTTGAGCTCCTCAATGTCTCTTCCTTGCCTTTGTTGCTCCTCTCTCATGATTCTTTGATCTTCTCTAATTTCATGGAGGAGAATGGAGTGTTCTTGGTGCTCCACCCTTAGTTGTCCCATGTTGGAACTCAATTCTCCTAGGGAGGTGTTAATTTGCTCCCAATAGTTTTGTGGAGGAAAGTGCATCCCTTGAGGCATCTCAGGGACTTCATGAGGAGGAATTTCCTCATGGTTGCTCCATCCTTTCCTTAGTGATGGGCTTGAGGTCATGCCTTCTCAGTTGAACCGGCTTCCTTCTTGAGTTTCTCTTCCATTGAGCGCCCTCTTCACAAATGACTGTGAGGACTTGGTCCAACCTTTAATCAAAGTTGACCCTTTTTGAGTTTGAAAGGGATCTCGGGGATCACCTTCTTCAAGGCCACAACTTCATAGAAGTGGTCTTCATGCATCCTTGAGATGAATCTCTCCATCTCCCATGACTCGGAGGAGGAGGCTTTTGCCTTCCCTTTCCTCTTTCTAGAGGTTTCTCCGGCCTTGGATGCCATAAATGGTTATGGAAAAACAAAAAGCAATGCTTTTACCACACCAAACTTAAAAGGTTTGTTCGTCCTCGAGCAAAAGAAGAAAGACGAGAGTAGAAGAAGAAGAAATGGAGGAGAGGGAGAGGGCTTTGTGGTTCGGCCAAAAGGGGAAGAAGTAGTGTTTAGGGTGTGTGAAAATGAGGGAGTGAAGATGGGTTTATATAAGGGTGAAGAGAGGGGTAGGGTTCGGCCATTATGGGTGGGTTTGGGTGGGAAAGTGGTTTGAATTTTGAATGGTGAGGTAGGTGGGGTTTTATGAAGGATGGATGTGAGTGGTGAAGAGAATAGTGGGATTTGATAGGTGAGGGGTTTTTGGGGAAGAGTGGTAGAGGTGATTGGTGAATGGGTGAAGAAGAGAGAGGGTGGTGGGTAGGTGGGGATCCTGTGGGGTCCACAGATCCTGAGGTGTCAAGGAAAAGACATCCCTGCACCAAGTGGCGTGCAAAAATGCATTATGTGCCAATTTTGGCGTTAAACACCGGGCTGGTGCCCATTTCTGGCGTTTAACGCCAGCTTCTTGCCCTTTTCTGGCGTTTAACGCCAGTCTGGTGCCCCTTTCTGGTGTTAAACGCCCAGAATGGTGCCAGACTGGGCGTTAAACGCCCAACTGCTACCCTTACTGGCGTTTAAACGCCAGCAAGATCTTCCTCCAGGGTGTGCTGTTTTTCTTCCTATTTTTATTCTGTTTTTGCTTTTTCAATTTGTTTTGTGACTTCTCATGATCATCAACCTACAGAAAACATAAAATAACAAAGAAAAATAGATAAAATATAACATTGGGTTACCTCCCAACAAGCGCTTCTTTAATGTCAGTAGCTTGACAGAGGGCTCTCATGGAGCCTCACAGATACTCAGAGCAATGTTGGAACCTCCCAACACCAAACTTAGAGTTTGAATGTGGGGGTTCAACACCAAACTTAGAGTTTGGTTGTGGCCTCCCAACACCAAACTTAGAGTTTGACTGTGGGGGCTCTGTTTGACTCTGTTTTGAGAGAAGCTCTTCATGCTTCCTCTCCATGATGACAGAGGGATATCCTTGAGCCTTAAACACAAAGGATTCTTCATTCACTTAAATGATCAATTCTCCTCTGTCCACATCAATCACAGCCCTTGCTGTGGCTAGGAAGGGTCTGCCAAGGATGATGGATTCATCCTTGCACTTCCCAGTCTCTAGGACTATGAAATCAGTAGGGATGTAATGGTCTTCAACTTTTACCAGAACATTCTCTACAAGTCCATAGGCTTGTTTCTTTGAATTGTCTGCCATCTCTAGTGAGATTCTTGCAGCTTGTACCTCAAAGATCCCTAACTTCTCCATTACAGAGAGAGGCATGAGGCTTACACTTGACCCTAAGTCACACAGAGCCTTCTTGAAGGTCATGGTGCCTATGGTACAAGGTAATGAAAACTTCCCAGGATCTTGTCTTTTTGAGGTAATTTCTGCCTAGACAAGTCATCCAGTTCCTTGGTGAGCAAAGGGGGTTCATCCTCCCAAGTCTCATTACCAAATAACTTGTCATTTAGCTTCATGATTGCTCCAAGGTATTTAGCAACTTGCTCTTCAGTGACATACTCATCCTCTTCAGAGGAAGAATACTCATCAGAGCTCATGAATGGCAGAAGTAAGTCCAATGGAATCTCTATGGTCTCAATGTGAGCCTCAGATTCCCATGGTTCCTTATTAGGGACATTGGAGGCCAGTGGACTCCCATTGAGGTCTTCCTCAGTGGCGTTCACTGCCTCTCCTTCCTCTCCAAATTCGGCCATGTTGATGGCCTTGCACTCTCCTTTTGGATTTTCTTCTGTATTGCTTGGAAGAGTACTAGGAGGGAGTTCAGTAATTTTCTTGCTCAGCTGTCCCACTTGTGCCTCCAAGTTTCTAATGGAGGACCTTGTTTCAGTCATGAAACTTTGAGTGGTTTTGATTAGATCAGAGACCATGGTTGCTAAGTCAGAGTGGTTCTGCTTAGAACTCTTTGTCTGTTGCTGAGAAGATAATGGAAAAGGCTTGCCATTGCTAAATCTGTTTCTTCCACCATTATTGTTGTTGAAACCTTGTTGAGGTTTCTGTTGATCCTTCCATGAGAAATTTGGGTGATTTCTCCATGAAGAATTATAGGTGTTTCTATAGGGTTCTCCCATGTAATTCACCTCTTCCATTGAAGGGTTCTCAGGATCATAAGCTTCTTCTTTAGATGAAGCGTCCTTAGTACTGCCTGGTGCAGCTTGCATTCCAGACAGACTTTGAGAAATCAAATTGACTTGCTGAGTTAATATCTTATTCTGAGCCAGTATGGCATTCATAGTATCAATCTCAAGAACTCCTTTTTTCTGACTTGTCCCATTGTTCACAGGATTCCTGTCAGAAGTATACATGAATTGGTTATTTGCAACCATTTTAATGAGTTTTTGAGCTTCTGTAGGCGTCTTCTTCAGATGAAGAGATCCTCCAGCAGAGCTATCCAGAGACATCTTGGATAGTTCAGAGAGACCATCATAGAAAATACCTATGATGCTCCATTCAGAAAGCATGTCAGAAGGACATTTTTTGATCAATTGTTTGTATCTTTCCCAAGCTTCATAGAGGGATTCTCCTTCCTTCTGTCTGAAGGTTTGGACTTCCACTCTAAGCTTACTCAATTTTTGAGGTGGAAAGAACTTTGCCAAGAAGGCATTGACTAGCTTCTCCCAAGAGTTCAGGCTTTCTTTAGGTTGTGAGTCCAACCATGTCCTAGCTCTGTCTCTTACAGCAAAGGGGAATAGCATAAGTCTGTAGACCTCAGGGTCAACCCCATTAGTCTTGACAGTGTCACAGATTTGCAAGAATTTAGCTAAGAACTGATGAGGATCTTCCAATGGAAGTCCATGGAACTTGCAATTCTGTTGCATTAGAGAAACTAATTGAGGCTTAAGCTCAAAGTTGTTTGCTCCAATGGCAGGGATAGAGATGCTTCTCCCATAGAAGTCGGGAGTAGGTGCAGTAAAGTCACCCAGCACCTTCCTTGCATTGTTAGCATTGTTGTTGTTTTCGGCTGCCATGGGTTCTTCTTCTTTGAAGATTTCTGTTAGGTCCTCTACAGAGAGTTGTACCTTAGCTTCTCTTAGCTTTCGCTTCAAGGTCCTTTCAGGTTCAGGGTCAGCCTCAACAAGAATGCCCTTGTCTTTGTTCCTGCTCATATGAAAGAGAATAGAACAAGAAAATATGGAATCCTCTATGTCACAGTATAGAGATTCCTTGAGGTGTCAGAGGAAAAGAAAAATAGAAGGAAGAGGTAGAAGAATTTGAACTTAGTGAGATAGAGTTCGAATTGTGCATTGAGGAGGAGTGGTACTCCATAAATAGAAGGATGTGAGAAGAGGGGAAGAGATTTTTTTTCGAAAATTAAGTTAAAAAGATTTTAAAATACATTTTGAAAAACTTGAATTGATTTTCGAAAACTAAAAGTGGAAAAGAAATCAAGTGATTTTTGAAAAAGATATGATTTGAAAAACAATTTTAAAAAGATTTGATTTTAAAAATTAATGACTTGCCTAACAAGAAAAGATATGATTCAAACATTAAACCTTTCTCAACAGAAAAGGCAACATACTTGAAATGTTGAATCAAACCATTAATTGATAGCAAGTATTTTTGAAAAAGGAAAGAAATTGATTTTGAAAAAGATTTGATTGAAAAGATATGAATTGAAAAAGATTTGATTTTGAAAAACTTTAAAAACTTGAAAAAAATTTGCATTAAAAACAGAATCTTCCCTCTTGTGCCATCCTGGCGTTAAACGCCCAGAATGGTGCACATTCTGGCGTTTAACGCCCAATGCTCTACCTTTTTGGGCGTTAAACGCCCAACCAGGCACCCTGGCTGGCGTTTAAACGCCAGTCTGTCCTTCTTCACTGGGCGTTTTGAACGCCCAGCTTTTTCTGTATAATTCCTCTGCTGCATGTACTGAATCTTCAGTTCCCTGTATTATTGACTTGAAAACAGAACCAAGATCAAATAAACAATGCATGCAAGACACCAAACTTAAAATTAGACACTAGACTCAAACAAGAAACATAAAATGTTTTTGGTTTTTATGATTTTGTAATTTTTTTTTGGTTTTTTTTTTCGAAAATTAAGTGGAAAAGAAAATAAAGGTATCAAAATTCTTAATGAGAATTTCAGGAATCATGCAATGTTAGTCTAAAGCTTCAGTCTAAAGGAATTAGACATGGATAGCCAAGCTTCAGCAGGACATTGCATTCAAGAGCTAAATTGATGAGAATCAATCAGCTTTGGTGATGATAAGATCATCACTTTGAAACACTAGAATTCATTCTTAAGAACTCTGAAAAATACCTAATCTAAGCAACAAGATGAACCGTCAGTTGTCCATACTCGAAACAATCCCCGGCAACGGCGCCAAAAACTTGGCATGCGAAATTGTGATCACTTCTTTTCACAACTCAAATAATCCCTAGTAATGGCCCCAAGGACTTGGTGCTCAATACCATGGCATAAACACAACTTCGCACAACTAACCAGCAAGTGCACTGGGTCGTCCAAGTAATAAACCTTACGCGAGTAAGGGTCGATCCCACAGAGATTGTTGGTATGAAGCAAGCTATGGTCACCTTGTAAATCTCAGTCAGGCAGACTCAAATGGTTATGGGTGATATATGAATAAACATAAAGATAAGGATAGAGATACTTATGTATTTCATTGGTGAGAGATTCAGATAAGCGTATGAAGATGCTTTGTCCCTTTCGTCTCTCTGCTTTCCTACTGTCTTCATCCAATCCTTCTTACTCCTTTCCATGGCAAGCATTATGCAAGGGTTTCACCGTTGTCAGTGGCTACCTCCCATCCTCTCAGTGGAAATGTTCAACGCACCCTGTCACGGCACGGCTATCCAGCTGTCGGTTCTCGATCATGTCGGAATAGAATCCAGTGATTCTTTTGCGTCTGTCACTAACGCCCCACAATCGCGAGTTTGAAGCACGTCACAGTCATTCAATCATTGAATCCTACTCAGAATACCACAGACAAGATTTAGACCTTCCGGATTCTCTTGAATGCCGCCATCAGTTCTAGCCTATACCACGAAGACTCTGATCTCACGGAATGGCTGGCTCGGTTGTCAGGCGAGCGCTCGGTTGTCAGGCGATCAACCATGCGTCGTGTATCAGGAATCCAAGAGATATTCACCCAATCTAAGGTAGAACGGAGGTGGTTGTCAGTCACACGTTCATAGGTGAGAATGATGATGAGTGTCACGGATCATCACATTCATCAAGTTGAAGAACAAGTGATATCTTGGAATAAGAACAAGCTGAATTGAATAGAAGAACAATAGTAATTGCATTAATACTCGAGGTACAGCAGAGCTCCACACCTTAATCTATGGTGTGTAGAAACTCCACCGTTGAAAATACATAAGAACAAGGTCTAGGCATGGCCGTGAGGCCAGCCCCCCCAATGATCTAAGAACTAGACGTCCCAAGATGAGAATACAATAGCATGCTTGGCCAGAATCCGTTTGGAATAGAGTCATTTATTTTATGCGAAATGCCATTATTAGTATCTAAAATAACCTTATGCTGTTCATTTGTAGGCAGTAAAAATGGATAGATGTCCAGGAGTGAAGGTAGTGGGTCTAAGCTTCTTGGTGAAGGCTACTAGGAAGTGTTGTAAATTGGAGACTACTAGCACTCGCAGGTAATTAAGTATATTTAATTTATATATATAAATCTTGCTTTAATTGTGAAGAAAAAATGGTCTAATTCCATTGGCTTTGCTTGGAAATTTTGAAGGGTTAGTACTTTGCATTTGCTTGTTGATTGGTTTGTATTTCATTCCAGAATCTCCTAGATAGCTGATAATAATTAATTAAGCATTATTATAGAAAATAATAATAATAATAATAGTTTTCGTGATTTTATTTTTGTGATTTTTAGTTAGAATTGAAATCGCTCATCTAGTTTTCGTGTTTGCAATAATCATTGTGTAACCTTTTGGGAACATATTGATAATTTAGTGTTACCTCTCTGCAACTTTTTTTTCTATTTTTTTCTAAATTAAATTGCTCTGCTGTATATTATTTTGATGGTTCAGTTAAGACCCGCAAATTAAAGAAGCCAAACGAATGGCCTTGTCGGATGTTATTGCCTCTGCAAAGGCTAGAGTGGAAGGCCTTAAGGTAAGCATTCAGCAGCAGCAGAAAAAGAAACAAGACTTTATTCTGTTCACTTGTCGCTGCCAGTAATGCTATATGCTTATCATTTGATCAAAGGTGTAAATTTACTTCATCCATTCATTTAGAAAATTTTCCACATTTTTCTACAAGAGTCAACTAATCATCACCCTTAATGTTGATGCTTTATTCTGTTTAGTTATGTTAGTTTATGTTCTGCTTTTGTTAATTGAACTTTATCTTTAATGTTGAGTTTACTTAGGTTGGGGAGGCTATACCACTAAGTGATGCTTCAGTGGATGCAGTTGTTGGAACGCTTGTATTGTGTTCTGTTAAAGATGTTGATTTGGCATTAAAAGGTAATGGAACTTATAGAGCTTTTTGTGTTTTTCTCAAATAAATGTATTGATTTATTGTTTGGTGCAGAGAGGAGCTTACAAGTTACAGCAAAGAAGAGTATTTACTAATCATCACTGTAATTATTAGTTTACCTGTGTGAGTATCATCACTGTACTCATTATATATTCCTCCCAATGCATAGATATTAATTGATATTATTATACTCAATCATCATTGTTGGGGCACTTGAATTCAGCGAGAACACCGCTAGCGATGCGATGACTCCTATATCTGACACATTTGCCATTGATATTAATTCCAAACTTGATAGGTAAGTTTTATTGAAAATTTAGATAAAGTCTAGTTTTTAATTTAGTACATATTTTATTCATCTAATTTAACACCGATTATTTGAGCAGGGAGCTGATGAACCTAATATTTGAGCTGATGAACCTAATTGTAATTTGAGAATAATATATTCGCTTTATTTATAAATTCTATGGTTTGCTTCATTATCCTGTGACCTATTTTTGTGGTTGCCAATTTGATGACAGGTTCTCAAGTAGGTATTGTCATCAATCATTCACACACACACTTTCTAAAAAGACAATGAGTTCCAAATGATGAGAGAAAAAAAATAAGAATGAAGTAATGATTAGTATATATGATTGTTATTAGTTAATTTTATGGGAATTGAAAAGAGAAATTAATTATATAATTAGTGGGTGGCATAATTAGAAATCTAAATGAACCATGATAAGCATGTTCTGCTAGATACCCCATTTCATGATTATTTTTTCTCTATATTATTTGACTAGTTATATATTGTTTCTAATGACATCTTTTTTTTGTTATAATTTCAATTTATAACAGTCGGCTTGATAGAAATTCCCTGACAGGAGAAGTTCCTACAAATCTTTGTAAGAGATGAGTTTGGATAATGAAAATGGAGTGTTGGAGCAAGAAACAAAGATGTTGGAGCAAGTTTCCGGGATAAAACTCACACAAGAGACCAAGAAACTAAGGCAGGCTTGTTTTAAAGTTAATTACAAAAGGAAGAAACTTTTGGCCTCCAAATCTTATTCATCATCACTTAGCTAAGCTACTTGTCTTGTATATTCATATTCTAAGTAGTAAAAAAAGCACTTATTAGATGGTTTAAATACATTATTAGATATTAACATAGTTTAGGGAACTGGATAGTAGATTTGACTGATTAATGTTTATTGCAATGTTTGTATTTTGGAAAATTTAGTAAGGCAACGTTTTGTATAGGAGTTATTACGTTTGATTTTCAATAATAAAAAAATTATATATTATATTAATATTTTGTTTATGAGTTATATAATATTTCATTTATGGATTATGATTTTTTGCTATTGTGAAATTTTAATCACAAAATTATTTATTTAACGCGATAAAAATGACGGTAAAAATTATTTTTTTTAAACGATAAAAAATGTCATTGTTAGGGTAAAACGGCGGTTCAAAAATGCCGTTTTAACCAACCAAAACACTACTGTCAGGGTAAAAATGGTGGTTTAAAAATGCCATTTTAACCAACCAAAATACCACTCTATCAGGGTAATAATGGCAGTTCAAACCGCCGTTTTAACCTATCTAAAAACTGCCATTTAAATCCTAGAAATAACGGCGGTTTGAACCGCCATTTTAACCAACCAAAACGTTAATCTGTCATGGTAATAATGGCGGTTCAAACCGCCATTTTAACCTATACAAGAACTGCCATTTTAACCCTGGAAATAACGGCGGTTTGAACCGCCGTTTTAACCTATTCAAAAACCGCCGTTTTAACCCAGGGAATTGTGGCGGTTTTCAGAAAACCGCCGTAATAACCAGAATGGCGCCCAAAATTCCGGCGTTTCTTGGGGGCGCCATTTTCGGTAATAATGGCGGTTATAACCGCCGTAATTACCTTAAAAAACCGCCATTTTAACCTCTTTTTTTGTAGTGGCAAAAGGTCCTATTTATAGGGAACTAGTAGCTTAAGAATTACAAAGATGAGTAAATGACATAAAAATCCACTTCCGGGCCCACATGGTGTGTGCTTGGGCTGAGCATTGAAGCATTTTCGTGTAGAGACTCTTCTTGGAGTTAAACGCCAGCTTTTATGCCAGTCTGGGCGTTTAACTCCCACTTTGGTGCCAGTTCCGGCGTTTAACGCTGGGAATTCTGAAGGTGACTTTGAACGCCAGTTTGGGCCATCAAATCTTGGGCAAAGTATGAACTATTATATACTGCTGGAAAGCCCAGGATGTCTACTTTCCAACGCCGTTGAGAGCGCGCCAATTGGGCTTCTGTAGCTCCAGAAAATCCACTTCGAGTGCAGGGAGGTCAGAATCCAACAGCATCTGCAGTCCTTTTCAGTCTCTGAATCAGATTTTTGCTCAGGTCCCTCAATTTCAGCCAGAAAATACCTGAAATCACAGAAAAACACAAACTCATAGTAAAGTCCAGAAAAGTGTATTTTAACTAAAAACTAATAAAAATATACTAAAAACTCAACTAAATATACTAAAAACAATGCCAAAAAGCGTACAAATTATCCGCTCATCAGCTTACAAACCAACAAGTTCAACAAAAGTCCACAGGTCGGACTGCACAAATACATAGACAAAATAAAAATAGCATCATAAGGGATCCAAGTTCGCTCTAGTAGCATCATCCTTTGGAGGAGGAGGAGGTATGGTTGAGATTGTGGTGGCATTTATGACTCCATCTGCCCCGTTCAAAATCTCCACGTCAGGCTCGGGCTCGGGAGGTATTACCTTGGCAGAAGGAGTTGAGGAGGCTGAAGCTGCAGAAACCTTACCCGGCGGCACAAGGAGAGGACCCTCATCATCATATTCAGAGGTAGGCATAATCCATCCATCCTCCACCACATTATCCAAGCTGAAAAGGGTAAGATCAAGCTCAGGGGCAAGAACCCAGACCTGGGCTTTCAAGTTTTTATACGCTCGGTAACACTGTTCACCAGATGACCTTGGAGCACGACATAATCAGCTTAGGCAGACTGAGGTCTTTCCCTAGTCTCCAATAACTCAGCATACGTGTGGGTGTAGCTCTCTTTGGACTTCTTGGCCATCACCTCAGCTAAATTGGCAGACGCATCAGCAGTAGTAGCTCGAGACTTTTCCTTTTCAATATCAAGCTCCAACTTAGCCACCCTATCATCCAGCTCATCTTTCAGACCTTTAATACTGTCAAACTCAGACTTGGCATCCTCCATAAATGCCTTGGTCGCACGAATAGGGGGACTTCTGGACAACCCGAGACAAGGTCGCACCAAGATTGGCTATCCGAATACTATTGCCCGTTATGAAGTCAAGATGGTGAAGGATCAACACGTCGTCGGTCGAAACCTGGCCATGAGGAGCAATCAATTCCGAGGCAAAGGCCACACCATCAAATTCTTTGTCATCCAAATTGAAAGTCCCAATAGTTTTTTGCTCTTTTGGAGGAGGGCCAACGGTATGAGAAGAGGTGGCACCAGAAGTATCAACATGAAGATCGGTAGAAGCTGGTCGGACTCTAAGGGTCGGAAGGATCTTTCTCGGGCCCTGAGAGTCAGAAGTCGACTTCTTCGGGGGCACCTGAGAAGACCCTTCCCCCGATGTTTTTGCCGTCAAGTTTTGGGCAGCCATCGCCTTCTTGGCCTTCCGGGAGGCCTTCATGGAGTCCAAAGATTTCACCATTTCTGAAAGGGAAGCCAAGAAAATAGTCACACAAAAAAAAAGATTCAAAAAATAAAGACCATGAATAGCAAAAGGTAACGACTTCTATACAGAAAGAGGTCGGACACTAGCTAGTTTGGCACGAAGAAAGGAAGGATCTCCCAAAAATCTCTTAGTATCCAGATAAGGAGGTTCCCTCCAGTTCTCCTCTAAAACACCCACAAAAGCTTGTTCTATCTTGTTCAAACTCTCCCAAGGATACTTGACTACCACCGTATCCTTTTACCACCATAAAGGGAAGGCGGGCTCGTTATTCTCATCCGAAAAGAAAGGGCGAGCATCCCCAACAGTTCAGACTTTGAAGTAGTAGTTCTTAAAATTACGGAAAGACTCGTCAAACATCGAAAACACTTTTCTTCCCTGGGTAGCTCGGAAGGAAATCTAAGAGGCCTTCTTCTTGGCCACCCCAGGCTTGGTCAAAACAAATAGGTAAAGGAAGAGAGATAGGGTAGGACGAATACACAGCTCTTGACACAACAACCGAAAGATCTTCATAAAACCCCAAGAGTTCAGATAAAGATGAGAAGGGGCCACATTACAGGTCCATAAGAGATCGGTCTAAAAAGAAGTAAAAGGGATCGTAATATTCAACTGACTAAAGAAATAGTCATAAGCATAGAAGAAAGGGCATTCTCCCTGAGTTAAGGGAGGAAAACTGACCCTCTCCTCAGGATCAGGCGACAACAGTTCATAATTCTCTTCATCATCCCTATTGCTATAGATCCTATGTAACCTCCTAAACCTCTCACAGTATTCTGGATCGGCCACAGTAACACACATCAGTACTATAGAGTCTAGCCAGTCGGCCATGCTAGCAGGGACCTTGATGGACATCTCGACAATATTTTTTCGGGAAGACATACAGCAAACTACACCTATAGCAAAGGAGGATAACAAGGGGTCACTACCAAAACAACTCGGACAGAACCGGAAAGAGAAGGAATAACCAACAAACAAAGAGGTATGGCAACAAAAAGGGCACCCCAAGGTCTACGAAAACAAGAGGTTATCAGCAAAATCCAGGGGCACCCTTTGGAGGCAATAGTACAGAGCACGAAAAAATAAATAACACAAAAATCAAAACTCTAAAACTCTCAAACAAAGTAAAACTACCGGAGATAGCAACGAAAACCTAATGCACCGACATTTTCCTTAAACGGAGCAGCATGGATAAAGAAGATCACGACTTTGATTAGAACAAAGATGCAATCTTTCCAGAAAGGTTCAAAGTTTTTAGAGAAATCTCAATAAAGATCGAGACTTTGCGCATAAAGGCAAGCATGCAACAGTAAAAAGATACATAAAGATGACTATTGAGGCATAGAAGGAAAAAGAATACCAACCTGTGAAGAAGGAGTAATAAGCGCAAAGAATGCTCAAACAGAAGCACAGGCAATCCACACCGACGAGCGCCTTCGAAGAGGAAAATAGGAATCTTGGGGGCAAGAAACCAGAGGAGCTAGACGAACAAGATACCGCGCAAACAAAAAAAAAGGGAAGAAGAAAGCTTCTCTAAAGTACAAAGATGAAAGGAGGGAACGAAACGGCAAAAGAAAGTTAAAAACCCCTATTAAATGAGCCTTTAAAGCCCTTGCACATTCCCAAGAAAGCTAAACGCATCCCCCACATATGCTACAATTAAAAAAGAAAGAAACGCTTCGCATTAAAGCAGAAAGCGATCCAAGAAGGAGCTATTCGGAAGATCAACCAAAGCAAAAATGCTCGAGAACGGTTTCCTCAAAGGGGTCGAAGTCTAAAAACACGACCTTAAGGGGAAGATGGAACTCGAGCAGGGGCACTGTTCATACCCTGGGTCAAACTACATAATCTGGATTAGACGAAGACAAAAGCGACCGACCTCTTGTAAAGGATGGCTCGTTCTGACCTCTTCTTAAGGAGGTCGGCCAAATCGCCATAGAGGCTCAAGTAGGCCCAAACGAAAGGATGCAGCCCACTCCAAAGGTGGTTGGCCTAAAAGATAAGATGGCTTCACTCAAGGATAAGATAGGATAACAAACTTATCTCAAGAAAGGTCACTCCACACTACTATAAATACACTGGAGCACCCACGTATAACTCATTCTCTAATTCTACACAAAATCCTGCCTAAAGCACGTGCTAACTTAAGCATCGGAGTCTCTTGCAGGTACCACCGCCCTCCGGTAACGAAGGATCAGCAGCACCAACCAACACAGAAGATCTCGTCGGAGATCGACCTTCAGTTTCAGGTAACCTGATAAATCCCGATTTTGTGGTTTATCTTATGCTTATTTTAGGGGATTTATTCACCTTTTCTCACATTTTTTCAATAAAATAGCATGGTTTTGTAATTCTCCCTTGAATTGTCCTTAAATGTAAAAACATGCTTTTTATGCCCTTAAATTGGTGATTTTAACTCACTTTAATTCCATTCGATGCCTTGATGTGTTGACGAGTGATTTCAGGTTCATAAGGCAAGTATTGGATGGAAGAATTGAGGAGAAAAGCATGCAAAGTGGAGAATGCATGAGGAAACAAGAATTGGGAATGCATCGATGGGCGCGCACGCATACAAGGCGCGCACGCACAAAAGTGATTTCGCATAGATACGCGGACGCGTACATGACGCGTCTGCGCAGACAAAGAAATAGCCAATCGACGCGCACACGCACATGGCGTGTACGCGCCGATACTCGCACATGACTCACTTAAAAGAAAAATGTTGGGGGCGATTTCTGAGCAACCCAGGCCCAATTCCAACCTGTTTCTAAGTGTATTTCATGCAGAATTGAAGCCCAAGCAAAGGGGGGAGCAATTGTTTGTAGTTTTGGCATCATGTAGGTTAGTTTCTAGAGAGAGAAGCTCCCTCTTCTCTCTAGAATTAGGTTAGGAATAGGTTAATTACTCTTAGATTCATGTTTAATTCCTTGATTTCATCTTGTTTCCTCAACAATTTCTTGATCTAATACTTCAATTCTTCTTGATTCCCTTGTTAATTTCTCTTTTGAGCATCTTTTTAAGATTGATGAACACTTATTGGATTTGGATTTTTCTTTAATGCAATTGATGTTTGATGTTCTCTTCATTGTTGATTTGAGTTGTTGATCTTGTTTCCTTGCAATTGGTAGTTGTTAGATTTTACTATTTTTTGTCATTTATTATGCTTTCCTTTTATGCCTTCCAAGTGTTTGACAAAATGTTTGGTTGGATGTTAGAGTATATTTTGAGCATTCTTGGCTTAGAAAGAGTAATTAGGCAATCTTGAGTCATGAAAACCCAACTTATGTTGGTGATCTAGAGTTGTTAGCTAGTATGATTTCCATTGAATCTAATCTCTTGCTAATTCAATTAGTGGGTGATTAGGACTTTTGGATTGACATTATCTAGTCTTATTAGACTTTCTTTGAGTATGAGGATAACATGATACCTTCCTCCATCGTCGGAGATGACGTAATAAGATAAATTCTTATTTATTATTGTGACCCAATTAATTAGTCTTGTTTGACTTTCTCCTTATGTGAAGATAACATGATACCTTCTTCCATTTGTTAGAGTTGACTAAATAAGATGAATTAATCATTGTATGACTAGGATAGAAAGCCTATATTCTCAACCCTTGCCATGAATGTCTCTCTTTATTACTTGCTTTCTTTAGTTACTTGCTTGATTTACTCTTCTTGTCATTTAAATTCTTCTCCATTTACTTCCTTGCCCCTTTTATCAATCATACCCCTTTTGTTACTTCATAGCCAATAATCATTCACTTCATTGCAATTCCTTGTGAGACGATTCGAGGTTTAAATACTTCGGTTAATTTTCATTGGGGTTTGTACTCGTGACAAAACCATCAATTTAATTTGATTCGAGGATTGACTATCGGTTTGGACTATACTAACAATGGAATTACTTTGTGGAATTTCGAACCGGTACCAACTCTTGCAATCAAATTAATGGCGCCGTTGCCGAGAAATTGTGATGGTACTATGTTGTTGGCTATTGTATATATTGTGAATAGCTTGATTTTTGGTTTGTTTGTTAGTTTTTGCTAGTTGTAGGATTTTGTTCTCTTTGTTTCTTGTTAACTTTTGTTTTATTTTCTCTTTCACTATGAATTCTCACTCTTTTGGCTATGAGCATGGTTACAACTATGTTGTAGGAAATGAAAGCTTCAATGGGGATGTACATCAAGGATTTAGAGATCAAATGTGGGAGGAGCCCCAAGCTTATGGACAACTTTCTTGGCAACAACCTCCTCTGGCTTCTTATGGGTACAATTCAAATCTTGATGCATACCAATCTAATATATGTGATGACCCTCATTGTGGTTGTCAACCATAATCATCATATGCATATGAACCCCCTCCTCAATATAGCCCTCCAACATACTCACAAGCCTCATACCACCATTCACCGCCATATGACACTAACCCATATCCACCATACCAACCACCATATGAACCATATCTAGAACCACCACCATTTCAACACCAATACTCCCATGAACCACAAAGTCCATACACACCACCTCAAGAATTTCACCAATAAGAACCACCTTCCAACTACAATACCCTTTCCTCAAACAATAAACCCTCTCTTCTACTACCGCCTCCCGATAAAGCCCTCATGCTAGAACTAAGAAATCTTGAATCTCGTATCTTAAGGCAACACGAGGAAGATGCAAAGAAGTTTAAAGAGATGAAAGCCAAGATGGCTATCATGGTAGAAACCGTTAGCAACATATTCTCATCCCACCTAAGCTTGCGCGATCAAGGAACTCCCATTGTTGAATGTGAAAAGGCAACCAAAGAGCATAGTGAGGGAATGGACTTGAAGCTTCAAAGTGGAGAAGAAGAGTTAAAGCAAGAAGTGCAACAAGAGAAGAAGGTAGAGATGATTGAACCAAAGAAAGTAGTGGTTGGAACCTTAGGATATGTTGAGTACATAGAGGAATCAAAAATTGAAGAGCCTTCTTCCATGGAGTTTGAAGTTGATGTTGAGGAGGAGAGTGCACAACCTTCAAGGCACAATGTGATTGAAGAATCGGAAGAAGTGTCCCAAGCAACACACCCTCCTATTTATGATGATTCCGCATCAACATATGATCCTTTTGAGTTTGAAGAATCCTTCCCCATTGGACTTGGAATTAATGATGAGGTAGATTTCATTAAATCTCCTATCTATGATTTGAGTGATGGGGAAGAGCTAGAGGACACTAGTGAAGAAGAATGTGAACTTGAGGAAACTTGGCAAAAGGTAGAGCTTGAAGAACCTTGTCAAGTAGTGGAATCATCTAGAGGAGGATGGACGGGAGTAGAACACGCTTTATCAAGACCGTTGGGAACTCCTCCACTTATATTGTCATCTAATCCTTCATTTGAGTGGGTAAAACTTCTAACTCTTAGCTTTATTATCCCACTTGAATTTGGTTTGCTTGAGACGGATGGCCAACTTAGGGCGCTTTACGGAATCAAATGCAAGAGGAGGATGTTTAGTGGTTGGCGTTGTAAGTCTAGGCTCATTATGGTTGAAGCTTCAAGAAGTAAGGGTTGGACTAGTGCTCAATTGGATAGGTCTAAGAGGGTAGTTTGGTGCTTCTATGAGAATTCATTCTCTTGCCACCGGGAGGAAATCACCATGATCAACTCAAGGACGGGTGTGAAAATAAAGTGTGGGATCCCGGATCACACAAGGAGAATCAACTTTGGAAGCCCATGGTTTGTTAAGAACTCCATCAAAGCTTGGAGATATTACCTTTGAATGATGAAGCACAATGGAAGTCCAAGCATTGGTGGATGTTCAAGGATGGATTCAAGCACAAGCCACCTTGATGGATAGCTCCCCATAAGTCCAACTTAAGGACAATAAACAAAAGTGCTAGGTGGGAGACACCCCACCATGGTAACATCTTTCCTTTTTTTTTCTTTTTGTAAATATTGCTAATAATTAGTTTAGTTTTATGTTTGGTTTAATTAGTTGAATTTATTTGGGAGTCTGGTGTGCTAAATAAGGTTTTATGATGTTTTGGTAGTTGTTTGGAGGTTTTGAATGCTTGGGTTAGTGCAAAAACATAGAAAAATTTTAAAAAACAGAGCACCAACCCACGTGTACGCATGCCCCAATCATTTTCGACCATCCACGCACACGCGTACATGACGCGTACGCGTGGATCCAGAAGTTCCACTGCTCCATACATTCACCCGAGAGTTGTGCCTGAAGTGTGCCAACTTTGTGCTCAAGGCACGCGCACGCGTACCTCACGCGTACGTGTCGCTACCATTTCATCAATCAATGCTTACGCGTACATAATGCGCACGCGTGGGTTGCTCTGTTTCACCCACCTTTTTTTCTTCTCCTCTTTCCATTTCTTTCCTTCTTCTCTTCTCTTTCCACCCTTCAATCATTATCCAACACTACCAAATACCATCTATAACCATTTCTTTTAGTTAGTTAGTTACTTGTTTAATTAGTTTAATTTTTCATTTGATTTTCTATTTTTCATAATAAGTGTTGGATTACTAATTTTGTTGCTAATTCTTGCTGTCTATTATTAACTGAAGGCTATTTTAGCATAATTGTTTTTATTTTTCATTGTTGGACTTCCTTGTTGAGGTTACAAATTGTTACTTGGTTTTGAGTTTTTATGTTTAACAGTTGTGAACACCAAGTACATGTTACATTGCCTTTAAGCTTCTTAACTCTTTTGAATTGCATGTTTTGGCCACCATGCATTCATTATCCATTGCTAGGCAATTGTATATTATCATTGCATTTTTTTAGGTGATGCTTGTTTATGGTTTAGCCTTATTCACATCATCTATTTCATGCATTGAGATTGTAGAATTGTGAAATTGGATCGAAAGCTTACCTAGTGACATATTTTTTAGCTTTGTAAAGCTTTGCGGACCATGCTTGCTATGTAATTGATTTCCACTTCCATATTTCTTTTTCCTAAGTTCCATAGCATCCATGTGTTTCACCTCTATGTCACTAAGGTGTTGCAACAACTTCAATATGTGTAATTGTTTGTTGTGTAAGTTTCATATATACCATTTTGTTCACTAAGTTTACTTGCACATCAATCAATGTCCATTCATTATCCAATTCACAATTGCTTGATTGTTTGCTTGAATGTTCTCATGCTTCTTCACTCCTTGTTTGGTTGACTTACCCTACAAGTCTTTTGAAGTACTTCAAGCACACTAGAATGAGTGAAGTGCATACCTCCTTTATGTAACTATGACATAGCATTCTATGATAATATGTGTGTGTTCCAAACAACGCCTAATTTAGAATTCACATACTTGTTTCATTAATGTCACACTAATTCACCCACTCAATTCAAGTGATCCACCTCATTTCAACAATTTATGCTTCCTTCCTTGCGCATTCACTTTTCTTACTAACCTATTTTCTATTTTCAAGATAAGTCATCATAAGCAAAAATGGAAGTGGAAAAAAGGACATGCAGCACTGGTTGACCTACCAGCTAAAGTTGGCAACTAGGAAAGTCACTATACCCCCTTGGTCATCTTTGAGTGCACCGAGGACGGTGCAAACTTTAAGTGTGGGGAGGTCATCCGACCACTCGGCATTTTTGGGTAACAAGTTTCTAATCCCAACACTTTTGCATTTGATTTTAGGATTTTTAGTTGCATTTTCTTGCATTGCATATGTATATATTAAGCTTAGTTAAAATAATGAAATTTTTCAAGAATTTTACCTATAGGGCACCCCAATTGATTGAAAAAAAAAATTTTTTTTAGAACTTGCTTGAATTATATATTTTGTGGATCATGTTTTTGAGCTAAGAACACAAGCATGTGAGATTTGAGCCTAATTGTGTGGTTACATCATATAACCACTTATTTTCATTCTTGTGTACATTATTCTCTTTCTATGATTGTAATCTTTGAATTGTTTGATTCTATATGTCCATTATTTTATGTATACATGCACTTATATGATTGAGGCTGTTGTTTTAATTAGCTCACTTACCCAAATAGCCTTACCTTTTATCTTCCATTGTTAACCAATTTTGAGCCTATGCTTAACCCATTTGTTCTTAATTTTAGCACATTACAAGCCTAAAGCGAAAAATAATATATGTACTTATTTGGATCTTTGATTGGCTTAGGCTAGTGAGAGTGTTCATCATGTAAGTTTGGAAAAGTTGGGAACAATGGTTAGGATGAAAGTGTATTTTTATATTTTTTGTCAAAATTTTGGGAAATTGGGTACATACTCATGCATTGAATGTAAAGCCATATGCATTGATACTTTTGTATATACCTTATTGCAAAAAGAAAAAAATAATACAAAATAGAAAATATATATATATATATACACACACACACACACATCAAAAGGAAAAAAATATAGAGAAAGAAAGAAAAAGAAAAGCAATAAAAAGTGGACAAAATGCCCCAAGTAAAGCTCAATAAAAGTCAATGCATATGTGTAGTGACCAAAAATGGAATGCATGAGTGTGTGAAAAAGTGAAGAATGGGTAGTTAGGTTAGCTTTGAATTGTATAGGTTGTTATATAGGTTAGGTGGGAAGCTTAGGTTAATCAAAGATTCAAATTCTAGTCCACTTGACCATATGCATCCTTACCTTGACCCTAGCCCCATTACAACCTATGGAAAAGCCCTCATGATATTTGTATGCATGCATAAAGTAATTGTTGATTGTTAGATGAAAAATAAATCTTGGAAAGCGTGATTAGGGGGAATTGAGTGAGTCAACCCCATACACTTGATTATTACATGTCTACACCCATGATCATCTTTTCTTGCAAGTTTGTAAAATCTTTCAATGATTCAATTCAATTGTGGGTTGATTTGATTGCTATTGCCTTAGCCCTTGTGCTTGTATATGTATTCTTGGAAATTGACTTGTTTTGACCAAGTGGATGCATTCATATAGATAGATTGCATATAGATAGGTTGCATTTAGTTAGTTTGCATTGAAAAAATGTTGATACCCTTTTGCTTCCTTCTTGATTTTAGCATGAGGACATGCTTAGTTTAAGTGTGGGGAGATTTGATAAACCCCGATTTCATGGTTTATCTTATACTTATTTTAGGGGATTTATTAACCTTTTCCTACATTTATTCAATAAAATAGCATGGTTTTGTAATTTTCCCTTGAATTGTGCTTAAGTGTAAAAACATGCTTTTTAGGCCCTTAAATTGGTGATTTTAACTCACTTTAATTCCATTCAATGCCATGATGTGTTTGTTGAGTGATTTTAGGTTCATAAGGCAAGTATTGGACGGAAGAAATGAGGAGAAAAGCATGCAAAGTAGAGAATGCATGAGGAAACAAGAATTGGGAATGCATCGATGGGAGAGCACACGTACAAGGCGTGCACGCACAAAAGTGATTTCGCATAGAGACGCGCACGCATACATGACGCATCTGCGCAGACGAAGAAATAGCCAATCGACGCGCACGCGCACATGGTGCGTACGCGCCGATACTCGCACGTGACTTACTTAAAGGCAAAATGCTGGGGCGATTTCTAAGTAGCCCAGGCCCAATTCCAACCTGTTTCTGAGTGTATTTCATGCAGAATTGAAGCCCAAGCAAAGGGGGGAGCAATTGTTTATAGTTTTGGCAACATGTAGGTTAGTTTCTAGAGAGAGATGCTCCCTCTTCTCTCTAGCATTAGGTTAAGATTAGGTTAATTCCTCTTAGATTCATGTTTAATTCCTTGATTTCATCTTGTTTCCTCAAAAATTTCTTGATTTAATACTTCAATTCTTCTTGATTCCCTTGTTAATTTCTCTTTTGAGCATCTTTTTAAGATTGATGAACACTTATTGGATTTGGATTTTTCTTCAATGCAATTGATGTTTGATGTTCTCTTCATTATTGATTTGAGTTATTGATCTTGTTTTCTTGTAATTGGTAGTTGTTAGATTTTACCATTTGTTGTCATTTATTATGCTTTCCTTTTATGCCTTCCAAGTGTTTGATAAAATGCTTGGTTGGATGTTAGAGTAGATTTTGAGCATTCTTGGCTTAGAAAGAGTAATTAGGCAATCTTGAGTCATGAAAAACCCAACTTATGTTGGTGATCTAGAGTTGTTAGCTAGTATGATTTTCATTGACTCTAATCTCTTGCTAATTCAATTAGTGGGTGATTAGGACTTTTGGATTGAGATTAGCTAGTCTTATTAGACTTTCTTCGAGTATGAGGATAACATGATACCTTCCTCCATCGTTGGAGATGACGTAATAAGATAAATTCTTATTTATTATTGTGACCTGATTAATTAGTCTTGTTTGACTTTCTCCCTATGTGAAGATAACATGATACCTTCTTCCATTTGTTGGAGTTGACTAAATAAGATGAATTAATCATTGTATGACTAGGATAGAAAGCTTATATTCTCAATCCTTGCCATGAATGTCTCCCTTTATTACTTGCTTTCTTTAGTTACTTGCTTGATTTACTCTTCTTGTCATTTAAATTCTTGTCCATTTACTTCCTTGCCCCTTTATCAATTATACCCCCTTTGTTCCTTCATAGCCAATAATCATTCACTTCATTTCAATTCTTTGTGAGACGACCTGAGGTTTAAATACTTCGATTAATTTTCATTGGGGTTTGTACTCATGACAAAACCATAAATTTAATTTGATTTGAGGATTGACTATCGGTTTGGACTTTCCGAACTAGTACCAATTCTTGCAATCATAACCCTCGGAGCAGTTAGGGAATGGCTTTGAGTGTGTTTGAAGTTGTTTTAAAGTGTGAACTTTGGTTTTGAAATTGAGAGTTTGGAAAATAGAGGTTTTGAACTCTTTTGGTAAAAATAGATTTTTAATGAACTTCGGCGAAACATATCTTGAGCCTCGGGTTTTGGATTTGAATGAAATTTATTTCAAATTAAAGATAATCTTGAGGGATTCAAAATTGTTTAAAGTTTGTGAAATCGGGATTTGGTAGAGAAAGTTATGAATGTCTAAAGTTAGGTGTATAAAACTGATTTATAATGACTCAACAGCTTTTGGAGCGAAAGGGAGTGTCACGTACGCGACCTACACACGCGACGCAAGCTATTCTCATTGTTCTGTAATCTCGAGTACACGGGGCAAGGCCTGCAAAAGCAGTACCCAATTTTGAAAACTCGCATACGCGAGAGTACACACGCAACATGAGCACTCTTCTCTGTTTTGCAATCTCGCGTATGCGAACATAGTCCCGCATACGCAAACATAGTTCCGCATACGCGAGCCTCCTGTTTTAGCCAAAATGAGATTTTTGAATGTTAAGTCAGTCCTATATCTTTCCAAACCTCCTTTACACTTGTTTAAAGTCTTTTAGTAAGCTTTTAAGCCTTAGAATGAGGATGGGTCTCTTAAATGAGTTGAGGGGATGTCGGGAAGGAGTCATGAAATGATAACAAAATTAATGAAGTGTTGGTAATGTTGAATGAGAGGATATTGATGAGATGATTATGAATGAGTTTGATTGAGATGATGATGATTGGTGGTTGATTGAGATATATGTGACCGGGTAAGATGTAGTGGTATTATTCACATGCTTCGAATTTGAGTTGACTCTCCGGGTAAGATGCAGTGGTGTTATCTACTTACTTTGGGTCAGTGATTATGACATGTGGGTTGAGAAGAGATGGTGAATGAGTTTTGAACGAGATATTATGAGAATGAGTATGATAATGAGAGGTGAGGATGAATGATGATGAATATGTCTATGGTTTCTCTCTGGTTGTAAGGGTGACAAGGCACCTATTCCCTCTAATAGTGACATGGCACTCTCCCTCTAATGATCAGCCGATGTGCTGATATTTTTGTGCGCAACAGAGAGACGATACCCGGGTTAGCTACTGGATATGTCGGGTCTGGCTGCATAATCGACAGATGAGCTCATCAGCCATAGGACAGACATGCATCATGTGCATTTGTGTGATTTATTTGACTATGCCTTATCTTTGTTTGCCTAACTGCTTATCTATACTTAACTGCTACTTGTCCTATATGTTGTACTTTCTATCCATAATTGTTATTTCCTTGTATGCTTTGTATGTGTGTGCAACTAGGAGATCCCTCATGTCGGTGGAGATGATGCTGAGGGTTGTTTCACCGGTGTTTCAGAGTTTTAAAAGAGGCAGAAAGTGAATTGTAGTGAGACAAAAAGTGAAGTGTTGAGTTTGGATTAGATTCAGGACTTGAGAGCCTTAGACAGTTACCAAATTTCTGGTTTAGCTATTCCTTTAAGTTTAATTCTGAGTGTCGGAGTTCTAGGAATGCCTCTGACTTTCCCGAGACCTTATATATTATCTATGCGGACACCTTTACCATACTGAAAACCTCCGGTTCTCATTCCATATATGTATTGTTGTTTTCAGAAGCAGGATGCGGAGCACCGCACTGAGTATTCTGGAGACTCTTGGAAGGAAGAACTATCTTGGGACTCAAAGTTTTGTGTTTTTGTTTATATTTATATATATAATAGATATCCCCCTTGTATATTGTATATTTGTCCCTCTTATAGGTTGACTTGGAGAAACATGTATTTTGCTTTATGTATATGTATAGTCTGGTCGGTCTTTGCATCGCATGCCGAGCCTAGAGCTTGTTATTTGTATTTTTTGGAATTATAATCTTATATATACATTATCTTTTTCTTTTGACCTTACCTACCTTTCTACATTTATCCGATCATGAGTGATTCGCTTTCCTATTCGTATTTTGCTTAACTTCTTTTCAAGGCTCCTAAATATAATATCCTTGTTATATTTATATGTATTTTATTTTTATAGGTCATAGTGCCTCGCCACCTTTGATTTACATCCTAAGCGTAAAGCTTTGTGTGGTAGGGTGTTACAACTGGCACGCATCTGATCCTGGTACACCGCTATCTATCACTCCATCTACTGATGCCGCTCCAGCTCCAGCCTCTCCTCCAGCTTGATATCATCTGTGTCTGTCATGCATGAGAAGATTGCCTAACACTTCTCCTTAGACTATTGCAACTGCTAAGTTTATTGGTGAAGGCTCCAGGTGAGGAGTAACACCTGCTCCCTCAAGTCGATGTCGTCCTCGGGATCGAAGGACTGACTGGTAGCAGAGGCAGATGATCGTCTCAATATGGATGTGGAGAGGTTATCGGCAAGGAATGATCCAAGCCCGTGGACGCAATTCTTTTGCAACTTAGATGCAGCCTCGCGCTAAACCATGTCAGCATCGACGAGTGATGAAGCAGAGTTGTTGCCGTGGTGTCCAGTACGCTAAGATTGCTGGGTTGCAGCTCCCAATCTCTCAGTATAGGACTCCTGTGTAACACATTTTATGATTAGGGTTGCAGTTAATTTAAAAGTGGTATATCAGATCATGTTTACTCAAATAATGATCCCGACCATCTGATCAGCAAATATCTCCTTATTCTCCTTCAATGTGTTAATATACTTAAATGTCTCTGCTATTGTCACATCATGATCTAATGACTTAGACTACACATTTTGAAACTACATGTTAAGTCAAGGAATAATGATATTTTATTAAGACTAAACAAACTTAATAACAAAATGAAACAAGTTACTTACCAGCCTGGCCTTTGTCTTCATGAAAGTTGCTGACCCGCGGGAATACTTCGACAACCTGGTCAATGCCCTGTTAGCTCTGTTCGTGAGACGGTAACGCTTGAACCCCTCATTAGTCTCTTAATGGATGTATAGTGCCTTCTTAATATCCAGGCAGAGCCAAATGGTGAGGTGGCCGTGATGCTCGCGTACGTCCTCCAATCCTAGCTATCCGATGCTCGAAAATCTTCCTGATCATGAGATTGTAAGTCTTGTCCCATATAAATTCCTCCTACAGAAATAATATTTATCATGAGTTAATCGAAATCAAATATATAATTAAACAAAATAGAAGATATAAACTAACTAAAGTTTGAATATGTTGAGTTTTTACCGCCCACTTCTGAAACTATCACTCTCTGGTCTCAGCTAGGATCTTCTTGTAGCTTGACCATGGGTGGTCGTACATCAGCTTGATGTCATTTGTACACTTCTGTGTACATGCAATGATATTTGGCACAAACCTATCAATGAAAAACTTAAGATTAGTAGTTTACTAAAAAGTTATTTGAAGTAATCTACAAATTCAATTATATTTAGATTTTTTTAGAAATTTTGCCAGAGTTTCATCTATAGCTAGAATGGGCTAAAAATTCTATCCATTAACAATTCACTTAAATAGCAACAACTATCAACAATCAAGAAACAAGAATCAAGAATCAAGTAACAACATCCATCAATCAATAATGAAGAAGTTCAATTAATTAAGATTAAGATTTTCATCTATATGGCATTATATGACTTAAGCAACAACAATCAAGAATTATCAAAAACGTTCAGCAGTTCAAACCTATTAACCTAAATCAAACTATCTTAACAACCTAAATCTACTAAAACTAGAAAATTGAGTGTTACTAAATTAAATTGACTAACTAAAATAGTTTGCATGTAAAAGACTTAAAATAGTACTCATGCTGACAAAACATCAGGCCAAATCATCATCCATACGATAGAAAGTGGTGGAGAGGAATTTAGCTGGGATCTATGAGAAGATTCTGGTGTCGCAGTGACTGTCACTAGAGGCGGCGGCATCGAGATAGTAGGTTGCTGAGTAGTTGGAAGCAGCGTCATCGAGGTAGAAGGAGCCACGTAGTTAGGATTAAGGACCATGATGAACGGCTGGTCCGGTGCACCCATTGCCTGTGACATCACTGGGGTAGTCGAAGGAGAGGGGGACGACTAAGAAGTCCCTGCTGTACCAGTAGAAACCCTCCCTCTACCACGACCACAAGATCGATTTGTGACACATCTACCTGTCATGATGTCTGCAAAGAGCATACCAATTAACACAAATCCTCCCACAATTATAAATTTAAACCTATTACTTCACATAGTTTTATAAATTCAAATCAAAACTTTAAACTTTAGTTTGTATAAATTAATAAACCTTATTCAATGTAATATTGTAAATATGTATTTGTCTCTAAATTTAAGTTATATTAGGCATTATATGATTTAAATTGTTAACCAATTAGTTGAGTATCAAATTAGTTAAAATTTAAAACTACACGACCAACAACAACACAACGAACAACATAATTTAGAATCTATTCTCAACTTCGAACTTAGAATCAATTTAGAATATATTCTCATCAATGATCATCAATTACCAAGCTAGAACCAAATTTAAGAAGTGGGAGAAGGGAGTGCTACCTGGAGGGAGCAGCGGCGGTGGCAACAGCAGCGGCAGAAGTGGCACTAGTAGCAGCGGTTTGGTTCGGACGGTGAGAGGGGGTCGTTAGAGAAGGCTGTGAAGGGAACGTTGAGGGAAGGGGGAGAGGGTTAGAAAGAAAGTGGGAGGCGAGAGGGTTAAAGAGAGAGAGAGAGAGAGAGAGAGAGAGAGAGAGAGAGAGAGAGAGAGTAATTCGAAATGAGGAGAAAGAGAGTTTGTGGTTCGAATTTAGGGTGCATTTACCATCGGATTTATCGGTAAAGCTTTATGGTTGGCCAAAACGCAACATTTCAATAATCAAGATTACCATTGGATTTATTTGCCAGTAAATCGACGGTAATCGTGGCACCATTTATTTCGCTTTTTCCACTAACTATTACCATCGGAAACCAAAATCCGACGGTAAATCTTTTGTCTGGAGAATTCATTGCAAAATCTGCCAGAAAAGCCACTGCTAAACCCGATGCAAACCTCCAACGCTAAATTTAATGGTAAATCTGATGGTATTTAATATTTTTCTTGTAATTTTTGCTGCGAGATGGATTCCATGGAAGCTTACGGTGCATGTCAATGGAAAGGAAACTGATTTGATCCTAAAGATTAGAGAGTCTATCATGCAAAATTGGAGATTTTTTATTTAAATTAAATAAATATATAATTTATAAAAAATATATAAAATATAAAGTAATTACCTAAATACAGAACATAGCACATCTCGAGTACTGAAAGGGGAATCAAAATATAGGCGTATCTCGGGTACTGAGACCCCGGCCTAGCTACGACGCAACGATGGTTGACATATCCTAGGAGCACTTGGGATACGTGTTACGTAGAAAAATAGATACTGAACACCCGAGATGCGTTCAAACGCTAATTAAGGTCTCAGTACCCGAGATAAGCCCAAATGCATGAAATAGGTCACAGTACCCGAGATATGGTTAAATGCATATATAGGGCCACAGCAGCCGAGATATGTGTATTTTGATCTATGTGTCTCTACACTCTGGATATCTTAGAGAAAAACTCTATATATATTCTCCCATCCTCAACCATACCCTCAGAATTCACAATTCGTTCTTTTCTCTCTTCTTTTTCTATTTATCCTTTAACTTTATTCGGATGGAGAATAATCTATTTTTTTTGTGTTGTAATTATCCCAATGGGATAGTAAGAAACGGTGATGAAGGAGTAATTTTTTAGTCTAATTCAACTGTGATGTTGCGCACTAACTGTCTTGATACCTTATATGCACTAAAGACGGTCATATTGAGCAACATGGGGGGAAAAGGTTGCAAGGAGGTTGGATGGGTTGCATATATATTTCTGCACGCTCTTCCAAGAGGTGGATTTACTAACAAGTTATTCTAGATTGAAGGGATCAATATACGAAGGTAATGTTTGACATAAATGCAAAGCTAATACCACAACATGTGATGGAATGGTATGCTGCTTTTCATGACGTAATTGTTGGTGGTGAGTCATCCTCTTTGAGTCCTCAAGTAGTCCTGCTGGATGCAAGATCGATCCACTTCACCCAGCCTCGTGATAGTGCCAAAGAAGAGGACAGTGAGGGCAATTCAGATTATGTTGCCGAATCCGGGTCATCGAACGAGACTTCTTCCTCTGATGAATATGTCCCAGAGGCTCCCACCGACAGTGATGCTTGGTTTCTCCTACCTTCCCTTTGCTCATTCCTCAATTGTTTGAAGTTCCAAGTCATTATCACACTTTGAATTTTGACGCAGTGCAGCCTGCAATGTCAGTCACGTCACACCCAACAGCGGTGGAAAGTGAGTGGTATGTGTGTTCCAACAGTGCAGACCCCATAAACAACTGCCTGCAATGATCAAAATGCACCAGTAACAGTAGCCATCTCAAAAGAACAAGTGTAGCTGACTTGTCCGTGAAAAGAAACCCCCAATAAACATCATCAAGTAGCACCTAACGTACTTATGGAGTGTATCCGGATCTGCCCCAGCTGGAATGTGTGAAATCTTGTTCCTCAGCCAGGTCATCCTCAATCCAAAAACTTGCTTCCCTCCCTCTAGCTGTGGTGGCAGCCTGTCACCAAGTAAATCATCAATTCACCCCTACGTGGGGTGTCCATGGTAGTGGTGGATGTCTTTGGTATAACCTTCAATCGACTCACCTTCAGTGCACAGACCAATATGGTAGGCAACATCTTGAAGCATAATGCTAACCTCACTCCATAGAAGGTGGAAGTTGTGGGTCTCAGACTCCCACCGCCTGACAAATGCAGAAGTAAAAAAATTATCAAACATAAAATCCCTCAACCCTACTGCATGTTCGAATCACGCCTCCTTGATATAAGGTAATAGGATGTTCGGTAAAAGGAGACCTAGGGTCACACGGCGTGACAATAGTAACCGAGACCTCTACAATAGTCGCAACATTTACTCTTGCAAATTAACCTTGTCTAAACCATTAATTACATTTAATAATTATTAAATATGATAAACCTAGTAGATTATGTTATCGTTAATAAATATTATATTTCATAAAACCTTAATAATATCCCTCATTAATATTCACAGTATTAAATAAAAAAAGAACATGAAGCAAGATTTAAAAAATAAATAATTCATGTTACAATATTCTAACTTAACTGATAATATTTTAAATGACTTGAATGCTACGATAAATTTTAGCAAAAAAACTAGATCTGACAAATATTTTATTTAAATAATATATTTATTTAATTTAACTAATATATTAATTTACATTTAACAATTATATTTATTTAACTTAAGTTAAAATTATTTATAAAAATATTAAAATATACTATACCTATCTAAATTAATAAAACTTTTAACTAACAAAATCAACTTAACTAAATTAATAAAGCCTAAATACATAAACTAACTATTTACTTAAAATAAAAGAAAAAAAAAACTAATCTCAAATTCTAAAATTCCAGCTATGTGTCAAGTCACATTCAATTAGTTAATGTCTTCATCGCTAACATATTGTCGGGAGTCATATATACTTCAGAACTCGAATTTAAGGTGTTATAAAGTTACAAAATTCTTAAAAATTTTTCAAATACATAAAAATTTCGGATGTTGTGACTTTATATATATCTTTGACCATATCTCAAATAGTGTGACTTGTGTTACTCGTTTGAACTTATTTTAAATACTGAGACCTTAATTAGCATTTAAATACATTTCGGGTGTTTAATACCTACTTTTTTACGTGATACGTATTTCGAATGTATTCAAGATATCTCACCCGTCATTACATCATAGGTCAAAATCTCAATATCTAAGATATGTTTATATTTAAATTTTTCTCTTAGTACTCGAAATGTGATACATTATATATTTAAATAATTATTATATATTTTATGTATTTTGATAAATTTTATATTTATTTAATTTAAATAAAAAAATTCGGAAAAATTGGGGTCAATCTCAGCGCTGACTATTTGTTTTAAGAGAAGGAAATTCGCGAAGACTCTGTTGAACGCTTGGAGCAAGGGAATGATATTCTGGAAACTCTTCGGCGAGATCTTCTAGCTAGCTCCTTCATCTAAATTCTCGTTTTCTTTCTGTGCTTTCTTTATTAATTTCCAGTCAATGAAACATATAGAAAATCATTAAACATCAAATTTTATTTTCCTTTTATTTTTTATTTTATTTTATACATTCTTAACATTAAATCACTTAAGTTCTGTTTTGATAATATAAGTTAAATTCATAAGATGAAAATTTGAATTTTCTATTTATATTCGGATTAGCTAGAACTTTATATTCTCCCATAATGTAGGAAAGCTAGGAAAACGTGCATTTTTATTATTTTAATTTAAAATATAAAGAAAAAAGTAATAGTTCATTCAATTTTATGAATTTAATCAAATATTGAGAGGATATAATAATACTTGAAATTTGAGATATCATGACAATGACTTGTTTTGGTTTTTGTAGTTCCATGTCGGCTTTAGGTGAAGTGTGGCATCGAACATCAATAATAATACCATTATTATCATGTGGAGTTCTTCGTTGTTTATTTATTATAAGGCCATATATATGATATATATTCTCCTCCATTAATCACTTCCACGTTCAAATGTTGCATAAAGGTCTTCAGTAATTGAAGAAAAACAAGTGGCCAGTAACCAACTGATAATGAAATAAGCTTGTTCAATTCATTATTATACTATTACTTCTTGTGTATTATTAGCATTCTCGTTGATAACGATAATACATAGTACACATATATTATTATTATTATTATTATTATTATTATTATAGCTCTAGTTCTCTAGCTAGTTCTATTAAAAGGGTTATATAACGAACGAACTTAATTTATGTATATATGGTATTCATTTATTTCGAAAGATAATTCGTTTAGATTTGATGAGACCTGTTTCCTGGTTATGAATGCCATGAATTATAATGTTCAATAAAGGCGCCTAATACTGTGATTAATTTTTAGCATCAATGTTCTCCATCTTCATGATACCCCCTTTTCATTTTTCTTGTTTTTCATATGCCATGTTACTCATCATTCGTAATTATGAGAAACAAAGTGAATCATTAGTTATTTTGAAATTTCTGTATGTGAAGGGATGTTTAAACGGATTTTTTTATTTAAATTAATTAAAATATTTTATTTACTAAAATATGCAACATGTAAAAGATTTATATTTTTACACTTACATTACACATCTCGAATATACAAAATTAAAAAATAATTAATTATAGAGTTCGAGTATTATGTATCCAAACTGTGTTATAACTTATAACTTTAAAAAAAAAATTATCCGATTGCATCGAAGATATGTAACAAGTACGAAGTTGTTTACATATTTAGGGTCCTGAGTACTCGAGATCAGACTAGAGAAAAATTTTACTCAGTGTACCCAAAATATTTGTAAAATTATATAGGTATCATTATATCCTAGAAAACCACATCAATGAAAATCACCTATATAGCTTTGAAGCCTCCAAAACTAACCACAAGAGTATATACTAAAATAGGTCTTTAAGAAATTTTGTATAGGATATTTTTGTCTTTAAAAAAAATTTATTACATTGAGATCCTTAAACTTTATAAAAGTAAGACACATAAGTCCTTGCTTTAGCCAGATTCACTATTTTTATTTGGACGAATAGGTTTTCAAAAGTGTGACAGAAGGACCTATATGAATTATTTTTTAAAGTTCAGAAACCTCAACGTAATACAATTTTTTTGGGGACGAAAACGTCTTATACAAAATTTTTTAGGGACCTATTTGGGTATATACTCTAACCACAATACATCCATACCACTACTCCCTGGCTAGTAATCAGTTTTTCTTTATGGTTGTATATCCCAATGAGATCATAAAAAATAGTGAGGAGGTAGTGATATTTAAGTGCAGTTTACCTATGATATTGCACACTTGCTATCTTGAATCTGTAAATGTGCTAAATAATGTCATCTTGAGAAACATGAGGGTAATATATTCCAAGGAGGTTGGGAGAGTTGCATATGGATTCCTATTAGCACTGCCAACACTACAAGAAAAACATTGAGTACCGTCGAATTTAGCGTCGAACATTACCGGCGGATTTAGCGTTGGATTCACCGGCAGTTATGAGTCTTACAAAAATTACTGTCGGATTCGATATTCCGTCACTAAATCTGACGGTAAGTCGTAGAGTGAATTTTTATTTTATTTGCGTCATAGGCAACGACGAATACCTTACCAGCGGATTAATCTGTCGATAAAATCAGACGATAAAATTTGGGAAAAATTCAAACGCGAAACCCTTTTCTCTCACTTCTACAAACTCACTCTCTCTCTCTCTCTCTCTCTCTCTTCTCTTCTCTTCTCTTCTCTTCCCCATTCTCTCATCTCCACTGCTCTATTGAAGCTGCCGCCATTGCCACCACCTAGAGCAACCGCTGTCACTGCCGCTGCACGTCGTCGTCACTGTTAGAAGTTCTCACCTTGTCACCGTCACTGTCGCTTCCTGTCACCACCACGCTTCCACCATCCTTCAACCATCATTAGAAGTAATTTTTCTATAGTTATTTTATTTTTCCAAATTTTTTCTCTGTGAGTTTAGTGTTTTGTTAGGATTTTTATTTAAATTATTGATTAATCTTGTTTAATAAAGTGTGAGATTATAATTTATTATGTTAATTTAGTGTAGTTAGAACTTACATAATGTTAGTAGAGGTTATGGTAGGGTGAAATTAAGAGTACCTGAGCTGTTGGAAGATTTTATTTGAGTATTAAGAATGCTTGAGCTGATCGAAGATTTTATTTGAGTTTAGTGCATGAGTTTCTTTCAGTTGTATTCAATTTATATCGTTTATTTTTGTTATGCCTATTGTTAATTTGGTGAAATTAAAATTAGGTTTTAATTAATTGCAATATTGAGTTTTATTTATTCCTTTAGTTTTTAATGTAGTTTCACCTTTTGAATTTAATAAGTTCTGTGTTTTATTAGGACGGTGCTATTTTCTCTAAGATCAACTGGAGTTTGCTTCTTTATTAGTCTGTGCAGTCATATTTCAAGTTAGTTTTCTATCTTTGAATATGCTGAATTGTTTAAGTTTTACACTAGAATAACTTTATAGAGTTTCAGGAATGAAGTGGAAGAAAGTTGCATAGTGGCGCTGGTGCACGAAATTGTGATCACACTTTTCACAACTCCACACAACTAACCATCAAGTGCACTGGGTCGTCCAAGTAATACCTTACGTGAGTAAGGGTCGATCCCACGGAGATTGTCGGCTTGAAGCAAGCTGTGGTTATCTTGTAAATCTTAGTCAGGAGATTAATGATAAAAATGATTTTGTTTACAAAAAGTAAATAACATGAAATAAATGATACTTGTGATTCAGTAATGAGGAATAGGTTGAGGTTCCGGAGATGCTCTGTCATCTGAATCTCTGCTTTCCTACTGTCTTCTTCTCCAAACACGGATGGCTTCCTTCCATGGCAGGCCGTATGATCCTCTTAGTGAAAATGGTCCAAGTACAGCTTCTGCATGGCTAATCAACTGTCAAATTTCTCGTCTCGGATGAAAAATACCAGGCACAGCTACCGCACGGCTAATCATCTTTCGGTTCTCACTTGTGTCAGAATAGGATCTCTCTATCCTTTTGCATACTGTCACTGCACCCAACATTCGTGAGTTTGAAGCTCCTCAAAGTCATCCCCTTCCAGATCCTACTCGGAATACCACAAACAAGGTTTAGACTTTCTGGATCTTAAGAATGCTGCCAATTGGTTCTAGCCTCTACCACGAAGGTTCTAATCTCATGGACTCGGTCTGTGGATCAGAGACCCAAGAGATATGCACTAAAGTTGTCGCCCAATGACTACGTTGAGCTCAGATAGAACAAGAGTGGTTGTCAGGCACGCGTTCATAAGGTTGAGGATAATGATGAGTGTCACGGATCATCATATTCTCTATTTTGAAGTATGAGTGAGTATCTTAGAATAGAATCAAGCGTGATTGAATAGAAAATAATAGTAATTGCATTAATCCATTGAGACACAGCAGAGCTCCTCACCCCCACCTATGGGGTTTAGAGACTCATGCCGTAGAAGATACAATATGAGATATAAAATGTCATAAGTGACAAAATGAATATCTAAAAGTAGTTTTTATACTAAACTAGTAACCTAGGTTTACAGAAAATGAATAACCAAGTACAAATAGTGCAGAAATCCACTTCTGGGGTCCACTTGGTGAGTGTTTAGGCTGAGCTTTGAAGCTTTCACCTGCATAGGCCATTCTTGGAGAACGCCAGCTTGGGTGCTAGTTTGGGCATTTAACTCCGGTTTTGGTGCCATTTTTGGCGTTTTACGCCAGAAAAAGGGTCTCTGGCTGGTGTTTAACGCCAGTTTAGGCCATCATATATCGGGCAAAGTATGAACTATTATATATTTCTGGAAAGCCCAAGATGTCTACTTTCCAACGCAATTAAGTGCACGCCAATTGGGCTTCTGTAGCTCCAGCAAATCTACTTTGAGTGCAGGAGGGTCAGAATCCAACAGCATCTGCAGTCCTTTCTCAGCCTCTGAATCAGATTTTTGCTCAGGTCCCTCAATTTCAGCCAGAAAATACCTGAAATTATAGAAAAATACACCAACTCATAGTAAAGTCCAGAAATATGATTTTTGCATAGAAACTAATAAAAATATGATAAAAAGTAACTAAAATATACTAAAGACTACCTAAAAATAATGCCAAAAAGCGTATAAATTATCCGCTCATCACAACACCAAACTTAGATTGTTGCTTGTCCCCAAGCAACCAAAAACCAAATAGGATAAAAATAAGAGACTATACAATAAATTTCAAAATATCAATGAAGCTTAGTTCCAATTAGATGAACGGGACTAGTAGCTTTTTGCTTCTGAACAGTTTTGGCATCTCACTTTATCCTTTGAAGTTCAAAATGATTGGCATCCATAAGAATTCAGAATTCAGATAGTGTTATTGATTCTCCTAATTTAGTATGTTGATTCTTGAACACAGCTACTTTTTGAGTCTTGGTCGTGACCCTAAGCATCTTGTTTTCCAGTATTACCGCCGGATACATAAATGCCACAGACACGTAACTAGGTGAACCTTTTCAAATTGTGACTTAGCTTTGCTAGAGTCCCCAGTTAGAGGTGCCCAGAGTTCTTAAGCACACTCTTTTAATATTTGGATCACGACTTTAACCACTCAGTCTCAAGCTTTTCACTTGGACCTTCTTGACACAAGCACATGGTTAGGTACAGCTTGATTTAGCCGCTTAGGCCAGGATTTTATTCCTTTGGGACCTCTTATCCATTAATGATCAAAGCCTTGGATCCTTTTTATGCTTGCCTTTTAGTTTAAAGGGTTATTGGATTTTTGCTCTTGCCTTTTTGTTTAAAGAGCTATTGGCTTTTTCTGCTTACTTTTTTTCTTTCTTTTTCTTTATTTTTCGCCCTTTTTTTTGCAAGCTAGCTTTGTGTTTTTTTTTTCTCACTGCTTTTTCTTGCTTCAAGAATTAATTTTATGATTTTTCAGATTATCAATAACATTTCTCCATTATTCTTTCAAGAGCCAACAATTTTAACATTCATACTTCACTATAAAAAATATGCACTGTTCAAGCATTCATTCAGAAAACAAAAAGTATTGCCACCACATCAAAATAATTAAACTATTTTCAAGATAGAATTCGAAATCCATGTACTTCTTTTTCTTTTTCAGAAAACATTTTTCATTTAAGAAAGGTGAAAGATTCATGGAACATTCATAGCTTTAAGACACAGACACTAAACACTAATGATCATGTAATGAAGACACAAACATAGTCAAAACATAGCATAAAAATCGAAAACAGAAAAGAAAATAAACAAGGAGATTAAAGAACGGGTCCACCTTAGTGATGCTGGCTTCTTCTTCCTCTTGAAGAACCAATGGAGTTCTTGAGCTCCTCTATGTCTCTTCCTTTCCTTTGTTGCTCCTCTTCCTAGAGGTTTCTTGCGGCCTTAGGTGCCATTAATGGTTATGAAAAGCAAAAAGCTGAGCTTTTCCACACCAAACTTAAAAGCTTTGCTCGTCCTCAAGCAAAATAAGATAAAAGGGAGTAGAAGAAGAATGATGCAATTAATTTTGAAAACTTATTATTGTATGCAAGAAAAATTAAAAGGAGTTGAAAAGAATTTGAAAAGATATGTAAATTTTGAAAATGTTTTGGAAGGATTTGAAAAGAATTAGAAAAGAATTAAAAAGAGATGAAAAGATTATTAAGTTTTGAAAATAAAAATTGAAAGATGAACGTTTAAAATCCGTTTGATGCAAAAAATTATGAATTAAAACATGAAAAATTGAAAAAAATCGAATTGGAAATAAAATTACCGCCCTTGTGTCATCCTGGCGTTAAACACCCAGAATGCTATCCATTCTGGCGTTTAACGACCACTTGATTGCCTCTTTGGGCGTTTAACGCCCAGCCATATACGCTGGCTGGCATTAAATGCCAGGAATCCTTCTTTACTGGGCGTTTTTCTGAACGCCCAGAATGTTGCCATTTCTGGCGTTAAACGCCCAGAATGCTGCCCATTCTGGCGTTTAACGCCCAGAATGCTGCATGCATGGGTGTTAAACGCCTATTCTGCTATCCTTACTGGTGTTTAAACGCCAATAAGCCTGTCCTCCAAGGTGTGCTATTTTTGATGCTATTTTTTATTCCGCTTTAATTCTGCAGCAGTTTTTATGACTCCACATGATCATCAACCTAAAGAAAAAAATAAACTAACAATGGGGCATGACATGAAAAAGTAATTAACATAGATAAATAAGATTGGGTTGCCTCCCAATAAGCGCTTCTTTACTGTCTTTAGCTAGACTTTTAGTGGGCTTTTGATTTAGCCTCAGTTTTGAGCACTCTTGCTCAACATTGCCTTCAAGATAATGTTTGACTCTCTGTCCATTAACAATGAACTTTTTGTCAGAGTCAATATCCTAAAGCTCTACATATCCATATGGTGACACACTTGTAATCACATATAGTCCCTTCCACCTGGATTTCAATTTCCTAGGGAACAATCTGAGCCTAGAGTTAAATAGCAGAACCTTCTGTCCTGGCTCAAAGACTCTAGATGATAGCTTTCTGTCATGCCACCTTTTTGCTTTCTCCTTGTAAATTTTAGCATTTTCGAAAGCATTGAGTCTGAACTCCGCTAGCTCATTCAACTGGAGTAATCTCTTCTCTCCAGCCACCTTAGCATCAAGGTTTAGGAATCTGGTTGCTCAGTAGGCCTTGTGTTCCAGTTCCACTGGCATACACCAGCTGGTATGGAGAGGTCCCTATAGGAGTCTTTAATGCAGTTTTGTATGCCCACAGAGCTTCATCCAGACTTTTTTCCCAATCCTTTCTACGGGTACTTACAGTCCGTTCTAGTATTTGTTTTAGTTCTCTATTTAAGACTTCAGCCTGCCCATTTATTTGTGGATGATATGGAGTTGCCACTTTATGGTTAATTCCATATCAGACCAGAGTAAAGTCAAGCTGTTTATTGCAGAAATGAGTGCCTCCATCACTAATCAGTATCCTAAGGACTCCGAACCTCCTGAAGATATGCTTCTGGATGAACTTCATCATTGTCTTAGTATCATTAGTGGGCGTTACAATTTCCTCTACCCATTTAGATACATAGTCTACTGCCACCAGAATATAAGTGTTTGAATATGATGGTGGGAAAGGCCCCATGAAGTCAATACCCCATACATCAAACAACTCAATCTCTAAGATCCCTTGCTGAGGCATGGCATAACCGTGAGGCAAATTACCAGCTCTCTGGCAACTGGCACAGTTATGTACAAACTCTCGGGAGTCTCTATAGATAGTAGGCTAGTAGAAGCCACATTGGAAAACTTTTATGGCTGTTCACTCACCTCCGAAATGTCCTCCATATTGTGATCCATGGCAATGCCATAGGATCTTCTGTGCCTCTTCTCTAGGCACACATCTATGGATTACTCCATCTGCACACCTCTTAAAGATATATGGTTCATCCCACAAGTAGTACTTTGCATCAGAAATCAATTTTTTTATTTGCTGCTTGTTGTACTCTTTGGGTATAAATCTCACAGCTTTATAGTTTGCAATATCTGCAAACAAGGTACTTCCTGAATGGCAAAGAGTTGCTCATTGATGAGCGGATAATTTGTACGTTTTTTGGCATTGTTTTTAGTATGTTTTTGATATCTTTTAGTTAGTTTTTAGTATATTTTTATTAGTTTTTAGTTAAAATTCACTTTTCTGGACTTTACTATGAGTTTGTGTGTTTTTCTGTGATTTCAGGTATTTTCTGGCTGAAATTGAGGGACCTGAGCAAAAATCTGATCCAGAGACTCAAAAGGACTGCAGATGCTGTTGGATTCTGATCTCCCTGCACTCGAAGTGGATTTTCTAGAGCTACAGAAGCCCAATTGGCGCGCTCTCAACGGCGTTGGAAAGTAGACATCCTGGGCTTTCCAGCAACATATAATAGTCCATACTTTGCCCAAGATTTGATGGCCCAAACTGGCGTTCAAAGTCACCTACAGAAATCCCAGCGTTAAACGCCGGAACTGGCACCTAAATGGGAGTTAAACGCCCAAACTGGCACCAAAATGGGAGTTAAACGCCAAGAAGAGTCTCTACACGAAAATTACTTCATTGCTCAGCCCAAGCACACACCAAGTGGGCCCGGAAGTGGATTTTTATGTCATTTACTCATCTCTGTACACCCTAGGCTACTAGTTTCTTATAAATAGGACCTTTTACTATTGTATTATCATCTTGGTTCTTCTGGTTCCCTCTCTGGGGCCGAAACCAATGATCACTCTTGTTCTTATGTATTTTCAACGGTGGAGTTTCTACACACCATAGATTAAGGTGTGGAGCTCTGCTGTACCTCGAGTATTAATGCAATTACTATTGTTCTTCCATTCAATTCCGCTTGTTCTTTGTCCAAGATATCACTTGTTCTTCAACTTGATGAAGGTGATGATTGACGCCCATCACCATTCTCACCCATGAACAAAGTGACTGACAACCACTCTTGTTCTACACGCATCTGAGGCTTAGTGAATATCTCTTGGATTCTTTAATCGGAATCTTCGTGGTATAGGCAGGACCTGATGGCGGCATTCAAGAGAATCCGGAAGGTCTAAACCTTGTCTGTGGTATTCTGAGTAGGATTCAATGACTGAATGACTGTGACGTGCTTCAAACTCCTAGCAGGCGGGGCGTTAGTGACAGACGCAAAAGTATCAATGGATATTATTCCGGCCTGACCGAGAACCGACAGCTGAATTCCGCTATGCCGTGACAGGACATATGCAATCGCTTTCACTGAGAGGATGGGAGGTAGCCATTGACAACGGTGAAACCCTACACGAGCTTGCCATGGAAAGGAGTAAGAAGGATTGGATGAAGGCAGTAGGAAAGCAGAGAGACGGAAGGGAAGGCATCTTCATATGCTTGTCTGAAGCTCTTACACCAATGATATACATAAGTATCTCTATCTTTATCTTTATGTTATTTTCGTTCATCATCTATACCCATTTGAGTCTGCCTGACTGAGATTTACAAGATGACCATAGCTTGCTTCATACCACCAATCTCCGTGGGATCGACCCTTACTCACGTAAGGTATTACTTGGACGACCCAGTGCACTTGCTGGTTAGTTGTGCGAAGTTGTAGTGATCACAATTTCGCGCACCACTCATCCAGAAAGTTTTCAGAGATCTCAGTAGGAGGGAAGGACGCTCCTGCTACTGGTTTTATCCGGGATAGGTGATCAGCTACTTGGTTCTCTGTCCCTTTTCTGTCTCTTATTTCTATATCAAACTCTTGCAGAAGCAACACCCATCTTATGAGTTTGGGTTTTGAATCCTGCTTTGTGAGGAGATATTTTAGAGCCGCATGGTCAGTGTACACAATCACTTTTGATCCTACTAAATAGGATCTGAACTTGTCAATGGCATAAACCACAACAAGCAACTCCTTTTCTGTGGTTGTGTAATTCTTCTGTGCGTCATTTAAAACATGGCTATTATAATAAATGACATGCAGAAGCTTGTCATACCTCTGTCCCAATACTGCACCAATGGCATGGTCACTAGAATCACACATTAGTTTGAATGGTAATGTCCAGTCTGGTGCAGAAATGACTGGTGCTATGACCAGCTTAGCTTTCAGAGTCTCAAACGCCTACAGACACTCTATGTCAAAGACAAATGGTGTGTCAGCAGCTAGCAGATTCCTCAGAGGTTTCGCAATTTTTGAAAAATCCTTTATAAACCTCCTATAGAATCCTGCGTGCCCCAGAAAGCTTCTGATTGCCTTAACATTCGCAGGTGGTGGTAATTTTTTAATTACCTCTACGTTAGCTTGATTCACCTCTATTCCTGATGAGCGGATAATTTATACGCTTTTTGGCATTGTTTTTAGGTAGTTTTTAGTATGATCTAGTTACTTTTAGGGATGTTTTCATTAGTTTTTATGCTAAATTCACATTTCTAGACTTTACTATGAGTTTGTGTGTTTTTCTATGATTTCAGATATTTTCTGGCTGAAATTAAGGGACCTGAGCAAAACTCTGATAAAAGGCTGACAAAGGACTGCTGATGCTGCTGGAATCTGACCTTCCTACACTCGAAATGGATTTTCTGGCGCTACAGAACTCCAAATGGTGCGCTCTCAATGGCGTTGGAAAGTAGATATCCAGAGCCTTCCAGCGATATATAATATTTCATTCTTTATTCGTGATTAGATGACGTAAACTGGCACTCAACGCCAGTTCCATGCTGCATTCTAGAGTCAAACGCCAGAACCACGTCACGAACCAGAGTTGAACGCCAAAAACACGTTACAACTTGGCGTTCAACTCCAAAAGAAGCCTCAGCTCGTGTAAAGTTCAAGCTTAGCCCAAGCATACACCAAAGTGGGCCCCGAAAGTGGGTTTCTGTATCAATTACTTACTTTTGTAAATCCTAGTAGCTAGTCTAGTATAAATAGGACTTTTTACTATTGTATTAGACATCTTTGGTCTCAGTTTTATTTTATTATTTATTTGGGGAGACTATTGATCACGTTTGGGGGCTGGCCATTTGGCCATGCCTGAACCTTCATCACTTATGTATTTTCAACGGTGGAGTTTCTACACACCATAGATTAAGGGTGTGGAGCTCTGCTGTACCTCAAGTTTCAATGCAATTACTACTATTTTCTATTCAATTCCGCTTGTTCTTATTCTAAGATATTCATTGCACTTCAACATGATGAATGTGATGATCCGTGACACTCATCATCATTCTCACCTTTGAACGCGTGACTGACAACCACTTCTGTTCTACTTTAGACCGGGCGCATATCTCTTGGATTTCTTAATCAGAATCTTCGTGGTATAAGCTAGAATTGATGGCGGCATTCATGGAAATCCGGAAAGTCTAACCTTGTCTGTGGTATTCCGAGTAGGATTCCGGGATTGAATGATTGAGACGAGCTTCAAACTCGCGATTACTGGGCGTGATGACAAACGCAAAAGAATCAAGGGATTCTATTCCAACATGATCGAGAACCGACAGATGATTACCCGTGCTGTGGTAGAGTATTTGGACCATTTTCACTGAGAGGATGGGATGTAGCCATTGACAACGATGATGCCCTACATACAGCTTGCCATGGAAAGGAGTAAGAAGGATTGGATGAAAGCAGTAGGAAAGCAGAGATCCAACAGGGACAAGCATCTCCATACACTTATCTGAAATTCCCACCGTTGAATTACATGAGTAACTCTATCTTTATTTTCTGTTTATTATTTATTATTATTCAAAAACCCAATAATCAATTATTATCCGCCTGACTGATATTTACAAGATGACCATAGCTTGCTTCATACCAACAATCTCCGTGGGATCGACCCTTACTCACGTAAGGTATTACTTGGACGACCCAGTGCACTTGCTGGTTAGTTGTGCGGAGTTGTGACTAAGTGTGATTCACGTTTGAGAGCGCTACCAAGTTTTTTTGGCGCCATTGTTGATGATCACAAATTTGTGTACCCAGTTTTTGGCACCGTTGCCGGGGATTGTTCGAGTTTGGACAACTGACGGTTCATCTTGTTGCTCAGATTAGGTAATTTTCTTTTTTATTTTCTTTTCAAAAAGTTTTCAAAAATATTTTTCAAAATTTCTCACCTATTTTCAAAAATTTTCAGAGTTTTCAAGAATGAATCCTAGAGTTTTATACAACATGTTTTAGCTTGGCTGGCTATTAAGCCATGGCTAATTCATAGGATTTTGATTGAGGACTTTGGATTCATTACTTTATTTTTCCTATATGTTTTTCGAAAAAAAATTAAAAGAAAATCCAAAAAAATTAATAAAATCATAAAATCCAAAAATATATTGTGTTTCTTGTTTGAGTCTTGAGTCAATTTTTAAGTTTGGTGTCAATTGCATATTCATATTGTTCTTGCATTTTTTTTCGAAAAATTCATGCATTCATGGTGTTCTTCATGATCTTCAAGTTGTTCTTGGTAAGTCTTCTTGTTTGCTCTTGATGTTTTCTTGTTTTGTATTTTTTGTTGTTTATCATATGCATTTTTCGTTTGTTAGAGTCCAAGCATTAAAGATTTCTAAGTTTGGTGTCTTGCATGTTTTCTTTGCATCAAAAACTTTTCAAAAATATGTTCTTGATGTTCATCATGATCTTCAAGGTGTTCTTGGTGTTCATCTTAACATTCATAGTGTTCTTGCATGCATCATTGGTTTTGATCCAAAATTTTCAAGTTTTGGGTCATGTTTGTGTTTTTCTCTCTCTTCATTAAAAATTTAAAAATAAAAAAAATATCTTTTCCTTAATTTCCCTAAAAAATTTCGAAAATTTGAGTTGATCAAGTCAAAATTTCAAATTTAAAAATCTTATCTTTTTAAAACTTTTTCAAAAATCAATTCTTTTTCATTTTTTTATTTATTTTCGAAAATTCTTTAAAACATTTTTCAAAAATCTTTTTCTTAATTTTATCTTTATTTTCGAAAATTATGCTAACAATTAATATGATTGATTCAAAAATTTGAAGTTTGTTACTTTCTTGTTAAGAAAGGTTCAATCTTTAAATTTTAGAATCTTATCTTTTTAGTTTCTTGTTAGTTAAGTAATTAATTTTAATTTTAAAAAAATTAAATCTTTTTCAACCGTATCTTTTTATCATATCTTTTTCAAAATTTTATCTTTTTCAAACAAAAAATTTTGATTTCAAAATATCTTATCTTATCTTCTTATCTTCTTATCTTTTCAAATTTGATTTTCAATTCTTTTTCAACTAACTATTTGACTTTTTGTTTGTTTCTTATCTTTTTCAAAACAACTTAATTACTTCTCCCTCTCTAATTTTCGAAAATATCTCCCCCTTTTTCAAAATTATTCTTAAATTAATTAATTGTTTCAAATTTTAATTTTAATTTTAATTCTTCCTTTAATTTTCGACAATCACTAACTCTTTTTCAAAATTAATTTTTGAATTCTCTCCCCCTCATCTTCCTCTATTTATTTATTTATTCACTAACACTTCTCTTCATCTCAAATCACTACCTCTATCCTTTCCCTTCTGTTTGGATTCTCCTTTCTTTATTCCCTTTCTTCTTCTACTAACAATAAGGAACCTCTTTACTGTGACATAGAGGATTCATCTTCTCTTCTTTTCTTGTTCTCTTCTCTTTCATATGAGCAGGAACAAGGAAAAAGGTATTCCTGTTGAAGCTGATCCAGAACCTGAAAGGACTCTGAAGAGAAAATTAAGAGAAGCTAAATTACAACAATCTAGAGACAACCTTGCTGAAATTTTCGAACAAGAAAAGGAGATGGCAACCGAACCCAACAACAATAATGCAAGAAGGATGCTTGGTGATTATACTACACCTACTTCCAAGTTTGATGGAAGAAGCATCTCAATTCCTGCCATTGGAGCAAACAATTTTGAGCTGAAACCTCAACTAGTTGCTCTAATGCAACAGAACTGCAAGTTTCATGAACTTCTATCAGAAGATCCTTACCAGTTTTTAACTGAGTTCTTGCAGATCTGTGAGACTGTTAAGACTAATGGAGTAGATCCTGAAGTCTACAGGCTCATGCTTTTCCCTTTTGTTGTAAGAGACAGAGCTAGAACATGGTTGGATTCTCAACCTAAAGATAGCCTGGACTCCTGGGATAATCTGGTCACGGCCTTCTTGGCTAAGTTCTTTCCTCCTCAAAAGCTGAGCAAGCTTAGAGTGGATGTTCAGACCTTCAAACAAAAAAGATGGTGAATCCCTCTATGAAGTTTGGGAAAGATACAAACAGATGACCAAAAGATTGCAAATAACCAGTTCATGTACACTTCTGAGAGGAATTCCGTGAATAATGGGACGCTGATGTTAGGATTTTTCCTAGTAAAGAATTTTATAAAAATAGTCGCGTTGTAGATATAGATTCTAAACCAACAGAAATTCCTTCGTGCAAACATTTTGGTTGTCACAAGTAACAAACCCCTTTTAAAAATTGATAACCGAGTATCAAACCTCGGGTCGTCTTCTCAAGGAATTGCAGGAAAGTATGTTCTTATTATTGGTTATGGAGATTGTAAATTTGGGGTTTCAAGAGTGAGGAGTGAATATGGCAATTAATTTAAATAGCAATTAGAATAAATAAATACTGTAAAGCAAACTTTTGGTAAGGTATGAGAAATTGGAAGTCCAGACTTAATTATTCTTATCAATAATAATGAAAGTTGAATCTTAATTCCACTTAGTTAACCTTTCCTAAAGCAAAGGAAAGTCAAGGGACTAATTAATTTGACCTTCAAATCCTATTTATTTCTTAAGAAAAGGTTGGGATTATTGAAGTTTAGTTCAATTAGCAAAGATAACAGTTATCAATTATGTTAAGCTAAGATAACTCCTGAGTTACTGATTTCTTAACCAAGACCAAAAGGAAAAGAAATTAAATCTGCTGGAATAAAAATTGTCTTCAGATTGGGAATAATCAATGGCATAAATAAAGAAAGCAATATTAAACTGAAATATCTCAAATAGCATTAAATAAGAAAATCATAACATGAATGTAGCATAAGCCGAATAGGCAACATAACTAATACAAGCAAGCATTAATGGTATCTGAAAATAAGAGATAATTATAAAGTAAAAGAACATTGAACCTGGGATCGAGAGTTACTCCTAAAACTAAGAGAAGTCCTAAATCCTAATCCTAAAGAGAGAGAGGAGAGAACCTCTCTCCAACTAAACCTAAATCATGAAAAGTGACTAAAAATTCTGCAGACTCCCTGAATGGATGCAGTATGCAGAATGCAAAATGATATGAATGTTATGAGTAATTCTAGGTTCAATGAAAAACTTGAAAACAAATAAAACTAAATAATAATGAAAAAGGAACGATCATACCATGGTGGGTTGTCTCCCACCTAGCACTTTTAGTTAAAGTCCTTAAGTTGGACAATTGAGGAGCTTCCTGTTATGGCGGCTTGTGCTTGAACTCATCCAGATATCTCCACCAATGTTTGGAGTTCCAGTAGCCTCCGGGGTCCCAAACTAGGCATGTGAAGCTTCTGAGCAGCTTCAAACAGATTTTCAGGCTCCCGGGGTGATGAATATCATAATATATTCTAGGATCCCAAGCTTTGGTTCCAAATCCGCTTTTGTTTTGATCTATTCTTTCACGTCCGGGCGGTTTGAAAATTAGATTCTCACCAAGATGACCAAACGTTTTCCGAGATCCATTCGATTAAGCATGATACCAATCCTTGCACTTCGAGTTGAAGCGTGGAACCTTATTGAACCTTGTGCACCAGCTCTGAGTACGAGCCGTTTCACTCTTACTCTTAAAGCCGCAGAGAGCTCTAAGCTGGCCATCTGTTTCAAGGAAACAATATTCAAGTGGAAAAATAAAGATAAGAGTCAAGGATTTTACCCACTTAAAGCTTGTATTGGGTGGTAGTGGCCTCGGGATAGGTGGTTCCAGTGATTCTGTAAGTTTTACTCCCTTGTGGTCTTCAGTGAATTCCTCCACTTCCTTGCTAATTTCTTCCACTTCAACCATATCTTGATCAAAGTCTTCAATTTCTCCCTCATCATCGCTCAAGTCATATATTGGAGGTTGAGAAAAATCTACCTCAGCATCATCTTCATATTCACTAGGGGAAGATTCTTCTGTCTCAAAGAATTCACTTGCGGATGCAAGTTCGTCACTAAGAGAACAGAACTCGTGATCATCATTATCAAGGAAACCTGCGTCTTGGGTTATTATGTTCAGTTCTTCATAAGATATTTGTATTGGAGGCGGTGCAAAATCCTCCTTAGCATCAATTGTAACATCTTTGACGGAATTCTCCACAACTCTGGATTCAGGTGGCGGTTCGGTATCTCCTAAATCTTCAACCAACTCTTCTTCTTCTACCATGACAGCTTCCTCTATTTCTTCCAGTACGAAGTTATGCTCTATGCTATCCACTGGAGTTTCTTGTGTCTTCTTCACAATACATTCTTCATTAGATTCCCCACATGAAACCATGGAGGTCTGTTGAGTGTTTGAACGTCTGGAAGATAGTTGATTTATTGCTTGCTCCAGTTGATGAAGGGTTGTATTGAATTGGTTTATTGATTCTTCGAGGCAAACCTGTGATTCTGGCTTTGATGGATATGGGCATGGTGTATGGAGGAGTGGTGGTTCTTGGGAGTAATTGGATTGGTGTTGGGGTGGATAAGGATCGTACGGTGGCGAATGGTGAAAAGAAGCTTGTGAGTGTGGTGGGTTGAGGTTATGTTGCAAGGATGATCTCTGAGCATAGGGTAGGGCCTGTTGGTAGCTACTAGGCGGCCCACCAAATCTTTCAGCTGGGTATGCATTGTAGAATGGTCGTTGTCCATGATATCTTGGAGGGTGTTGTTGCCTAAAGGATTGATTAGATCCTCTTGGCTCCATCCATCCTTGATTGGTTTGACCTTGATGAATATTCCTACTGTTGTTTCTATTTCCTTCAACAAAGTTAGAACGAAACTCAAAGCGAGAGGGGTGAGAATTCATAGTAGATATCAGAAATAAGGGGGAAAAAGGAGAAACAAATAAACAAGTAAAAGAAATATATATATATATATATATATATATATATATATATATATTTTATAAAAATATTTACAATAACCAATAATAAGGCACACGTTTGCAATTCCCCGGCAACGGCGCAAATTTTGACGTTAGGATTTTTGCTAGTAAAGAATTTTATAAAAATAGTCGCGTTGTAGATATAGATTCTAAACCAACAGAAATCCCTTCGTGTAAACGTTTTGGTTGTCACAAGTAACAAACCCCTTTTTAAAATTGATAACCGAGTATTAAACCTCGGGTCGTCTTCTCAAGAAATTGCAGGGAAGTATGTTCTTATTATTGGTTATGGAGATTGTAAATTTGGGGTTTCAAGAGTGAGGAGTGAATATGGCAATTAATTTAAATAGCAATTAGAATAAATAAATACTGTAAAGCAAACTTTTGGTAAGGTATGAGAAATTGGAAGTCCAGACTTAATTATTCTTATCAATAATAATGAAAGTTGAATCTTAATTCCACTTAGTTAACCTTTCCTAAAGCAAAGGAAAGTCAAGGGACTAATTAATTTGACCTTCGAATCCTATTTATTTCTTAAGAAAAGGTTGGGATTATTGAAGTTTAGTTCAATTAGCAAAGATAACAGTTATCAATTATGTTAAGCTAAGATAACTCCTGAGTTACTGATTTCTTAACCAAGACCAAAAGGAAAAGAAATTAAATCTGCTGGAATAAAAATTGTCTTCAGATTGGGAATAATCAATGGTATAAATAAAGAAAGCAATATTAAACTGAAATATCTCAAATAGCATTAAATAAGAAAATCATAACATGAATGTAGCATAAGTGGTGCACGAAATTGCAATAACACTTTTGCAATCCCGCACAACTAACCAGCAAGTGCACTGGGTCGTCCAAGTAATACCTTGCGTGAGCAAGGGTCGATCCCACGGAGATTGTCGGCTTGAAGCAAGCTATGGTTATCTTGTAAATCGTAGTCAGGAGATCAGAAATTATCAGGATTGATTGTGAAAAGCAAAAGAACATGAAATGGTTACTTGTTTTGCAGTAATGGAGAATAGGTTGGGATTTTGGAGATGCTCCATCTTCTGAATCTCTGCTTTCCTACTGTCTTCTTCATCAAACACGCAAGTCTCCTTCCATGGCAAGCTCGTGTAGGGTTTCACCGTTGTCAATGGCTACCTCCCATCCTTGCAGTGAAAGCTAATGCACGCACTCTGTCACAGTACTGCCAATCACTGGTTTGGTTCCCTCCCCTACCGGAATAGAATCCCTCTTTTGCGTCTGTCACTAACGCCCAGTAGGTTACAGGTTTGAAGCACGTCACAGTCATTCATCATTGAATCCTACTCAGAATACCACAGACAAGGTTTAGACCTTCCGGATTCTCTTGAATGCTGCCATCAGGTCCTGCCTATACCACGAAGATTCCGATTAAAGAACCCAAGAGATAACTACTCAATCTAAGATAGAACAGAGGTGGTTGTCAGGCACGTGTTCATAGTTGAGAATGATGATGATTGTCACGGATCATCACATTCATCCGGATTAAGAACAAGTGTTATCTTAGAATGGAAGCAAGCATGATTGAATAAGAAACAGTAGTAATTGCATTAATCCATCAAGACACAGCAGAGCTCCTTACCCCCAACCATGGGGTTTAGAGACTCATGCTGTGGAAGTATACAAGAAACGTGTAAAAAGTGCTATGAGGTCATCAGGTACGGATACAATGTCAAAAGATCCTATAAGTAGTAAACTAGTGTCCTAAGGTTTACAGAAATGAGTAAATGACAGAAAAATCCACTTCCGGGCCCACTTGGTGTGTGCTTGGGCTGAGCAATGAAGGAATTTCGTGTAGAGACCTTTTCTGGAGTTAAACGCCAGCTTTCATGCCAGTTTGGGCGTTTAACTCCAAATTTTATGCCAGTTCCGGCGTTTAACGCTGGAATTTCTGTAGGTGACTTTGAGCGCCAGTTTGGGCCATCAAATCTTGGGCAAAGTATGGACTATTATATATTGCTGGAAAGCCCAGGATGTCTACTTTCCAATGCCGTTGAGAGCGCGCCAATTGGGCTTCGGTAGCTCCAGAAAATCCACTTCGAGTGCAGGGAGGTCAGAATCCAACAGCATCTGCAGTCCTTTTCAGTCTCTGGATCAGATTTTTGCTCAGGACCCTCAATTTCAGCCAGAAAATACCTGAAATCACAGAAAAACACACAAACTCATAGTAAAGTCCAGAAAAGTGAATTTTAATTAAAAACTAATAAAAATATACTAAAAACTAACTAAAAGATACCAAAAACATACTAAAAACAATGCCAAAAAGCATACAAATTATCCGCTCATCACAACACCAAACTTAAATTGTTGCTTGTCCCCAAGCAACTGAAAATCAAAATAGGATAAAAAGAAGAGAACATACTATAGATTCTAAAATATCAAAGAAACATAGCTCCAACTAGATGAGCGGGACTAGTAGCTTTTTGCCTCCGAACAGTTTTGGCATCTCACTCTATCCTTTGAAGTTCAGAATGATTAGCATCTATAAGAACTCAGAACTCAGATAGTGTTATTGATTCTCTTAGTTAAGTATGATGATTCTTGAACATAGCTAGTGTATGAGTCTTGGCTGTGGCCCAAAGCACTCTGTCTTCCAATATTACCACCGGATACATACATGCCACAGACACATAATTGGGTGAACCTTTTTAGATTGTGACTCAGCTTTGCTAAAATCCCCAATTAGAGGTGTCCAGGGTTCTTAAGCACACTCTTTTGCCTTGGATCACAACTTTATTTCTTTCTTTTTCTCTTTTTTTTCTCCTTTTTTTTCTTTTTTTTCGAAATTTTTTTTTCACTGCTTTTCTTGCTTCAAGAATCAATTTGATGATTTTTCAGATCCTCAATAACAGTTCTCTTTCTCCTCATTCTTTCAAGAGCCAACAATTTTAACATTCTCAAAGCAACAAATTCAAAAGACATATGCACTGTTCAAGCATTCATTCAGAAAACAAAAAGTATTGTCACCACATCAAACTAATTCAACTAGTTTCAGAGATAAATTTCGAAACCCTGTACTTCTTGTTCTTTTGTGATTAAAGCATTTTTCTTTTAAGAGAGGTGATGGATTCATAGGACATTCATAGCTTTAAGGCATAAATTTTATTAATTATGAACTAAGAACAAGACTCAAATATAGATATAGGATAAGACTAAAAATAAAAATAGAAAATAAAAAAAAACGCAAACATAGGCTTCTAATGATAGAGGTTTTCACAGAGTTAGGACTCAACAACCTTGATTTTGAGAAGTGGATGCTCCCTCAGCTTGAGAGGAGAACTTTTGGCGTTTCATCTCTTGGATTTCACGCCCCTGCTTCTCTTGTTCCTTCAGCAATTTGCAGAGCATGCAGTTCTGATTCTGCTGTTCTTCCTTCAGTTGCTCCATAGTCTCTTGCAACTTGTTAATAGATGCTTCTAGGCTGGACCAGTAGTCAATTCTTGGGAATTCAGGGAGGAATTCCTGCGCCCTCCTCTTGATGGAGTTGTCTTGCACTTGCCCTTCCATTGACTTCTTGGTGATTGGGTGTTCAATGGGTATGAACTCATCTACTCCCATCTTCACCCCAGCCTCTTTACAGAGCAAGGAAATCAAGCTTGGATAAGCCAATTTGGCTTCAGTGGAATTCTTATTTGCAATTGTGTAGATCTCACAAGCAATCACATGATGGACCTCCACTTCTTTTCCAAGCATAATGCAATGAATCATTACTGCTCTCTTGATGGTGACCTCAGAACGGTTGCTAGTGGGCAATATGGAACGCCCAATAAAGTCTAGCCAACCTCTTGCAATTGGTTTGAGGTCTCCCCTCTTGAGTTGGTTTGGGACACCCTTAGAATTGGTTATCCACTTAGTTCCAAGGAGGCATATGTCCTCTAGAACTTGATCCAACCCCTTATCTACTCTCACCATCCTCCTATTAAAGGAATCAGGATCATCTTGCAGTTGAGGCAACTTGAAGATTTCTCTTATTTTGTCCAGATGAAAGTATATAACTTTCCCTCTGACCATGGTTCTGTAGGTATGGTAAGCGGTTCCAGTCATTCTCTGCTTATCTGTTAGCCACAGATTTGAGTAGAATTACTGAACCATGTTCCTTCCAACCTTTGTCTCAGGATTGGTTAGAACTTCCCATCCTCTGTTTCGAATTTGCTCTTGGATCCCCGGATATTCATCTTCTTTCAGATCAAATTTAACTTCCGGGATCACTGACCTCAGACCCATTATTTTATGATAATGGTCTTCATGTTCTTTGGTTAAGAACTTCTCTTCATTCCAAAGATTCTTTGGATTATTCTCTTTCTTGCCTCTTAAATTGGTTTGCTTTCCCTTAGGAGCCATGATATTGATGAATTTTGGTTTAGTGATCACGGAAAAGCACACCAAACTTAGAGGTTTGCTTGTCCTCAAGCAAAAGAGAAGAGAGAAGAGAGGGGGAGGAAGAGAAAATTTGAATGGTGTGGTTGGAAGAGGGGAACAAACGTGTAATTATAAGGTGGGGAGGGGAGTTTTCGAAAAAAAAAGAGGAATTTGAAAGGAGATTTGAGAAGATATGAGAAGAAATTGAGAAAAGGGTGAAACTTTTAAACAATGTTTGTAATTGATTTGAAATAAATTTGAAAAAAAGGTTTTGATTTTTGAAGATTTGAAAGTGAATGATGAATGATTGAAGTGTGATTTTGTAGAAAAGTATGGGTGAGAAAAGGAAAGTTTGAAAAAAATCTGATTTGAAAACAAAATTGTGGTCCCCCCACCAAGCTGGCGTTAAACGCCCAGAATGGCACCCATTCTGGCGTTTAACGCCCATCTGTTGCCCCACTTGGGCGTTTAACGCCCAGCCAGGTACCCTGGCTGGCGTTAAACGCCAGAAATTCTTCCTCACTGGGCGTTTTTCTAAAACGCCCAGGATGCTGCACACCTGGCGTTAAACGCCCAGAATGGTGCCCATTCTGGCGTTTAACGCCCAAAATGGCACCATTCCTGGCGTTAAACGCCCAGAATGGTACCCATTCTGGTGTTTAACGCCCAAAATGCCCCTTACTGGCATTTTTTCGCCAGTAAGCTTATTTTCTCTGCTTTTTGAGCTGAATCCTTCTGTAACTCTGTGAATTCCTTCATTTTTGATACTTGCCTTTGTAAGAACAATTCATACAACTTCCCTAATGACTGGGTTGCCTCCCAGCAAGCGCTTCTTTACTGTCTTTAGCTGGACTTTCACTGAGAATCACTCAAGTCTCAGTTTTGAGCATTCCTGCTCAAAATTTCCTTCAAGATAGTGCTTGATTCTCTGTCCATTAACAATGAACTTCTTGTCAGAATCAATATCCTGAAGCTCAACATATCCATATGGTGATACTCCTGTAATCACATACGGACCCTCCACCGGGATTGAGTTTTCCTGGAAACAGTTTGAGCCTGGAGTGAAGAGCAGAACTTTTTGTCCTGGCTCAAAGACTCTGGTTGACAATCTCTTGTCATGCCACTTCTTTGCCTTTTCCTTATAAATTTTTGCATTTTCAAAGGCATTGAGTCTGAACTCCTCTAGCTCATTTAGCTGGAGCAGTCTTTTCTCACCAGCTAACTGTGCATCCATGTTTAGGAATCTGGTTGCCCAGTAGGCTTTATGTTCCAGTTCCACAGGCAAATGACAGGCCTTCCCATACACCAATTGGTATGGAGAGGTTCCTATAGGAGTCTTGAATGCTGTTCTGTATGCCCACAGAGCATCATCCAAGCTCTTTGCCCAATCCTTTCTTCGGGCCCATTACAGTCCGTTCCAGGATTCTTTTTAGCTCTCTGTTAGAGACTTCAGCTTGCCCATTGTCTGTGGATGATACGGAGTTGCCACTTTATGGCTGATTCCATATCTAACCATAGCAGAGTATAGCTGTTTACTGCAGAAATGAGTGCCCCCATCACTGATTAGCACTCTGGGACGCCAAACCTGCTGAAAATGTTTTTCTGGAGGAATTTCAGCACGGTCTTGGTATCATTAGTGGGTTGTAGCAATTGCTTCTACCCACTTAGATACATAGTCCACTGCCACTAGAATGTAAGTGTTTGAGTATGATGGTGGGAATGGCCCCATGAAGTCAATTCCCCATACATCAAACAGTTCTATCTCTAATATCCCTTGTTGAGGCATGGCATATCCGTGAGGCAGGTTACCAGCTCTTTGGCAACTGTCACAGTTACGCACAAACTCTCGGGAATCTTTATAGAGAGTAGGCCAGTAGAATCCACACTGGAGGACTTTAGTGGCTGTTCGCTCACTTCCAAAATGTCCTCCATAATGTGATCCATGGCAGTGCCATAGGATCCTTGTGCTTCTTCTCTGGGTATACATCTGCGGATCACTCCGTCAGCACATCTCTTAAAGAGATATGGTTCATCCCAAAGGTAGTACTTGGCATCTGAAATTAATTTCTTTCTTTGCACACTGCTGTACTCCTTGGGTATGAACCTTACAGCTTTATAGTTTGCAATGTCTGCAAACCATGGAGCTTCCTGGATGGCAAAGAGTTGCTCATCTGGGAAAGTCTCAGAGATCTCAGTAGAAGGGAGGGACGCCCCAGCTACTGGTTCTATTCTGGACAGATGATCAGCTACTTGATTCTCTGTCCCTTTTCTATCTCTTATTTCTATATCAAACTCTTGCAGAAGCAACACCCATCTTATAAGCCTGGGTTTTGAATCCTGCTTTGTGAGTAAGTATTTAAGAGCAGCATGGTCAGTGTACACAATCACCTTTGATCCCACTAAGTAGGATCTAAACTTGTCAATGGCATAGACCACTGCAAGTAACTCTTTTTCTGTGGTTGTGTAATTCTTCTGTGCATCATTTAGAACACGGCTAGCATAATAAATGACATGCAGAAGTTTGTTATGCCTCTGTCCCAACACTGCACCAATGGCATGATCACTGGCATCACACATTAGTTCAAATGGTAATGTCCAATCTGGTGCAGAGATGACTGGTGCTGTGACCAGCTTAGCTTTCAGGGTCTCAAATGCCTGCAAACACTGTGTGTCAAACACAAATGGCGTGTCAGCAGCTAACAGGTTACTCAAAGGTTTAGCAATTTTCGAAAAATCCTTAATAAACCTTCTATAGAATCCTGCATGCCCCAGAAAGCTTCTGATTGCCTTAACATTGGCAGGTGGTGGTAATTTTTCAATTACCTCTACCTTTGCCTTATCCACCTCTATTCCCCTGCTTGAAATTTTGTGCCTAAGGACAATTCCTTCAGTCACCATAAAGTGACATTTCTCCCAGTTTAAAACTAGGTTAGTCTCTTGGCATCTTTTTAGGACAAGTGATAGGTGGTTAAGACAGGAGCTGAATGAGTCTCCATATACTGAGAAGTCATCCATGAAGACTTCCAGGAATTTCTCTACCATATCTGAGAAGATAGAGAGCATGCACCTTTGAAAGGTTGCAGGTGCATTGCACAGACCAAAAGGCATCCTTCTGTAGGCAAACACGCCAGAAGGGCAAGTGAATGCTGTCTTCTCTTGGTCCTGGGGATCTACTGCAATTTGGTTGTAGCCTGAGTAGCCATCCAAAAAGCAGTAGTAATCATGACCAGCCAGTCTTTCTAGCATTTGGTCTATGAATGGTAAAGGAAAATGATCCTTTCTGGTGGCTGTATTGAGTCTTCTGTAGTCAATACACATGCGCCACCCTGTGACTGTCCTTGTAGGAACCAGTTCATTTTTTTCATTATGAACCACTGTCATGCCTCCCTTTTTGGGAACAACTTGGACAGGGCTCACCCAGGGGCTATCTGAAATAGGATAAATAATCCCAGCCTCTAGTAATTTAGTGACCTCTTTCTGCACCACCTCCTTCATGGCAGGATTTAACCTCCTCTGTGGTTGTACCACTGGTTTGGCATTATCCTCCAACAGGATCTTGTGCATGCATCTAGCTGGGCTAATACCCTTGAGATCACTTATGGACCACCCAAGAGCTGTCTTGTGCGTCCTTAGCACTTTAATCAGTGCTTCCTCTTCCTGTGGATTTAAAGCAGAGCTTATAATTACTGGAAAAGTGTCACCCTCTCCCAGAAATGCATATTTCAGGGATGATGGTAGTGGTTTGAGTTCAGGCTTAGGAGGCTTATCCTCCTCCTGAGGAATTTTCAAAAATTCCTTTGCTTCCTCTGGCTCTTCCTGATCAGTTTGAGCATCTTTGAAGATGTCCTCAAGCTCTGATTCTAGGCTTTCAGCCATATTGATCTCTTATACCAGAGAGTCAATAATGTCAGCGCCCATGCAGTCCTCTGGTGTGTCTGGATGCTGCATTGCTTTTACAGCACTCAACTTGAACTCATCCTCATTGACTCTCAAGGTTACTTCCCCTTTTTGTACATCAATGAGAGTTCGTCCAGTTGCTAGGAATGGTCTTCCTAGAATGAGGGTTGCACTCTTGTGCTCCTCCATTTCCAGTACCACAAAGTCAGTTGGGAAGGCAAATGGCCCAACCTTGACAATCATATCCTCTATTATGCCTGATGGGTGTTTAATGGAGCCATCAGCAAGTTGGAGGCATATCCTGGTTGGTTTGACTTCTCCAATCAACCCAAGCTTTCTGATAGTGGATGCAGGTATTAAATTGATACTTGCTCCAAGATCACATAAGGCTGTCTTGGTGTAAGTGCCTTCCAATGTGCATGGTATCAGAAAGCTTCCAGGATCTTGAAGCTTTTCTGGTAAGCTTTTTAGAATGACTGCACGCATTCTTCAGTGAGAAACACTTTTTCAGTTTCTCTCCAGTCCTTCTTATGACTTAAGATCTCTTTCATGAACTTAGCATAAGAAGGTATTTGCTCAAGTGCCTCTGCAAAAGGAATCTTTATTTCAAGAGTCCTTAAATAGTCTGCAAAGCGGGCAAATTGCTTATCCTGTTCCGCTTTGCGGAGTTTCTGAGGATAAGGCATCTTGGCTTGATATTCTTCAACCTTAGATGCTGCAGGTTTATTCCGTACAGAAGTGGTTGAAGAAGCCTTGTTAGAGGGATTACTGTCAGCACTCTCAGGTGTCTGATCCTCCCTTGGCGTTTGGACGCCAGAATTGGGTGGAAAATGGGCGTTTAACGCCAACTTTTCCCCCTTTTCTGGTGTTTGAACGCCAGAACTGGGCAAGGAATGGGCATTTAACGCCAGCTTTCCTTCCCTTTCTGGCGTTTGAACGCCAATATTCCTCTCTGGGCTCTTACGGTCCTCAGAGGGATTTTGAACAGTGGTTTGGTTGTCCTCTGTCAATTGTTCCTTGTTTGGCTTTTTGCTCTTTTGGGCAGTGTTATTCAAGTTCTTTCCACTCCTCAATTGAACTGCTTGACACTCCTCTGTTATCTGTTTAGATATTTGCTGTTTTGCTTGATTCAACTGTAGTTCTATGCTCTTATTGGCAACTTTAGTTTCATGGAGCATCTCTTTAAATTCTGCTAACTGTTCAGTCATCAGGAGCAATTGTTGATTGAGCTCATTCATCTGCTCTTGAGGATTAGGGTCAGTGACTAATGCCATGACTTCCTTCTCTGGAACGAACTCATTGCTAGAATATAGGTATTGGTTTCTAGCAACAGTGTCTATAAGCTCTTGAGCTTCTTCAATTGTCTTTCTCATGTGTATAGATCCACCAGCTGAGTGGTCTAAAGACATCTGAGCTTTTTCTGTAAGCCCATAGTAGAAAATGTCTAACTGTACCCACTCTGAAAACATTTCAGAGGGACATTTTCTTAGCATACCTCTATACCTCTCCCAGGCATTATAAAGGGATTCATTATCCTCTTGTTTAAAGCCTTGAATGTCCAGCCTTAGCTGTGTCATCCTTTTTGGAGGGTAAAAATGATTCAGGAATTTGTCTGATAACTGTTTCCATGTCTTTATGCTTGCTGTAGGTTGGTTATTTAACCACCTTTTAGCTTGATCTTTTACAGCAAATGGAAACAGTAATAGTCTGTAGACATCCTGATCTACCTCTTTATCATGTACTGTGTCAGCAATTTGTAAGAACTGTGCCAGAAACTCAGTAGGTTCTTCCTGTGGAAGACCGGAATACTGGCAATTTTGCTGCACTATGATAATGAGTTGAGGATTTAGCTCAAAGCTGCTTGCTTTGATGGGAGGTATACAGATGCTACTCCCATATGCAGCTGTAATGGGGTTAGCATATGACCCCAGAGTACTTTTGGACTGATTAATTCCACTTAAGTCCATGATGGGCAAAAGGGAAATGATAATAATTGCAAAGAGATAAATTTTGTTTATTATTTTTTTTTTGAAATAGCCGAAAAAAAAGAATTTAAAATAAAATAAAATAAAACAAAAGGAAAATAAAATAAAATTCGAAAATTAAAAATAAAATAAGATCAAAGCAAATTGAGAACTGAATCAATTAGTAAAGAAAAAGATTTTGAAAACAGCAATTAAGAAGATATGATTGAAAAAATTTTTATGAAAAAAGATTTGATTTTTAAAAAGAGGAAAGAGAAAAACACAAAAAGACACCAAACTTAAAATTTTTAGAGAATCAAACACTAAATTTTCGAAAATTTTAAGAGAGAAACACAAAGAGGACACCAAACTTAGAATTTTTATGAATCAAAAAGGGACTAAGAACATGCAAAAATCGAAAATTAAGAGAAAAACAAAAGCATGCAATTGACACCAAACTTAGAATATGAAACTAGACTCAACTAAAAGACTCTAAACCAACAAAAATAAAACAGTCCTAATCTAAGCAACAAGATAAGCCGTCAGTTGTCCAACTCGAACAATCCCCGGCAACGGCGCCAAAAACTTGGTGCACGAAATTGCAATAACACTTTTGCAATCCCGCACAACTAACCAGCAAGTGCACTGGGTCGTCCAAGTAATACCTTGCGTGAGCAAGGGTCGATCCCACGGAGATTGTCGGCTTGAAGCAAGCTATGGTTATCTTGTAAATCTTAGTCAGGAGATCAGAAATTATCAGGATTGATTGTGAAAAGCAAAAGAACATGAAATGGTTACTTGTTTTGCAGTAATGGAGAATAGGTTGGGGTTTTGGAGATGCTCCATCTTCTGAATCTCTGCTTTCCTACTGTCTTCTTCATCAAACACGCAAGTCTCCTTCCATGGCAAGCTCGTGTAGGGTTTCACCGTTGTCAATGGCTACCTCCCATCCTTGCAGTGAAAGCTAATGCACGCACTCTGTCACAGTACTGCCAATCACCGGTTTGGTTCCCTCCCCTACCGGAATAGAATCCCTCTTTTGCGTCTGTCACTAACGCCCAGTAGGTTACAGGTTTGAAGCACGTCACAGTCATTCAATCATTGAATCCTACTCAGAATACCACAGACAAGGTTTAGACCTTCCGGATTCTCTTGAATGCTGCCATCAGGTCCTGCCTATACCACGAAGATTCCAATTAAAGAACCCAAGAGATAACTACTCAATCTAAGATAGAACAGAGGTGGTTGTCAGGCACGTGTTCATAGTTGAGAATGATGATGATTGTCACGGATCATCACATTCATCCGGATTAAGAACAAGTGTTATCTTAGAATGGAAGCAAGCATGATTGAATAAGAAACAGTAGTAATTGCATTAATCCATCAAGACACAGCAGAGCTCCTTACCCCCAACCATGGGGTTTAGAGACTCATGCTGTGGAAGTATACAAGAAACGTGTAAAAAGTGCTATGAGGTCATCAGGTACGGATACAATGTCAAAAGATCCTATAAGTAGTAAACTAGTGTCCTAAGGTTTACAGAAATGAGTAAATGACAGAAAAATCCACTTCCGGGCTCACTTGGTGTGTGCTTGGGCTGAGCAATGAAGGAATTTCGTGTAGAGACCTTTTCTGGAGTTAAACGCCAGCTTTCATGCCAGTTTGGGCGTTTAACTCCAAATTTTATGCCAGTTCCGGCGTTTAACGCTGGAATTTCTGTAGGTGACTTTGAGCGCCGGTTTGGGCCATCAAATCTTATGCAAAGTATGGACTATTATATATTGCTGGAAAGCCCAGGATGTCTACTTTCCAATGCCGTTGAGAGCGCGCCAATTGGGCGTCGGTAGCTCCAGATAATCCACTTCGAGTGCAGGGAGGTCAGAATCCAACAGCATCTGCAGTCCTTTTCAGTCTCTGGATCAGATTTTTGCTCAGGACCCTCAATTTCAGCCAGAAAATACCTGAAATCACAGAAAAACACACAAACTCATAGTAAAGTCCAGAAAAGTGAATTTTAATTAAAAACTAATAAAAATATACTAAAAACTAACTAAAAGATACCAAAAACATACTAAAAACAATGCCAAAAAGCATACAAATTATCCGCTCATCAATAAGCCAAATAGGCAACATACATAATACAAGCAAGCATTAATGGTATCTGAAAATAAGAGATAATTATAAAGTAAAAGAACATTGAACCTGGGATCGAGAGTTACTCCTAAAACTAAGAGAAGTCCTAAATCCTAATCCTAAAGAGAGAGAGGAGAGAACCTCTCTCCAACTAAACCTAAATCATGGAAAGTGACTAAAAATTCTGCAGACTCCCTGAATGGATGCATTTCCACACTTCATAACCTCTGGTCCATGCCTTCTGGACTTGGATTTGGGCCAAAAAGCGCTTCAGAAACCGCTATGAGCGTTTTCTGCAATTTCTGGTGCGTGGCCTCTGTCACGCGTCCGCGTGGGTTACGCGGTCCCGTCGATTGGAGTTTTCTTTGTCGCGCGGTCGCGTCAGTCATGCGGCCGCGTCATAGGTGTTCTTCTTTAGGCGCTCGGTCGCGTCAGTCATGCAGCCGCGTCGCTGCTTCTTCGCTCTTGGCACACGGTCGTGTCGTCTATGCGGTCGCGTGGATTCCAGTTTCTCCAAAAACTCCGTTTTACGCTTTCCTTCCATTTTTGTATATTCCCTTTTCCATCCTTTAAGTCATTCCTACCTTAGAAGATCTGAAACTACTTAACACACATATCAAGGCATCTAATGGTAATAAGAGAGGATTAAACATAGGGAACTTAAGGCCAAAGAAGCATGTTTTCAATCAAAGCACATAATTAGGAAGGCAAATGTAAAACCATGCAAATAGTATGAATAAGTGGGTAAAGAGTTGATAAAATCCACTCAATTAAGCACAAGATAAACCATAAAATAGTGGTTTATCAGATGCCTCAAAGGAAGGGAGTTCTTGAAATTGATGCTCTGCATGCCATATTGGCTCAGAACAAAATGTTGACTCAGCACGTCAACATGATTTCTCAAATTATGAATGGACGGAAAAATGCATCCAACAGTACTAAAGAGGCATCTTCTGAAGAAGAAGCTTGTGATCCTGAGAATCCTGCAATAGCAGAGGTAAATTACATGGGTGAAACCTATGGAAACACCTATAATTCATCATGGAGAAATCATCCAAATTTCTCATGGAAGGATCAACAAAAGCCTTAACAAGGCTTTAATAATGGTGGAAGAAATAGGCTCAGCAATATCAAGCCTTATCCATCATCTTCTCAGCAACAGACAGAGAATTCTGAACAGAGCACCTCTAACTTAGCAAACTTAGTCTCTGATCTGTCTAAGGCCACTTTAAGTTTCATGAGTGAAACAAGGTCCTCCATTAGAAATTTGGAGGCACAAGTGGGCCAGCTGAGTAAGAAAATCACTGAAAGTCCTCCTAGTACTCTCCCAAGCAATACAGAAGATAATCCAAAGAGAGAATGCAAGGCCATTGATATAGTCAATATGGCCGAATGCAAGGAGGAAGGGGAGGACGTGAGTCCCAATGAGGAAGACCTCATGGGATGTCTCCCAACCAAGAAGGAGTTCCCTAATGAGGACCCAAAGGAATCTGAGGCTCATATAGAGACCATAGAGATTCCATTAATCCTCCTTCTACCATTCATGAGCTCTGAAGAATATTCTTCCTCTGAAGAGGATGAAGATGTCACTGGAGATCAAGTTGCTCAATATCTAGGAGCTATCATGAAGTTGAATGCCAAATTGTTTGGTAATGAGACTTGGAAAGGTGAACCTCCCTTGCTCATTGGTGAACTAGATACATGGGTTCAGCAAACTTTACCTCAAAAGAAACAAGATCCTGGCAAATTCTTAATACCCTGTACCATTGGCACCATGACCTTTGAAAAGGCTCTGTGTGACCTGGGGTCAAGCATAAATCTTATACCACTCTCTGTAATAGAGAAGCTGGGGATCATTGAGGTACAGCCTACCTTATTCTCATTACAAATGGCAGACAAGTCAGTAAGACAATCTTATGGATTGGTAGAGGACGTGTTGGTAAAGGTTGAAGGCCTTTATATCCCTACTGATTTCATAATCTTAGACACTAGGAAGGAGGAAGATGAATGCATCATCCTTGGAAGACCTTTCCTAGCCACAGCAGGAGTTGTGATAGATGTTAACAAAGGAGAATTAGTCCTTCAATTGAATGGGGACTACCTTGTGTTTAAGGCTCAATGATCTTCTTCTTTAACAATGGAGAGGAAGCATGAAAAGCTTCTCTCAGTACAGAGTCAAACAAAGCCCGCACAATCAAACTCTAAGTTTGGTGTTGAGAGGCCACAGCCAAACTCTAAGTTTGGTGTTGAATCCCCACAACCAAACTCTAAGTTTGGTATTGGGACTATACAACATTGACCTGATCACCTGTGTGGCTCCATGAGATTCCACTGTCAAGCTATTGACATTAAAGAAGCACTTATTGGGAGGCAACCCAATTTTTATTTATCTATTTTTATTTTTATTTTTGTTGTTCTTTTATATTTTATTAGGTTCATGATCTTGTGGAGTCACAAAATAAATACTAAAATTAAAAACAAAATCAAAAACAGCAGAAGAAAAAGCACACCCTGGAGGAAGGACTTACTGGCGTTTAAACGCCAGTAAGGAGCATCTGTCTGGCGTTCAACGCCAGAACAGAGCATGGATCTGGCATTAAATGCCAGAAACATGCAGCAATCTGGCGTTTAAACGCCAGGGTTGCACACTGAGGAAAGCTGGCGTTCAACGCCAGAAACAAGCATCAATCTGGCGTTAAATGCCAGGATTGCATGCAGAGGGCATTTTACATGCCTCATTGGTGCAGGGATGTAAATCCTTGACACCTTAGGATCTGTGAACCCCACAGGATCATCTCAGGATCTGTGGACCCCACAGGATCCCCACCTACCTCAACTCACCTTCTCTCTTCTTCACCAATCACCTCAATCTCTCTTCCCCATCACCTCTTCACCACTCACATCCATCCATCTTTTCCCCACCCAATCCCACCCATATGGCCGAAACATACACATCTCTCCCTCTCCTCCATATCTTCTTCTACTTCCATTCTTTCTTCTTTGCTCAAGGGCGAGCAACATTCTAAGTTTGGTGTGGTAAAAGAATAGCTTTTTTTTACTTTTCTATAACCATTGATGGCACCTAAGGCCAGAGAAACCTCAAAAAAAAAGAGAAAAGGGAAGACAAAAAATTTTCCACCTCCGAGTCATGGGAGAAGGAGAGATTCATCTCAAAGGGTCCATAGCTCAGTAGAAGAGTATTTGACTGCATATCAAGAGAGCATGAGGAATTCTCTCATCAAGAAATCCCTGAGATACCTCAGAGGATGTGATGAGCGGATAATTTGTACGCTTTTCGGCTTTGTTTTTAGTATGTTTTCAGTAGGATTTAGTTAGTTTTTAGTATATTTTTATTAGTTTTTAGTTAAAATTCACTTTTCTGGACTTTACTATGAGTTTGTGTGTTTTTCTGTGATTTCAGGAATTTTCTGGCTGAAATTGAAGGACCTGAGCAAAAATCTGATTCAGAGACTGAAAAGGACTGCAGATGCTGTTGGATTCTAACCTCCCTGCACTCGAAGTAGATTTTCTGGAGCTACAGAAGCCCAATTGGCGCGCTCTCAACGGCGTTGGAAAGTAGACATCCTGGGCTTTCCAGCAATATATAATAATCCATACTTTTCTCAAGATTTGATGGCCCAAACCGGCGTTCAAAGTCACCCTCAGAATTCCCAGCGTTAAACGCCGGAACTGGCGCCAAAATGGGAGTTAAACGCCCAAACTGGCATAAAAGCTGGCGTTTAACTCCAAGAAAAGTCTCTACACGAAAAATGCTTCATTGCTCAGCCCAAGCACACACCAAGTGGGCCCAGAAGTGGATTTTTATGTCATTTACTCATCTTTGTAATTCTTAAGCTACTAGTTCCCTATAAGTAGGACCTTTTACTATTGTATTTTCATCGGGGAATCAATCTATCTTCGAACATCTAGTTCTTAGATCATTTGGGGGCTGGCCTCACGGCCATGCCTAGACCTTGTTCTTATGTATTTTCAACGGTGGAGTTTCTACACACCATAGATTAAGGTGTGGAGCTCTGCTGTACCTCGAGTATTAATGCAATTACTATTGTTCTTCTATTCAATTTCGCTTGTTCTTTGTCCAAGATATCACTTGTTCTTCAACTTGATGAATGTGATGATCCGTGACACTCATCACCATTCTCACTCATGAACAAAGTGACTGACAACCACTCTTGTTCTACAAGCATACGAGGCTCTAGTGTTTATCTCTTGGATTCTTTAACCGGAATCTTCGTGGTATAGGCGAGAACTGATGGCGGCATTCAAGAGAATCCGGAAGGTCTAACCTTGTCTGTGGTATTCTGAGTAGGATTCAATGATTGAATGACTGTGACGTGCTTCAAACTCCTAGCAGGCGGGGCGTTAGTGACAGACGCAAAAGAATCAATGGATTCTATTCCGGCCTGACCGAGAACCGACAGATGATTAGCCATATGCTGTGATAGAGCATAGGAACGTTTTCACTGAGAGGATGGGAGGTAGCCACTGACAACGGTGAAACCCTTGCATAAGCTTGCCATGGAAAGGAGTAAGAAGGATTGGATGAAGACAGTAGGAAAGCAGAGAGACGGAAGGGAAGGCATCTTCATACGCTTATCTGAAGCTCTCACCAATGATATACATAAGTATCTCTATCTTTATCTTTATGTTTTATTCATCATCTATACCCATTTGAGTCTGCCTGACTGAGATTTACAAGGTGACCATAGCTTGCTTCATACCAACAATCTCCGTGGGATCGACCCTTACTCGCGTAAGGTTTATTACTTGGACGACCCAGTGCACTTGCTGGTTAGTTGTGCAAAGTTGTGTAGTGATCACAATTTCGCGCACCAAGTTTTTGGCGCCGTTGCCGGGGATTGTTCGAGTATGGACAACTGACGGTTCATCTTGTTGCTTAGATTAGGTATTTTCTTCAGAGTTCTTAAGAATGAATTCTAGTGTTTCAAGGTGATGTTCTTATCATCACCAAAGCTGATTGATTCTCATCAATTTAGCTCTTGAATGCAATGTCTTGCTGAAGCTTGGCTAGCCATGTCTAATTCCTTTAGACTGAAGCTTTAGACTAACATTGCATGATTCCTGGAATTCTCAATAAGAATTTTGATATGTTTATTTTCTTTTCCACTTAATTTTCGAAAAAAAATCCAAAAAAATTACAAAATCATAAAAACCAAAAAATATTTCTTGTCTAAGTCTAGTGTCTCATTTTAAGTTTGGCGTCAATTGTATGTTTCTGTTCTTCTTGCATTCATTCATGTGTCTTAGTAATCTTCAAGTTGTTCTTGATGATTTCCTTGTTTTGATCTTTGAATTCTATTGACTTGAGTATTTCTGTTGTTTGTCATATGCATTCTCATTTTGTTAGTGTCAGTATTATACAAACTTCTAAGTTTGGTGTCTTGCATGCATTGTTTATTTGATTTTAGTTGCATTTTGATTATTCCTCATTATTAAAAATCCAAAAATATTTTTACTTTGTGTCTTTTCAAGTCAATAATACAGAGAATTGAAGATTCAGAACATACTGCAGAGGAATCACACAGAAAAAGCTGGGCATTCAAAAATGCCCAGTGAAGAAGACAAACTGGCGTTTAAACGCCAGCCAGGGTGCCTGGCTGGGCGTTTAACGCCCAAAAGGGTAGAGTTTCACAAGGGGGAGGATTTTGTTTTCAAATCAATTTTTTTTTTAGTTTTCAAAATCTTTTCAAAATCAAATCTTTTTCAAATCATATAATTTCAATCAAATCTTTTTCAAAATCAATTTTTTTCTATTTTCAAAGATACTTGCTATCAATTAATGATTTGATTCAACATTTCAAGGATGTTGCCTTTTCTGTTGAGAAAGGTTTAATGTTTGAATCATATCTTTTCTTGTTAGGCAAGTCATTATTTTTTAAAATCAAATCTTTTTAAATTGTTTTCAAATCATATCTTCTCAATCATATCTTTTAAAAACCATTCATATCTTCTCAACCACATCTTTTTCAAAATAGTTTTCAATCAAATCTTTTTACTTTCTAATTTCAAAATCTTTTTCAAAAATCACTTTACTTCTTTCCCACTTTTGTTTTCGAAAATCAATTAGTGTTTTTCAAAATGTTTTCAAAATCTTTTACTTAATTTTCAAAAATTACTTCCCTTCTTCTCACATCCTTCTATTTATGGACTAACACTATTCCTTAATGCAAAATTCGAACTCCATCTTCTTTGATAAGTTCGAATTTTCTACTTCTGCCTTCTAATTTTCTTTTCCTCTGACACCTCAAGGAATCTCTATACTGTGACATAGAGGATTCCATATTTTCTTGTTCTCTTCTCTTTCATATGAGCAGAAACAAAGACAAAGGCATTCTTGTTGAAGCTGACCCTGAACCTGAAAGGACCTTGAAGCAAAAGCTAAGAGAAGCTAAAGCACAATTCTCTGTAGAGGACCTAACCAAAATCTTCAAAGAAGAAGAAGACATGGCAGCCGAAAACAACAACAATGCCAACAATGCAAGGAAGGTGCTGGGTGACTTTACTGCACCTACTCCCGATTTCTATGGGAGAAGCATCTCTATCCCTGCCATTGGAGCAAACAACTTTGAGCTTAAGCCTCAATTAGTTTCTCTAATGCAACAGAATTGCAAGTTCCATGGACTTCCATTGGAAGATCCTCATCAGTTCTTAGCTGAATTCTTGCAAATCTGTGACATTGTCAAGACTAATGGGGTTGACCCTGAGGTCTACAGACTTATGCTATTCCCTTTTGCTGTAAGAGATAGAGCTAGGACATGGTTGGACTCACAACCTAAAGAAAGCCTGGACTCATGGGAAAAGCTAGTCAATGCCTTCTTGGCAAAGTTCTTTCCACCTCAAAAATTGAGTAAGCTTAGAGTGGAAGTCCAAACCTTCAGACAGAAGGATGGAGAATCCCTCTATGAAGCTTGGGAAAGATACAAACAATTAATCAGAAAATGTCCTTCTGACATGCTTTCTGAATGGAGCATCATAGGTATTTTCTATGATGGTCTCTCTGAACTATCCAAGATGTCTTTGGATAGCTCTGCTGGAGGATCTCTTCATCTGAAGAAGACGCCTACAGAAGCTCAAGAACTAATTGAAATGGTTGCAAATAACCAATTCATGTACACTTCTGAAAGGAATCCTGTGAACAATGGGACAAGTCAGAAGAAAGGAGTTCTTGAGATTGATACTCTGAATGCCATATTGGCTCAGAACAAGATATTGACTCAACAAGTCAATTTGATTTCTCAAAGTCTGTTTGGAATGCAAAATGCACCAAGCAGTACTAAGGATGCTTCATCTGAGGAAGAAGCTTATGATCCTGAGAACCCTTCAATGGAAGAGGTGAATTACCTAGGAGAACCCTATGGAAACACCTATAATTCTTCATGGAGAAATCACCCAAATTTCTCATGGAAGAATCAAGAGAGACCTCAACAAGGTTTCAACAACAATAATGGTGGGAGAAACAGGTTTAGCAATGGCAAACCTTTTCCATCATCTTCTCAGCAACAGACAGAGAGCTCTAAGCAGAACACCTCTGACTTAGCAACCATGGTCTCTGATCTAATCAAAACCACTCAAAGTTTCATGATTGAAACAAGATCCTCCATTAGGAATCTGGAGGCACAAGTGGGACAGCTGAGCAAGAAGGTTACTGAACTCCCTCCAAGTACTCTTCCAAGTAATACAGAAGAAAACCCAAAAGGAGAGTGCAAGGCCATAAACATGGCCGAATTTGGAGAGGAAGGAGAGGAAGTGAACGCCACTGAGGAAAACCTCAATGGGCGTGCACTGACCTCCACTGAGTTCCCCAATGAGGAACCATGGGAATCTGAGGCTCAAAATGAGACCATAGAGATTCCACTGGACTTACTTCTGCCTTTCATGAGCTCTGATGAGTATTCTTCCTCTGAAGAGGATGAGTATGTCACTGAAGAGCAAGTTGCTAAATACCTTGGAGCAATCATGAAGCTAAATGACAAGTTATTTGGAAATGAGACTTGGGAGGATGAACCCCCTTTGCTCACCAAAGAACTGGATGACTTGTCTAGGCAGAAATTACCTCAAAAGAGACAAGATCCTGGGAAGTTTTCAATACCTTGTACCATAGGCACCATGACCTTCAAGAAGGCTCTGTGTGACTTAGGGTCAAGTGTAAACCTCATGCCTCTCTCTGTAATGGAGAAGCTAGGGATCTTTGAGGTGCAAGCTGCAAGAATCTCATTAGAGATGGCAGACAACTCAAGAAAACAAGCTCATGGACTTGTAGAGGATGTTTTGGTGAAGATCGAAGACCATTACATCCCTACTGATTTCATAGTCCTAGAGACTGGGAAGTGCATGGATGAATCCATCATCCTTGGCAGACCCTTCCTAGCCACAGCAAAGGCTGTGATTGATGTTGATAGAGGTGAACTGATCATTCAAGTGAATGAAGAATCCTTTGTGTTTAAGGCTCAAGGATATCCCTCTGTCACCATGGAGAGGAAGCATGAAGAGCTTCTCTCAAATCAGAGACAAACAGAGCCCCCACAGTCAAACTCTAAGTTTGGTGTTGGGAGGCCACAACCAAACTCTAAGTTTGGTGTTGAACCCCCACATTCAAACTCTAAGTTTGGTGTTGGGAGGTTCCAATATTGCTCTGAGCACCCGTGAGGCTCCATGAGAGCCCTCTGTCAAGCTACTGACATTAAAGAAGCGCTTGTTGGGAGGCAACCCAATATTATATTTTATCTATTTCCTTTTGTTATTTTATGTTTTTTGTAGGTTGATGATCATGAGAAGTCACAAAAACAATTGAAAAAGCAAAAACAGAATGAAAAACAGGAAGAAAAATAGCACACCCTGGAGGAGGAACTTACTGGCGTTTAAACGCCAGTAAGGCTAGCAGGTGGGCGTTTAACGCCCAGTCTGGCACCATTCTGGGCGTTTAACGCCAGAAAGGGGCACCAGACTGGCGTTAAACGCCAGAAAAGGGCAAGAACCTGGCGTTAAACGCCAGAAATGGGCACCAGCCCGGCGTTTAACGCCAGAATTGGCTCAAAACGTGATTTTGAATGCCATTTGGTGTAGGGATGACTTATCCTTGACACCTCAGGATCTGTGGACCCCACAGGATCCCCACCAACCCCACCACTCTCTTCTTCACCCATTCACCAATCACCTCAACACCTCTTCCCCAAAAACCCTTCACCTATCAAATCCCATCTTTCTCTTCACCACTCACATCCATCCTTCATAAAACCCCACCTACCTCACCCTTCAAATTCAAACCACTTTTCCCTCCTAAACCCACCCATACATGACCGAACCATAAGCCCCCCCTCTCCTATATATACCCTTCTTCACCCCTTCATTTTCACACAACCTAAACATCACTTCTCCCCCTCTTTGGCCGAACACTAAGCCACTCTCTTCTTCCTCATTTCTTCTTCTTCTGCTCGAGGACGAGCAAACCTTTTAAGTTTGGTGTGGTAAAAGCATTGCTTTTTGTTTTTCCATAACCATTTATGGCATCCAAGGCCGGAGAAACCTCTAGAAAGAGGAAAGGGAAGGCAAAAGCTTCCACCTCCGAGTCATGGGAGATGGAGAGATTCATCTCAAGGGTGCATCAAGACCACTTCTATGAAGTTGTGGCCTTGAAGAAGGTGATCCCCGAGGTCCCTTATTCACTCAAAAAGAGTGAATATCCGGAGATTCGACATGAGATCCGAAGAAGAGGATGGGAAGTTCTTCCCAACCCCATTCAACAAGTCAGAATCTTGATGGTTCAAGAGTTCTATGCCAATGCATGGATCACCAAGAACCATGATCAAAGTGTGAACCCGGATCCAAAGAATTGGCTTACTATGGTTCGGGGGAAATACTTGGATTTTAGTCCGGAAAATGTAAGGTTAGCATTTAACTTGCCCATGATGCAAGGAGATGAACATCCTTACACTAGAAGGGTCAACTTTGATCAAAGGTTGGACCAAGTCCTCACAGTCATATGTGAAGAGGGCGCACAATGGAAGAGAGATTCAAGAGGAAGCCGGTTCAATTGAGAAGGCATGACCTTAAACCCGTGGCTAGAGGATGGTTGGAGTTTATTCAACGCTCAATCATTCCCACTAGTAACCGGTCCGAAGTTACTCTAGACCGGGCCATCATGATCCATAGCATCATGATTGGAGAAGAAGTGGAAGTTCATGAGGTTATAGCCCAAGAACTTTATAAGGTGGCGGACAAGCCTTCTACCTTGGCAAGGTTAGCCTTCCCTCATCTCATTTGTCACCTCTGTTATTCAGTTGGAGTTGACATAGAGGGAGACATCCCCATTGATGAGGACAAGCCCATCACCAAGAAAAGGATGGAGCAAACAAGAGACCCCTCTCATCATGAGATCCCTGAGATACCTCAAGGGATGCACTTTCCTCCACAAGACTATTGGGAGCAACTAAACACCTCCCTAGGAGAATTGAGTTCCAACATGGGACAACTAAGGGTGGAGCACCAAGAACATTCCATCCTCCTCCATGAAATTAGAGAAGATCAAAGAATCATGAGAGAGGAGCAACAAAGACAAGGAAGAGACATTGAGGAGCTCAAGCACTCCATAAGACCTTCAAGAGGAAGAACAAGCCGCCATCACTAAGGTGGACCCGTTCTTTAATCTCCTTGTTCTTTATTTTCTTGTTTTTCGAATTTTAGTGCTTATGTTTATCTATGTTTGTGTCTTATGATCATTAGTGTCTATGCCTTAAAGTTATGAATGTCCTATGAATCCATCACCTTTCTTAAATAAACAAATGTTCTTAATTGAAAAAAGAAAAGAATTGCATGAATTTTAAATTTCATAACAGTTTAATTATTTTGATGTGGTGGCAACACTTTTTGTTTTCTGAATGTATGCTTAAACAGTGCATATGTCTTTTGAATTTGTGGTTCATGAATGTTGGCTCTTGAAAGAATGATGAAAAAGGAGACATGTTACTGAGGATCTGAAAAATCATAAAAATGATTCTTGAAGCAAGAAAAAGCAGTGAATACAAAAAAAAAAAGAAGCAAGCGAAAAAAAAACGAAAAAGAAAGAGAAAAAGAAAGAAAAAGAAAGAAATAAAGTTGTGATCCAAGGCAAAAAGAGTGTGCTTAAGAACCCTGGACACCTCTAATTGGGGACTCTAGCAAAGCTGAGTCACAATCTGAAAAGGCTCACCCAATTATGTGTCTGTGGCATGTATGTATCCGGTGGTAATACTGGAAGACAGAGTGCTTTGGGCCACGGCCAAGACTCATGAAGTAGCTGTGTTCAAGAATCATCATACTTAACTAGGAGAATCAATGACATTATTTGGATTCTGAGTTCCTAAAGAAGCCAATCATTCTGAATTTCAAAGGATAAAGTGAGATGCCAAAACTGTTCAGAGGCAAAAAGCTAAAAGCCCCGCTCATCTAATTAATACTGATCTTCATAGATGTTTTTTGGAGTTCATTGCATATTCTCTTCTTTTTATCTTATTTGATCTTCAGTTGCTTGAGGACAGGCAACAATTTAAGTTTGGTGTTGTGATGAGCGGATAATTTGTACGCTTTTTGGCATTGTTTTTAGTATGTTTTCAGTAGGATTTAGTTAGTTTTTAGTATATTTTTATTAGTTTTTAGTTAAAATTCACTTTTCTGGACTTTACTATGAGTTTGTGTGTTTTTCTATGATTTCAGGTATTTTCTGGCTGAAATTGAAGAACCTGAGCAAAAATCTGATTCAGAGACTGAAAAGGACTGCAGATGCTGTTGGATTCTGACCGCCCTGCACTCGAAGTGGATTATCTGGAGCTACAGAAGCCCAATTGGCGCGCTCTCAACGGCGTTGGAAAGTAGACATCCTGGGCTTTCCAGCAATATATGATAGTCCATACTTTGCCCAAGATTTGATGGCCCAAACCGGCGTTCAAAGTCACCCTCAGAATTCCCAGCGTTAAACGCCGGAACTGGCACCAAAATGGGAGTTAAACGCCCAAACTGGCATAAAAGCTGGCGTTTAACTCCAAGAAGAGTCTCTACACGAAAAATGCTTCATTGCTCAGCCCAAGCACACACCAAGTGGGCCCGGAAGTGGATTTTTATGTCATTTACTCATCTTTGTAATTCTTAAGCTACTAGTTCCCTATAAGTAGGACCTTTTACTATTGTATTTTCATCGGGGAATCAATCTATCTTTGGACATCTAGTTCTTAGATCATTTGGGGGCTGGCCTCACGGCCATGCCTAGACCTTGTTCTTATGTATTTTCAACGGTGGAGTTTCTACACACCATAGATTAAGGTGTGGAGCTCTGCTGTACCTCGAGTATTAATGCAATTACTATTGTTCTTCTATTCAATTCCGCTTGTTCTTTGTCCAAGATATCACTTGTTCTTCAACTTGATGAATGTGATGATCCGTGACACTCATCACCATTCTCACTCATGAACAAAGTGACTGACAACCACTCTTGTTCTACAAGCATACGAGGCTCTAGTGTTTATCTCTTGGATTCTTTAACCGGAATCTTCGTGGTATAGGCGAGAACTGATGGCGGCATTCAAGAGAATCCGGAAGGTCTAACCTTGTCTGTGGTATTCTGAGTAGGATTCAATGATTGAATGACTGTGACGTGCTTCAAACTCCTAGCAGGCGGGGCGTTAGTGACAGACGCAAAAGAATCAATGGATTCTATTCCGGCCTGACCGAGAACCGACAGATGATTAGCCATATGCTGTGACAGAGCATAGGAACGTTTTCACTGAGAGGATGGGAGGTAGCCACTGACAACGGTGAAACCCTTGCATAAGCTTGCCATGGAAAGGAGTAAGAAGGATTGGATGAAGACAGTAGGAAAGCAGAGAGACGGAAGGGAAGGCATCTTCATACGCTTATCTGAAGCTCTCACCAATGATATACATAAGTATCTCTATCTTTATCTTTATGTTTTATTCATCATCTATACCCATTTGAGTCTGCCTGACTGAGATTTACAAGGTGACCATAGCTTGCTTCATACCAACAATCTCTGTAGGATCGACCCTTACTCGCGTAAGGTTTATTACTTGGATGACCCAGTGCACTTGCTGGTTAGTTGTGCAAAGTTGTGTAGTGATCACAATTTCACGCACCAGGATACATTTTCCTCCACATAATTATTGGGAGCAACTAAGGATAGGAGCACCAAAATCACTAGGGATCAAGCAACAAAGGCAAGGAAGAAACATAGAGGAGCTCAAAAACATAGAGGACCTCAGACGCTCCATTGATCTTCAAAGGGAGACAGCACCCACACTAAGGTGGACTCATTCCTTAATCTTCTTGTCTATTTATTTGCTGTTTTCATTTTATGCTATATACTTGTGTGTCTTTACTACATGATCATTAGTATCTAGTGTCTATGTCTTAAGCTATGAATAATTCCATGAATCCTTCACCTTGAATTCATCCTTCACCTTAAATGAAAAATGTTTTTAATTCAAAAGAACAAGAAGTACATGAGTTTCGAATTCATCCTTGAATTTAGTTTAATTATATTGATGTGGTGACAATATTTTTTGTTCTCTAAATGAATGCTTGAACAGTGCATATTTTTTATCTTGTTGTTTATGAATGTTAAAATTGTTGTCTCTTGAAAGAATGATGAACAAAGAGAAATTCTATTGACAATCTGAAAAATCATGAAAATTGATTCTTGAAGCAAGAAAAAGCAGTGAAAAAGCAAAAGTTTGTGAAAAAAAAGAAAAAAATTGGCGAAAAAAATAATAAAAAATAAAAAAAAATAGAAAGAAAAAGAAGCAAGCAGAAAAAGCCAATAGCCCTTAAAACCAAAAGGCAAGGGTAAAAAGGATCCAAGGCTTTGAGCATCAATGGATAGGAGGGCCCAAGGAAATAAAATCTAGGCCTAAGCGGCTAAATCAAGCTGTCCCTAACCATGTGCTTGTGGCATGCAGGTCCAAGTGAAAAGCTTGAGACTGAGTGGTTAAAGTCATGATCCAAAGCAAAAAGAGTGTGCTTAAGAGCTCTGGACACCTCTAACTGGGGACTTTAGCAAAGCTAAGTCACAATCTGAAAAGGTTCACCCAGCTATGTGTCTGTGGCATTTATGTATCTGGTGGTAATACTGGAAAACAAAGTGCTTAGGGCCACGGCCAAGACTCATAAAAGTAGCTGTGTTCAAGAATCAACAAACTTAACTAGGAGAATCAATAACACTATCTAAAATTCTAAGTTCCTATAGATGCCAATCATTCTAAACTTCAAAGGAGAAAGTGAGATACCAAAACTGTTCAGAAGCAAAAAGCTACAAGTCCCGCTCATCTAATTAGAACTAATATTCATTGATATTTTGGGATTTATAGTATATTCTCTTCTTTTTATCCTAATTGATTTTGAGTTGCTTGGGGACAAGCAACAATTTAAGTTTGGTGTTGTGATGAGCAGATAATTTATACGCTTTTTGACATTGTTTTTAGGTAGTTTTTAGTATGATCTAGTTACTTTTAGGGATGTTTTCATTAGTTTTTATGCTAAATTAACATTTCTGGACTTTACTATGAGTTTGTGTATTTTTCTATGATTTCAGGTATTTTCTGGCTGAAATTGAGGGACCTGAGCAAAACTCTGATAAAAGGCTGACAAAGGACTGCTGATGCTGTTGGAATCTGACCTCTCTGCACTCGAAATTGATTTTTTGGAGCTACAAAACTTCAAATGGCGCGCTCTCAACGACGTTGGAAAGTAGACATCTAGAACTTTCCAGCAATATATAATAGTCCATACTTTATTCGTGATTCGACGATGTAAACTGGCGCTCAACGCCAGTTCCATGCTGCATTCTAGAGTCAAACACCAGAAACACGTCATGAACCAGAGTTGAACGCGAAAAACACGTTACAACTTGACGTTCAACTCCAAAAGAAGCCTCAGCTCATGTAAAGTTCAAGCTCAGCCCAAGCATACACCAAAGTGGGCCCCAAAAGTGGATTTCTGCATCAATTACTTACTTCTATAAACCCTAGTAGCTAGTCTAGTATAAATAGGACTTTTTACTATTGTATTAGACATCTTTGGTCTCAGTTTTATTTTATTATTTATCTGAGGAGACTATTGATCACGTTTGGGGGCTGGCCATTCGGCCATGCCTGAACCTTCATCACTTATGTATTTTCAACGGTGGAGTTTCTACACACCATAGATTAAGGGTGTGGAGCTCTGCTGTACCTCAAGTTTCAATGCAATTACTACTATTTTCTATTCAATTCCGCTTGTTCTTATTCTAAGATATTCGTTACACTTCAACATGATGAATGTGATGATCCGTGACACTCATCATCATTCTCACCTATGAATGCGTGACTGGCAACCACTTCTGTTCTACTTTAGACCGGGCGCATATCTCTTGGATTCCTTAATCAGAATCTTCGTGGTATAAGCTAGAATTGATGGCAGCATTCATGGGAATCCAGAAAGTCTAATCTTGTCTGTGGTATTTCGAGTAGGATTCCGGGATTGAATGACTGTGACAAGCTTCAAACTCGCGATTGCTGGGCGTGATGACAAACGCAAAAGAATCAAGGGATTCTATTCCAACATGATCGAGAACCGACAGATGATTAGCCGTGCTGTGACAGAGCATTTGGACCATTTTCACTGAGAGGATGGGATGTAGCCATTGATGATGGTGATGCCCTACATACAGCTTGCCATGGAAAGGAGTAAGAAGGATTGGATGAAAGCTGTAGGAAAGCAGAGATCCAACAGGGACAAGCATCTCCATACACTTATCTGAAATTCTCACCGTTGAATTACATGAGTAACTCTATCTTTATTTTCTGTTTATTATTTATTATTATTTGAAAACCCAATAATCAATTATTATCCGCCTGACTGAGATTTACAAGATGACCATAGCTTGCTTCATACCAACAATCTCCGTGGGATCGACCCTTACTCACGTAAGGTATTACTTGGACGACCCAGTGCACTTGCTGGTTAGTTGTGCGGAGTTGTGACTAAGTGTGATTCACGTTTGAGAGCGCTACAAAGTTTTCTTGGCGCCATTGTTGATGATCACAATTTCGTGCACCAATTCCCTTGTTTGAAATTTTGTGCCCAAGGATAATTCCTTTAGTCACCATGAAGTGACATTTCTCCCAGTTTAATACCAGGTTAGTCTCTTGACACCTTTTCAGAACAAGTGCTAGATGGTCAAGACAGGAGCTGAATAAGTCTCCAAACACTAAGAAGTCATCCATGAAGACCTCCAGAAATTTCTCTACCATATCAGAAAAGATGGAGAGCATGCACCTCTGGAAGGTTGCAGGTGCATTACACAGACCAAATGGCATCCTTCAGTAGGCAAATACTCCATATGGACATGTGAATGCTGTTTTCTCTTGATCCTGAGAATCTACTGCAATTTGGTTGTAACCTGAATAGCCATCCAAAAAGAAGTAGTATTCATGACCTGCTAGTCTCTCTAGCATCTGGTCTATGAATGGTAAAGGAAAATGATCCTTTTTGTTGGCTGTATTGAGCCTTCTGTAGTCAATACACATACGCCACCCTGTAACTATTCTTGTAGGAACCAGTTCATTCTTTTCATTATGAACCACTGTCATTCATCCTTTCTTGGGAACAACTTAGATAGGGCTCACCCAAGGGCTATAAAAAATAGGATAAATAATCCCAGCCTCTAGTAATTTAGTGACCTCTTTTTGCATTACCTCCTTCATGGCTGGATTTAGCCGCCTCTGTGGTTGAACCACTGGCTTAGCATCATCCTCCAATAGGATCTTATGCATACATCTGGCAGGGCTAATGCCCTTAAGATCACTTATGGACCACCCAAGAGCTGTCTTGTGTGTCCTTAGCACCTGAATTAGTGCTTTCTCTTCCTGTGGCTCTAAAGCAGAGCTTATGATCACGGCAAAAGTGTCATCCTCTCCTATAAAGGCATATTTCAGGGATGGTGGTAGTGGTTTGAGCTCTAGTTTAGGAGGCTTCTCCTCTTCCTGAGGAGTTTTCAGAGGTTCTTTTGTTTTCTCTGGTTCCTCCAGACCAGGCTGAACATCTTTAAAAATGTCCTCTAGCTCTGATTTGAGACTCTCAGTCATATTGACCTCTTCTACCAGAGAGTCAATAATATCAACGCTCATGTAGTCGTTTGGGGTGTCTGGGTGCTGCATAGCTTTGACAGTATTCAACTTAAACTCATCCTTATTGACTCTCAGGGTCACCTCTCCTTTTTGGACATCAATGAGGGTTCGTCCAGTTGCTAGGAAAGGTCTTCCTAGAATGAGAGTTGCACTCTTGTGCTCCTCCATTTCCAGCACCACAAAGCCAGTGGGAAAGGCAAATGGACCAACCTTGACAATCATGTCCTCAATTACGCCTGATGGAATTTTAGTGGAGCGATCAGCAAGTTAGAGGCATATTCGGGTTGGTTTATCTTCATCAGTCAAACCAAGCTTTTTGATAGTGGATGCAGGTATAAGGTTGATACTTGCCCCAAGATCACATAGAGTTGTCTTGGTACAAGCATCCTCTTATGTGCATGGTATCATAAAACTTCCGGGATCTTTAAGCTTCTCTGGTAAGCTTTTCAGAATGACTACACTGAATTCTTTAGTGAGGAAAACTTTTTCAGTTTCTCTCCAATCCTTCTTATGACTTAAGATCTCTTTCATGAACTTAGCATAAGAGGGTATCTGCTCAAGTGTCTCTGCAAATGGAATCTTTATTTCAAGAGTCCTGAGATAATATGCAAAGCGGACAAATTGTTTAACCTGTTCTGCTTGGTAGAGTTTCTGAGGATAAGGCATCTTGGCTTTAATGTCTTCAACCTTAGTTGCTGCAAGTTTACTTCCTACAAAAATGGTTGGAGAAGCCTACCTAGGGGGTTGTTATCTGCACTTGCAGGAGTCTGATTCCCCATTGGCGTTTGAACACCAGAATTGGGGGATGTATGGGCGTTTAACACCAGATTGCCACCCTTTTCGGGCGTTTGGATGCCAGAATTGGCCATCCACAGGGCGTTTAACGCCACTTTTCCACCCTTTTTCTGGCGTTTGAACGCCAGAATCATTGCTCTCTGGGCTTTTACTGTCCTCAGAGGGATTTTGGACAGTGGGTTGGTCATCCTCTGTCAGTTGTTCCTTTCTAGGCTTCCTGCTGCCTTGAGTTGAAACATTTAATGTCTTTCCACTCCTTAAATTAACAGCTTGGCACTCTTCTGTTATCTGTTTAGATAACTGTTTTCTTGTCAAATCCAATTGTGCTTCCATATTCTTGTTAGCATTTTTAGTGTCTTATAGCATTTCCTTAAATTCTGTTAACAGTTTTGTTATAAAAAGCAATTGCTGATTGAGTTCAACAACTTGTTCTGGAGGACTAAGTTCAGTGGATACTGCTTTAGCCTCTTCTTTCATAGAGGACTCACTTCTTAAGTACTGATGCTGATTTCTAGCAATTGTATCAATGAGCTCTTGGGCTTCTTCAATTGTCTTTCTCATGTGTATAGATCCACCAGCTGAGTGGTCTAGACACATCTGGGCCTTTTCTGTAAGCCCGTAGTAGAAGATGTCTAACTACACCCATTCTGAAAACATTTTAGAGGGGCATTTTCTTAGCATCCCTTTGTACCTCTCCTAAGCATCATAAAGAGATTCACTATCCTCTTGTTTAAAGTCTTGGATATCCAGCCTTAGCTGTGTCATTCTTTTTGGAGGGAAATATTGATTCAGAAATTTGTTTGACAACTATTTCCATGTTCTTATACTGGCCTTGGGTTGGTTGTTTAACCACCTCTTAGCTTGGTCTTTTACAGCAAATGGAAATAGCAATAATCTGTAGACATCCTGATCTACTTCCTTATCACGTACTGTGTCAGCAATTTGTAAGAACTGTGCCAGAAACTCAGTAGGTTCTTCCTGTGGAAGACCGGAATACTGGCAATTTTGCTGCACCACGATAATGAGCTGAGGATTTAACTTAAAATTACTAGCTCCGATGGAGGGCATACAGATACTACTTCCATATGAAGCAGTAATGCGGTTAGCATATGACCCCAGAGTCCTTCTGGACTGTTTATTTTCACTTAGGTCTATGATTGAGAAAGGGAGATAATGTGAATTTCAAATAAACAATTTTCTCTATTTTTTTTTTGAAAATCGAAATTAAAAAAATATAAATAAATAAATAAATAAAATAAATGAAAAATTGAATATAAGTTTCGAAAATTAAGAAGGAAAAAAGAAATAAAAGAAATTAGAAAACTAAACTAATTAATTAATTAAAAAGATTTGAAATTTTTTTTTGTGTGGATTTTCGAAAAAATAAGGAGAGAGAAAGTGGTTAGGAAGTTTTGAAAAAGATATGTCCTAAAATTAAAGATACTTGAAAATTAATACTTGTAAGAAAAGAAAAGATTTGGAAAAGATATGATTTAAAACTTTAAAGATTGAAACTTTCTTAACAAGAAAACACCAAAGTTAAAATTTTTCAATCAAACTAATAAAATGGGACAAGTAATTCGAAGGTTTAAAAAGAAAAAGGATTTTTTAAAAAAATTATAAAAGATTTTTGAAAAAAAATATAAAAAGAAAATTGAAAAAGAATTTATTTTGAAAAAGATTTAAAAGATAAAATTTTAAAAATTGAAATCTTGACATGACTAACAAGAAACTACCAAATTTTAAAAATTTTGACTATGTCAACCTAATGAGTTCGAAAATTATGAGTAAATAAAGGAAAAGATATATTTTTTAATTTAATGAGGAAAGAGAAAAACAGTGAAATGACACCAAACTTAGAATTTTTAGATCAAAACAAAGAAAACAAACAAGAAAACTTTGAATGTCAAGATGAACACCAAGAACACTTTGAAGATCAAGATGAACACCAAGAACAAATTTTGAAAATTTTTATGAAAAATAAAAATACAAAGGACACCAAACTTAAAAATTTTTATACTTTGGAACTAATAATTAGAAAATGCACAAGAAAAACAACAAAACACACCAAACAAGAAAATTCAAAGATCAAATAGAGAAAATTATCAAGACAATAAAAATATGCAATTGACACCAAACTTAAAACATGAAATTAAACTTCAAACAAAAGACTCAATTTATTGACTCTAAACCAACAAAAATAAATTATTCCTAATCTAAGCAACAAGATGAACCGTCAGTTGTCCAAACTCAAACAATCCCCAGCAATGGCACCAAAAACTAGGTGCACAAAATTGTGATCACACTTTTCACAACTCCTCATAACTAACTACCAAGTGCACTGGGTCGTCCAAGTAATACCTTACGTGAGTAAGGGTCGATCCCACGGAGATTGTCGGCTTGAAGCAAGCTATGGTTATCTTGTAAATCTTAGTAAGGAGATTAATGATAAAAATGATTTTGTTTAAGAAAAGAAAATAACATGAAATAAATGATACTTGTGATTCAGTAATGAGGAACAGGTTGAGGTTCTGGAGATGCTCTGTCATCTGAATCTCTGCTTTCCTACTGTCTTCTTCTCCAAACACGCATGGCTTCCTTCCATGGCAGGCCATATGATCCTCTCAGTAAAAATGGTCCAAGTACGATTTGTGCACGGCTAATCAACCGTCAGATTTCTCGTCTCGGATGAAAAATACCAGGCACAGCTACCGTATAGCTAATCAACTTTCGATTCTCACTTGTGTCGGAATAGGATCTCTTTATCCTTTTGCACACTGTCACTGCGCCCAACATTCGTGAGTTTGAAGCTCCTCACAGTCATCCCCTTCTAGATCCTACTCGTAATACCACAGACAAGGTTTAGAATTTTTAGATCTCAGGAATGCTGCCAATTGGTTCTAGCTTCTACCACGAAGGTTCTAATCTCACGGACTCGGTCCGTGGATCAGAGACCCAAGAGATACGCACTCAAGCTGTCGCCCAATGACTACATTGAGCTCAGATAGAATAGGAGTGGTTGTCAGGCACGCGTTAATAAGGTTGAGGTTAATGATGAGTGACACGGATCATCATATTCTCTATTTTGAAGTACGAGTGAGTATCTTAGAATAGAATAAAGCGTGATTGAATAGAAAATAATAGTAATTGCATTAACCCATTGAGACACAACAGAGCTCCTCACCCCCACCTATGGGGTTTAGAGACTCATGCCATAGAAGATACAATATGAGATGTAAAATGTCATAAGTTACAAAATGAATCTCTAAAAGTAGTTTTTATACTAAACTAGTAACCTAGGTTTACAGAAAATGAGTAACAAAGTACAGATAGTGCAGAAATCCACTTCCAGGGTCTACTTGGTGAGTGTTTGGCCTGAGCTTTGAAGTTTTCACGTGCATAGGCCATTCTTGGAGTTAAATGCCAGCTTGGGTGCCAGTTTGGGCATTTAACTCCAGTTTTGGTGTCAGTTTTGGCGTTTTATGCCAGATAAGGGTCTCTGGCTGCGTTTAACGCCAGTTTGGGCCATCATATCTCGAGAAAAGTATGGACTATTATACATTGCTGGAAATTCCAAGATTTCTACTTTCCAACGCAATTGAGAGTGCACTAATTGGTCTTCTGTAGCTCCATAAAATCCACTTCAAGTGTAGGAGGGTCAAAATTCAACAGCATCTACAGTCCTTTCTCAGCCTCTGAATCAGATTTTTGCTCAGGTCCCTCAATTTCAGCTAGAAAATACCTGAAATTACAGAAAAACACACCAGCTCATAGTAAAGTCCAGAAATGTGATTTTTTCATAGAAACTAATAAAAATATGATAAAAAGTAACTAAAATATACTAAAAACTACCTAAAAATAATGCCAAAAAGCGTATAAATTATCTGCTCATCAGGCGCCTTCTCAAATTCCTTATTTGCTGAAAAATTGTGGAGTTATTAGGGGTTGTGTACTAGAACGGGTAGGATTTGATGTTTTATTGAATGCGTATCAGTTCTAATTTATGCCTGCAACTATTTTCTCTACCGAATTTTTGTTTACATTCTTTAAAACATGTTTGGTTTGTGAGAAAACGATAATTAGATTTGGTGGAAGATTCTAATTATAGAGGAAACTCTGCCAAATTTTCTAAAAATTTTAATAAGTTGCATTGTTGCTTGAATTCTAGGGTTTTCGTTGCAAAATAATTCACATCCATCATCTGTGGTTGTATGATAGGGATAATAATGGAAGGGGAGTTAAAACCTGAGTTTTTCGAGGGGGTTGAAGAGTTTGTTGCATATGTCTTAAACATGGATTTGTTAAAGTCTCAAGAGGTATCCAGGTGTCCGTGCTATAAGTATCGGCTAACAAAGTAGTTAAGACCTTCGAATATAACATTTTATCTCTACTGTAATGGGTTCAAGGATGGGTACTGGATGTGTGGTGCACGAATTTGTGATCATTAATAATGGCTCCAATGACTTGGTGCTCTCAAACGTGAATCACACTTTGTCACACCTCCGTACAACTAACCAGCAAGTGCACTGGGTCATCCAAGTAATACCTTACGTGAGTAAGGGTCAATCACACGGAGATTGTTGGTATGAAGCAAGCTATGGTCATCTTGTAAATCTCAGTTAGGCGGATAATAAAAGGTTATGTAGTTTTCGAAAGTAATAATGAATAAAGCATAAAATAAGGATAGAAATACTTATGTAAATCATTGGTGAGAATTTCAGATAAGTGTATGGAGATGTTTGTCCCTTCCGAATCTCTGCTTTTCTACTGCTTTCACCTAATCCTTCTTACTCCTTTCCATGGCAAGCTGTATGTAGGGCATCACCATTGTCAATGGCTACATCCCATCCTCTCAGTGAAAATGGTCCAAATGCTCTGTCACAGCACGGCTTATCATCTGTCGGTTCTTGATCATGTCAGAATAGAATCCATTGATTCTTTTGCGTTTGTCATCACGCCCAACAATCGCGAATTTGAAGCTCGTCACAGCCATTCAATCCATGAATCCTACTCGGAATACCACGGACAAGGTTTAGACTTTTCGGATTCTCAAGAATAACCGCCAAAGGGTTCTAGCTTATACCCCAAAGATTCTGATTAAGGAACCCAAGAGATATGCGCTCGGTCTAAGGTATAACGGAAGTGGTTGTCAGTCATGCGTTCATAAGGATGGATGATGATGAGTGTCACGGATCATCACATCCATCAGGTTGAAGTGCAACGAATATCTTAGAACAAGAATAAGCTGAATTGAATAGAAAATAGTAGTAATTGCATTGAAACTTGAGGTACAGCAAAGCTCCACACCCTTAAGCTATGGTATGTAGAAACTCCACCGTTAAAAATACATAAGTGATGGTCCAGGCATGGCCGAATGGCCAGCCCCCAAAATATGATATGAATTCAAACAATAGGGAAAAGGACCCCCAGTACAATAGTAAATAGTTCTATTTATACTAAACTAGCTACTAGGGTTTACAGAAATAAGTCTAAGTGCAGAAATCCACTTACGGGGCCCACTTTGGTGTGTGCTTAGGCTGAAGTTGAGCTTTACAAGTGCAGAGGCTTCTTCTGGAGTTAAACGCCAAGTTGTAACGTGTTTTTGGCGTTTAACTCTGGTTTATGACGTGTTTCTTGCGTTTGACTCCAGAATGCAGCATGAAACTGGCGTTGAACGCCAGTTTGCGTCATATAAGCTCGAATAAATAATGAACTATTATATATTGCTGGAAAGCTCTGGGTATCTACTTTCCAACGCCGTTAAGAGCGCACCATTTGGAGTTCTGTAGCTCCGGAAAATCCATTTCGAGTGCAGGGAGGTCAGAATCCAACAACATCAGCAGTCCTTTTGTCAGCCTGAATCAAATTTTTGCTCAGGTCCCTCAATTTCAGCCAGAAAATACCTGAAATCATAGAAAAACACACAAACTCATAGTAAATTCCAAAAATGTGAATTTTGCATGAAAACTAATGAAAACATCCCTAAAAGTAGCTAGATCCTACTAGAAACTACCTAAAAATAATGCCAAAAAGCGTATAAATTATCCGCTCATCACAACACCAAACTTAAATTGTTGCTTGTCCCCAAGCAACTGAAAATCAAATAGGATAAAAAGAAGAGAATATACTATAAATCTCAAAATATCAATGAATATTAGTTCTAATTAGATGAGCGGGACTTGTAGCTTTTTGCTTCTGAACATTTTTGGCATCTCACTTTTTCCTTTAAAGTTTAGAATGATTGGCATCTGTAGGAACTCAGAATTTTGGATAGTGTTATTAATTCTCCTAGTTAAGTATATTGATTCTTGAACACAGCCATTTTTATGAGTCTTGGTCGTGGCCTTAAGCACTTTGTTTTCCAGTATTACCACCGGATACATAAATACCACAGACACATGACTGGGAGAACCTTTTCAGATTATGACTCAGCTTTGCTAAAGTCCCCAGCTAGAGGTGTCCAGAGCTCTTAAGCACACTCTTTTTGCTTTGGATCACGACTTTAACCACTCAATCTCAAGCTTTTCACTTGGACCTGCATGCCACAAGCACATGGTTAGGGACAGCTTGATTTAGCTGCTTAGGCCTGGATTTAATTTCCTTGGACCCTCCTATCCATTGATGCTCAAAACCTTGGATCCTTTTTACCCTTGTCTTTCGGTTTTAAGGGCTATTGGCTTTTTCTGCTTGCTTTTTCTTTTTCTTTTTTTTTGCCACTTTTTTTTCGCAAGCTTTGTTCTTCACTGCTTTTTCTTGCTTCAAGAATCAATTTTATGATTTTTCAGATCATCAATAATATTTCTCTTGTTCATCATTCTTTCAAGAGCCAACAATTTTAACATTCATAAACAATAAGTATTGTTACCAAAATATTTTATCATTTCTCTTGTTCAAGCATTCATTCAAAAAACAAAAAGTATTGTTACCAGATCAATATAATTAAACTAATTTCAAGGATAAATTCAAAACTCATGTACTTCTTGTTCTTTTGAATTAGAAACATTTTTCATTTAAGAGAGGTGAAGGATTCATGGAATTATTCATAGCCCTAAGACATAGTTACTAGACACTAATGATCATGTAATAAAGGCACAAACATAGATAAACATGAAGCTTAAAAACTGAAAAACAGAGAAATAAGAACAAGGAATGAGTCCACCTTAGTGATGGTGGCGCCTTCTCCTTGAAGGACCAATGATGTTCTTGAGCTCTTCTATGTCTCTTCCTTGCCTTTGTTGCTCCTCCCTCATTGCTCTTTGATCTTCTCTAATCTCATGGAGAATGATGGAGTGCTCTTGATGTTCCATCCTTAGTTGGTCCATGTTATAACTCAAGTCTTCTAGAGAAGTGTTGAGTTGTTCCCAATAGTTATTTGGAGGAAAATGCATCCCTTGAGGCATCTCAGAGATTCCTTGATGATGAGCTTCATCATGCGTATCTTGAGATCCATGAATAGGCTCTCTTGTTTGCTCCATCCTCTTCTTAGTGATGGGCTTATCCTCTTTAATGAGAATGTCTCCTTCTATGATAACTCCAGCTGAGTAGCATAGATGGCAAATAAGATGAGAAAAAGCTAGCCTTGCCATGGTGGAGGACTTTTTGGCTATTGATGAGCGGATAATTTGTACGCTTTTTGGCATTATTTTTAGTATGTTTTTAGTAGTTTGAGTTGAGTTTTTAGTATGTTTTTATTAGTTTTTAGCTAAAATTCACTTTTCTGGACTTTACTATGAGTTTGTGTGTTTTTCTGTGATTTCAGGTATTTTTTGGCTGAAATTGAAGGACCTGAGCAAAAATCTGATTCAGAGACTGAAAAGGACTGCAGATGCTGTTGGATTCTGACCTCCCTGCACTCGAAGTGGATTTTCTGGAGCTACAGAAGCCCAATTGGCGCGCTCTCAACGGCTTTGGAAAGTAGATATCCTGGGCTTTCCAGCAATATATGATAGTCCATACTTTGCCCAAGATTTGATGGCCCAAACCGGCGTTCAAAGTCACCTTCAGATTTCCCAGCGTTAAACGCCGGAACTGGCACCAAAATGGGAGTTAAACGCCCAAACTGGCATAAAAGCTGGCGTTTAACTCCAAGAAGAGTCTCTACACGAAAATGCTTCATTGCTCAGCCCAAGCACACACCAAGTGGGCCCGGAAGTGGATTTTTATGGCATTTACTCACCTCTGTACACCCTAGGCTGCTAGTTCTCTATATATAGGACCTTTTACTATTGTATTTTCATCTTCTGATCTTTGGAATCGTTTGATCCTTAGACCTTTTGATCACTTTGGGAGGCTGGCCATTCGGCCATGCCTAGACCTTGTTCTTATGTATTTTCAACGGTGGAGTTTCTACACACCATAGATTAAGGTGTGGAGCTCTGCTGTACCTCGAGTATTAATGCAATTACTATTGTTCTTCTATTCAATTCCGCTTGTTCTTTGTCCAAGATATCACTTGTTCTTCAACTTGATGAATGTGATGATCCGTGACACTCATCATCATTCTCACCTATGAACGTGTGACTGACAACCACCTCCGTTCTACCTTAGATTGGGTGAATATCTCTTGGATTCCTGATACACGATGCATGGTTGATCGCCTGACAACCGAGTGCTCTCCTGACAAACGAGCCAGCCATTCCGTGAGATCAGAGTCTTCGTGGTATAGGCAAGAACTGATGGCGGCATTCAAGAGAATCCGGAAGGTCTAACCTTGTCTGTGGTATTCTGAGTAGGATTCAATGATTGAATGACTGTGACGTGCTTCAAACTCTTGAAGGCGGGGCGTTAGTGACAGACGCAAAGGAATCACTGGATTCTACTCCGGCCCGATTGAGAACCGACAGATGGATAGCCGTGCCATGACAGGGTGCGTTAAATATTTCCAATGAGAGGATGGGAGGTAGCCACTGACAACGGTGAAACCCTTGCATAAGCTTGCCATGGAAAGGAGTAAGAAGGATTGGATGAAGACAGTAGGAAAGCAGAGAGACGGAAGGGAAAGCATCTTCATACGCTTATCTGAAGCTCTCACCAATGATATACATAAGTATCTCTATCTTTATCTTTATGTTTTATTCATATATCATCTATACCCATTTGAGTCTGCCTGACTAAGATTTACAAGGTGACCATAGCTTGCTTCATACCAACAATCTCCGTGGGATCGACCCTTACTCGCGTAAGGTTTATTACTTAGACGACCCAGTGCACTTGCTGGTTAGTTGTGCGAAGTTGTAGTTATCACGATTTTGCGCCACCAAGTTTTTGGCGCCGTTGCCGGAGATTGTTCGAGTATGGACAACTGACGGTTCATCTTGTTGCTTAGATTAGGTATTTTTCTTCAAAGTTCTTAAGAATGAATTCTAGTGTTTCAAGGTGATGTTCTTATCATCACCAAAGCTAATTGATCCTCATCAATTTAGCTCTTGAATGCAATGTCCTGCTGAAGCTTGGCTAGCCATGTCTAATTCCTTTAGACTGAAGCTTTAGACTAACATTGCATAATTCCTGGAATTCTCATTAAGAATTTTGATACCTTTATTTTCTTTTTCACTTAATTTTCGAAAAAAAAACCAAAAAAATTACAAAATCATAAAAACCAAAAATATTTCTTGTTTGAGTATAGAGTCTCATTTTAAGTTTGGTGTCAATTGCATGTTCTTCTTGCATTTTTCGAATTTATGCATGTGTCTTCATTAATCTTCAATTTGTTCTTGATGATTTCCTTGCTCTGATCTTTGAATTCTATTGACTTGAGTATTTATGTTATTTGTCATATGCATTCTCATTTTGTTAGTGTCAATAGTATACAAACTGCTAAGTTTGGTGTCTTGCATGCATTATTATTTGATTTTAGTTGCATTTTGATTATTAAAAATCCAAAAATATTTTTAATTTGTGTCTTTTCAAGTCAATAATACAAAGAATTGAAGATTCAGAACATACTGCAGAGGAATTATACAGAAAAAGCTGGGCGTTCAAAACGCCCAGTGAGGAAGGCAAACTGGCGTTTAAACGCCAGCCAGGGTTCCTGGCAGGGCGTTTAATGCCCAAAAGGGTAGAGCTTTGGGCGTTAAACGCCAGAATGTGCACCATTCTGGGCGTTTAACGCCAGGATGGCACAAGAGGGAAGATTCTGTTTTCAGTGCAAATTTTTTTCCAAGTTTTCAAAGTTTTTCAAAATCAAATCTTTTTCAAATCATATCTTTTCAATCAAATCTTTTTCAAAATCAATTTCTTTCCTTTTTCAAAGATACTTGCTAACAATTAATGATTTGATTGAACATTTTAAGTATGTTGCCTTTTCTGTTGAGAAAGGTTTAATGTTTGAATCATATCTTTTCTTGTTAGCCAAGTCATTAATTTTTAAAATCAAATCTTTTTTAAATTGTTTTCAAAATCATATCTTTTCAATCATATCTTTTTAAAACCATAACTTTTCAATCATATCTTTTTAATCACATCTTTTTCAAAACAGTTTTTAATCATATCTTTTTGATTTCTAATTTCAAAATCTTTTTCAAAAATTACTTGATTTCTTTCCCACTCTTGATTTTCGAAAATCAATTAAAGTTTTTCAAAAATGTTTTCAAAATATTTCACTTGATTTTCGAAAATTTCTTCCTCTCTTCCCACATCCTTCTATTTATGGAGTACCACTCCTTCTCAATACACAATTCAAACTCTATCTATTTAAGTTCGAATTCTTCTACCTCTTCTTTCTATTTTTCTGTTCCTCTGACACTTCAAGGAGTCTCTATACTGTGACATAGAGGATTCCATATTTTCTTGTTCTCTTCTCTTTCATATGAGCAGGAACAAAGACAAAGGCATTCTTGTTGAAGCTGACCCTGAACCTGAAAGGACCTTGAAGCGAAAGCTAAGAGAAGCTAAGGCACAACTCTCTGTAGAGGACCTGACAGAAATCTTCAAAGAAGAAGAAACCATGGCAGCCGAAAACAACAACAACAACAACAATGCAAGGAAGGTGCTGGGTGACTTTACTGCACCTACTCCCAACTTCTATGGGAGAAGCATCTCTATCCCTGCCATTGGAGCAAACAACTTTGAGCTTAAGCCTCAATTAGTTTCTCTAATGCAATAGAATTGCAAGTTCTATGGACTTCCATTGGAAGATCCTCATCAGTTTTTAGCTGAGTTCTTGCAAATCTGTGACACAGTCAAGACTAATGGGGTTGACCCTGAGGTCTACAGACTTATGCTATTCCCTTTTGCTGTAAGAGACAGAGCTAGGACATGGTTGGACTCACAACCTAAAGAAAGCCTGAACTCTTGGGAAAAGCTAGTCAATGCCTTCTTGGCAAAGTTCTGTCTACCTCAAAAATTGAGTAAGCTTAGAGTGGAAGTCCAAACCTTCAGACAGAAGGATGGAGAATCCCTCTATGAAGCTTGGGAAAGATACAAACAATTAATCAGAAAATGTCCTTCTGACATGCTTTCTGAATGGAGCATCATAGGTATTTTCTATGATGGTCTGTCTGAACTGTCCAAGATGTCTTTGGATAGCTCTGCTGGAGGATCTCTTCATCTGAAGAAGACGCCTGCAGAAGCTCAAGAACTAATTGAAATGGTTGCAAATAACCAATTCATGTACACTTCTGAAAGGAATCCTGTGAACAATGGGACAAGTCAGAAGAAAGGAGTTCTTGAGATTGATACTCTGAATGCCATTCTGGCTCAGAATAAAATATTGACTCAACAAGTCAATTTGATTTCTCAAAGTCTGTCTGGAATGCAAAATGCACCAAGCAGTACTAAGGATGCTTCATCTGAAGAAGAAGCTTATGATCCTGAGAACCCTTCAATGGAAGAGGTGAATTACCTGGGAGAACCCTATGGAAACACCTATAATTCTTCATGGAGAAATCACCCAAATTTCTCATGGAAGAATCAAGAGAGACCTCAACAAGGTTTCAATAACAATAATGGTGGAAGAAACAGGTTTAGCAATGGCAAGCCTTTTCCATCATCTTCTCAGCAACAGACAGAGAGTTCTAAGCAGAACACCTCTGACTTAGCAACCATGGTCTCTGATCTAATCAAACCCACTCAAAGTTTCATGGCTGAAACAAGATCCTCCATTAGGAATTTGGAGGCACAAGTGGGTCAACTGAGCAAGAAAGTTACTAAACTCCCTCCTAGTACTCTCCCAAGCAATACAGAAGAAAATCCAAAAGGAGAGTGCAAGGCCATCAACATGGCCGAATTTGGAGAAGAGGGAGAGGAAGTGAACGCCACTGAGGGAGACCTCAATGGGCATGCACTGACCTCCAATGAGTTCCCCAATGAGGAACCATGGGAATCTGAGGCTCAAAATGAGACCATAGAGATTCCATTGGATTTACTTCTGCCATTCATGAGCTCTGATGAGTATTCCTCCTCTGAAGAGGATGAGTATGTCACTGAAGAGCAAGTTGCTAAATACCTTGGAGCAATCATGAAGCTAAATGACAAGTTATTTGGAAATGAGACTTGGGAGGATGAACCCCCTTTGCTCACCAAAGAATTGGATGACTTGTCTAGGCAGAAATTACCTCAAAAGAGACAAGATCCTGGGAAGTTTTCAATACCTAGTACCGTAGGCACCATGACCTTCAAGAAGGCTCTGTGTGACTTAGGGTCAAGTGTAAATCTCATGCCTCTCTCTGTAATGGAGAAGCTAGGGATCTTTGAGGAACAAGCTGCAAGAATCTCACTAGAGATGGCAGACAATTCAAAGAAACAAGCTTATGGACTTGTAGAGGATGTTCTGGTGAAGATTGAAGATCATTACATCCCTGCTGATTTCATAGTCCTAGAGACTGGGAAGTGCATGGATGAATCTATCATCCTTGGCAGACCCTTCCTAGCCACGGCAAAGGCTGTGATTGATGTTGATGGAGGTGAACTGATCATTCAAGTGAATGAAAAATCCTATGTGTTTAAGGCTCAAGGATATCCCTCTATCACCATGGAGAGGAAGCATGAAGAGCTTCTCTCAAATCAGAGTCAAACAGAGCCCCCACAGTCAAACTCTAAGTTTGGTGTTGGGAGGCCACAACCAAACTCTAAGTTTGGTGTTGAACCCCCACATTCAAACTCTAAGTTTGGTGTTGGGAGGTTCCAACATTGCTCTGAGTATCTGTGAGGCTCCATGAGAGCCCTCTGTCAAGCTACTGACATTAAAGAAGCGCTTGTTGGGAGGCAACCCAATGTTATATTTTATCTATTTCCCTTTGTTATTTTATGTTTTTTGTAGGTTGATGATCATAAGAAGTCACAAAATCAATTGAAAAAGCAAAAACAGAATGAAAAACAGGAAGAAAAACAGCACACCCTGGAGGAAGAACCTACTGGCGTTTAAACGCCAGTAAGGCTAGCAGATGGGCGTCTAACGCCCAGTCTGGCACCATTCTGGGCGTTTAACGCCAGAAAGGGGCACCAGACTGGCGTTAAACGCCAGGAAAGGGCAAGAACCTGGCGTTAAACGCCAGAAATGGGCACCAGCCCGGCGTTTAACGCCAGAATTGGCTCAAAACGCATTTTTGCATGCCATTTGGTGCAGGGATGACTTTTCCTTGATACCTCAGGATCTGTGGACCCCACAGGATCCCCACCAACCCCACCACCCTCTTTCTTCTTCACCCATTCACCAATCACCTCAATACCTCTTCCCCAAAAAACCCTTCACCTATCAAATCCCATCTTCTCTTCACCACTCACATCCATCCTTCATAAAACCCCACCTACCTCACCCTTCAAATTCAAACCACTTTCCCTCCCAAACCCACCCTTACATGACCGAACCATGAGCCCCCCTCTCCTATATAAACCCTTCTTCACTCCTTCATTTTCACACAACCTAAACACCACTTCTTCCCCCTTTGGCCGAACCATATAGCCTCCTCCATCTCCTCCATTTTTCTTCTTCTTCTACTCTCTTCTTTCTTCTTTTGCTCGAGGACGAGCAAACCTTTTAAGTTTGGTGTGGTAAAAGCATTGCTTTTTGTTTTTCCATAACCATTTATGGCATCCAAGGCCGGAGAAACCTCTAGAAAGAGGAAAGGAAAGGCAAAAGCTTCCACCTCCGAGTCATGGGAGATGGAGAGATTCATCTCAAGGGTGCATCAAGACCACTTCTATGAAGTTGTGGCCATAAAGAAGGTGATCCATGAGGTCCCTTTCAAACTCAAAAAGGGTCAACTTTGATCAAAGGTTGGACCATGTCCTCACAGACATTTGTGAAGAGGGCGCCCAATGGAAGAGAGATTCAAGAGGGAAGCCGGTTCAATTAAGAAGGCATGACCTCAAGCCCGTGGCTAGGGGATGGTTGGAGTTTATCCAACGCTCAATCATTCCCACTAGCAACCGGTCCGAAGTTACTCTAGACCGGGCCATCATGATTCATAGCATCATGATTGGAGAAGAAGTAGAAGTTCATGAGGTTATAGCCCAAGAACTCTATAAGGTGGCGGACAAGTCCTCTACCTTGGCAAGGTTAACCTTTCCTCATCTCATTTGTCACCTCTGTTATTCAGTAGGAGTTGACATAGAGGGAGACATCCTCATTGATGAGGACAAGCCCATCACTAAGAAAACGATGGAGAAAACAAGAGACCCCTCTCATCATGAGATCCCTGAGATGCCTCAAGGGATGCACTTTCCTCCACAAGACTATTGGGAGCAAATCAACACCTCCCTAGGAGAATTGAGTTCCAACATGGGACAACTAAGGGTGGAGCACCAAGAACATTCCATCCTCCTCCATAAAATTAGAGAAGATCAAAGAATCATGAGAGAGGAGCAACAAAGACAAGGAAGAGACATTGAGGAGCTCAAGCACTCCATAAGACCTTCAAGAGGAAGAACAAGCCGCCATCACTAAGGTGGACCCGTTCTTTAATCTCCTTGTTCTTTATTTTTCTGTTTTTCGAAAATTATGCTTTATGTTTATCCATATTTGTGTCTTATGATCATTAGTATCTATGCCTTAAAGTTATGAATGTCCTATGAATCCATCACCTTTCTTAAATAAACAATGTTCTTAATTGAAAAAGAGAAGAATTGCATGAATTTTGAATTTTATAACAGATTAATTATTTTGATGTGGTGGCAACACTTTTGTTCTCTGAATGTATGCTTAAACAGTGCATATGTCTTTTGAATTTGTGGTTCATGAATGTTGGCTCTTGAAAGAATGATGAAAAAGGAGACATGTTACTGAGGATCTGAAAAATCATAAAAATGATTCTTGAAGCAAGAAAAAGCAGTGAATACAAAAAAAAAAAAGAAAATGAAAAAAAAGGAGAAAAAGAAAGAAAAAGAAAGAAATAAAGTTGTGATCCAAGGCAAAAAGAGTGTGCTTAAGAACCCTGGACACCTCTAATTGGGGACTCTAGCAAAGCTGAGTCACAATCTGAAAAGGTTCACCCAATTATGTGTCTGTGGCATGTATGTATCCGGTGGTAATACTGGAAGACAGAGTGCTTTGGGCCACGGCCAAGACTCAATAAGTAGCTGTGTTCAAGAATCATCATACTTAACTAGGAGAATCAATAACACCATCTGGATTCTGAGTTCCTAAAGAAGCCAATCATTCTGAATTTCAAAGGATAAAGTGAGATGCCAAAACTATTCAGAGACAAAAAGCTAAAAGCCCCGCTCATCTAATTAATACTGATCTTCATAGATGTTTTTGGAATTCATTGCATATTCTCGTCTTTTTATCTTATTTGATTTTCAGTTGCTTGAGGACAAGCAACAATTTAAGTTTGGTGTTGTGATGAGCGGATAATTTGTACGCTTTTTGGTATTGTTTTTAGTATGTTTTTCGTAGTTTGAGTTGAGTTTTTAGTATGTTTTTATTAGTTTTTAGCTAAAATTCACTTTTCTGGACTTTACTATGAGTTTGTGTGTTTTTCTGTGATTTCAGGTATTTTCTGGCTGAAATTGAAGGACCTGAGCAAAAATCTGATTCAGAGACTGAAAAGGACTGCAGATGCTGTTGGATTCTGACCTCCCTGCACTCGAAGTGGATTTTCTGAAGCTACAGAAGCCCAATTGGCGCGCTCTCAACAGCGTTGGAAAGTAGACATCCTGGGCTTTCCAGCAATATATGATAGTCCATACTTTGCCCAAGATTTGATGGCCCAAACCGGCGTTAAAAGTCACCTTCAGATTTCCTAGCGTTAAACGCCGGAACTGGCACCAAAATGGGAGTTAAACGCCCAAACTGGCATAAAAGCTGGCGTTTAACTCCAAGAAGAGTCTCTACACGAAAATGCTTCATTGCTCAGCCCAAGCACACACCAAGTGGGCCCGGAAGTGGATTTTTATGTCATTTACTCACCTCTGTACACCCTAGGCTGTTAGTTCTCTATATATAGGACCTTTTACTATTGTATTTTCATCTTCTGATCTTTGGAATCGTTTGATCCTTAGACCTTTTGATCACTTTGGGAGGCTGGCCATTCGGCCATGCCTAGACCTTGTTCTCATGTATTTTCAACGGTGGAGTTTCTACACACCATAGATTAAGGTGTGGAGCTCTGCTGTACCTCGAGTATTAATGCAATTACTATTGTTCTTCTATTCAATTCCGCTTGTTCTTTGTCCAAGATATCACTTGTTCTTCAACTTGATGAATGTGATGATCCGTGACACTCATCATCATTCTCACCTATGAACGTGTGACTGACAACCACCTCCGTTCTACCTTAGATTGGGTGAATATCTCTTGGATTCCTGATACACGATGCATGGTTGATCGCCTGACAACTGAGTGCAAGCCTGACAAACGAGCCAGCCATTCTGTGAGATCAGAGTCTTCGTGGTATAGGCAAGAACTGATGGCGGCATTCAAGAGAATCCGGAAGGTCTAACCTTGTCTGTGGTATTCTGAGTAGGATTCAATGATTGAATGACTGTGACGTGCTTCAAACTCCTGAAGGCAGGGCGTTAGTGACAGACGCAAAAGAATTACTGGATTCTACTCCGGCCCGATTGAGAACCGACAGATGGATAGCCGTGCCGTGACAGGGTGCGTTGAATATTTCCAATGAGAGGATGGGAGGTAGCCACTGACAACAGTGAAACCCTTGCATAAGCTTGCCATGGAAAGGAGTAAGAAGGATTGGATGAAGACAGTAGGAAAGCAGAGAGACGGAAGGGAAAGCATCTTCATACGCTTATCTGAAGCTCTCACCAATGATATACATAAGTATCTCTATCTTTATCTTTATGTTTTATTCATATATCATCTATACCCATTTGAGTCTGCCTGACTAAGATTTACAAGGTGACCATAGCTTGCTTCATACCAACAATCTCCGTGGGATCGACCCTTACTCGCGTAAGGTTGATTACTTGGACGACCCAGTGCACTTGCTGGTTAGTTGTGCGAAGTTGTAGTGATCACGATTTCGCGCCACCAGCTATTTTGTAGAATTCAAGAGAGATGACTTCATGAACTTCTACTTCCTCTCCAATCATGATGCTATGGATCATGATGGCCTGATCCACAGTCACTTCAGATCGGTTGCTAGTGGGGATGATGGAGCGTAGGATGAACTCCAACCATCCTCTAGCCACAAACTTTAGGTCCAGTCTTCTTAATTGAACTGGCTTGCCTTTCGAGTCTCTTTTCCATTGAGCTCCTTCAACACATATGTCCATAAGGACTTGTTCCAACCTTTGATCAAAGTTGACCCTTATAGTGTAGGGGTGTGCATCTTCTTGCATCATAGGCAAGTTGAATGCCAACCTCACATTTTCTGGACTAAAATCTAAGTATTTCCCCCGAACCATTGTAAGATAATTCTTTGGATTCGGGTTCATACTTTGATCATGGTTCCTAGTGATCCATGCATTGGCATAGAACTCTTGAACCATTAGGATTCCGACTTGTTGAATGGGGTTGGTCAGAACTTCCCAACCTCTTCTTTGGATCTCATGTCGGATCTCTGGATACTCATTTTTTTTGAGCTTGAAAGGGACCTCGGGGATCACCTTCTTCTTGGCCACAACTTCATAGAAGTGGTCTTGATAGGCTTTTGAGATGAATATTTCCATCTCCCATGACTCGGAGGTGGAAGCTTTTGTCTTTCCTTTCCCTTTTCTAGAGGTTTCTCCAGCCTTAGGTGCCATCAATGGTTATGGAAAAACAAAAAAGCTATGCTTTTACCACACCAAACTTAGAATATTGCTCGCCCTTGAGCAAAAGAAGAAAGAATATAAGAAGAAGAAGAAGAAAATATAGAGGAGAGGGAGTTGGTTCGGCCATTTAGGGTAGGTTTGGGTGGGAAAGAGATTTTGAATTATGAAGGTAGGTGGGGTTTTTGGGGAAGAGTGGATGGATGTGAGTGGTGAAGAGGTGATGGGGAAGAGAGATTGAGGTGATTGGTGAAGGGTTTTGGGGAAGAGTGCTTATTGGATTGTATGAAAAAGAGAGAGAGAGAGAGGATGAGGTGAGGTAGGTAGGGATCCTGTGGGGGGGTCCACAGATCCTGAGATGATCCTGTGAGGTCCACAGATCCTGAGGTGCCAAGGATTTACATTCCTGCACCAATGAGGCGTGTAAAATGCCCTCTGCATGCAATCCTTGCGTTTAACGCCAGATTGATGCTTGTTTCTGGCGTTAAACACCAGTTCTATGCTTGTTTTGGGCATTCAACGCCAGTCTACAATATGTTTCTGGCATTGAACGCCAGCTTTCCTCAGTGTGCAATCCTGGCGTTTAAACGCCAGATTGCTGCATGTTTCTGGCGTTCAACGCCAGATCCATGCTCAGTTCTGGCGTTGAACGCCAGTCAGATGCTCCTTACTGGCGTTTAAACGCCAGTAAGCCCTTCCTCCAGGGTGTGTTGTTTCTTCTGCTGTTTTTTATTCTGTTTTTAATTTTAGTATTTGTTTTGTGACTCCACATGATCATGAACCTAATAAAACATAAAAGAACATTAAAAATAAAAATAGAATTAGATAAATAAAAATTGGGTTGCCTCCCAATAAGCGCTTCTTTAATGTCACTAGCTTGACAATGGGCTCTCATGGAGCCTCACAGGTGATCAGGTCAATGTTGTGGACTCCCAACACCAAACTTAGAGTTTGAATGTGGGGGCTTTGTTTGACTCTGTATTGAGAGAAACTTTTCATGCTTCCTCTCCATGGTTGCAGAAGAAGATCCTTGAGCTTTAAACACAAGGTAGTCCCCATTTAATTGAAGGACTAGCTCTCCTCTGTCAACATCAATCGCAGCTCCTACTGTGGCTAGAAAGGGTCTTCCAAGGATGATGCATTCATCCTCCTCCTTCCTAGTGTCTAAGATTATGAAATTAGCAGGGATGTAGAGGCGTTTAACCTTCACTAACACGTCCTCTACTAATCCATAGCCTTATCTTTGTGATCCGTCCGCCATCTCAAACGAAATTGTGATCATCAACAATGGCTCCAATGACTTGTGCTCTCAAACGTGAATCACACTTTGTCATAACTCCGCACAACTAACCAGCAAGTGCACTGGGTCGTCCAAGTAATACCTTACGTGAGTAAGGGTTGATCCCACGGAGATTGTTGGTATGAAGCAAGCTATGGTCATCTTGTAAATCTCAGTTAGGCGGATAAAAAAAGGTTATGTAGTTTTTTAAAGTAATAATGAATAAAGCATAAAATAAGGATAGAAATACTTATGTAAATCATTGGTGAGAATTTCAGATAAGTGTATGAAGATGCTTGTCCCTTCTGAATCTCTGCTTTCCTACTGCTTTCACCCAATCCTTCTTACTCCTTTCCATGGCAAGTTGTATGTAGGGCATCACCGTTGTCAATGGCTACATCCCATCCTCTCAGTAAAAATGGTCCAAATGCTCTGTCACAGCACGGCTAATCATCTGTCGGTTCTCGATCATGTCGGAATAGAATCCATTGATTCTTTTGTGTTTGTCGTCACGCCCAACAATCGCGAGTTTCAAGCTCGTCACAGCCATTCAATCCCTGAATCCTACTCAGAATACCACGGACAAGGTTTAGACTTTTCGGATTCTCAAGAACGACTGCCAAATGGTTCTAGCTTATACCACGAAGATTTTAATTAAGGAACCCAAGAGATATGCGCTCGGTCTAAGGTAGAACAGAAGTGGTTGTCAGTCACGCATTCATAAAGATGGATGATGATGAGTGTCACGGATCATCACATCCATCAGGTTGAAGTGCAACGAATATCTTAGAACAAGAATAAGCTGAATTGAATAGAAAATAGTAGTAATTGCATTGAAACTCGAGGTACAGCAGAGCTCCACACCCTTAATCTATGGTGTGTAGAAACTCCACCATTGAAAATACATAAGTGATGGTCCAGGCATGGCCGAATGGCCAGCCCCCAAAATATGATATGAATTCGAACAATAGGGAAAAGGACCCCCAGTACAATAGTAAAAAGTTCTATTTATACTAAACTAGCTACTATGGTTTACAGAAATAAGTCTAAGTGCAGAAATCCACTTTCGGAGCCCACTTTGGTGTGTGCTTGGGCTGAGCTTGAGCTTTACACGTGCGAAGGCTTCTTCTGGAGTTAAACGCCAAGTTGTAACGTGTTTTTGGTGTTTAACTCTGGTTTATGATGTGTTTCTGGTGTTTGACTCCAGAATGCAGCATGGAACTGGCATTGAACTCCAGTTTGCGTCGTCTAAGCTTGAATAAATGATGAGCAGATATTTTATTCGCTTTTTGGGAGTAATTTAATGTAGATTTTAGTGTGTTTTGGTTAGTTTTTAGTATATTTTTATTAGTTTTTAGGCAAAATTCATATTTCTAGACTTTACTATGAGTTTGTGTGTTTTTCTGTGATTTCAGGTATTTTCTAGCTGAAATTGAGGGAGCTGAGTAAAAATCTGAATCAGGCTAAAAAAGGACTACTGATGTTGTTGGATTCTGACCTCCCTGCACTCGGAATGAATTTTTTGAAGCTAAAGGAGTCCAATTGGCGTGCTCTCAATTGGGTTGGAAAGTAGACATCCAGGGCTTTCCAGCAATATATAATAGTTCATACTTTGCGTGAAGATAAACGACGTAAAAACTGGTGTTTAACGCTAGTTCCATGTTGCATTCTAGCGTTTAGCGCCAGAAACAGGTTACAACCTGGCGTTCAACTCCAGAAATAGCCCAGGCACGTGAGAAGCTTAAGTCTCAGCCCTAGCACACACCAAGTGGGCCCCAGAAGTGGATTTCTGCACTATTCATCTTAGTTTACTCATTTTCTGTAAACCTAGGTTACTAGTTTAGTATTTAAACAACTTTTAGAGACTTATTTTGTATCTCATGACATTTTTAGATCTGAACTTTATACTTTTTGACGGCATGAGTCTTTAAACTCCATTGTTGGGGGTGAGGAGCTCTGCAGCGTCTCGATGAATTAATGCAATTATTTCTATTTTCTATTCAAACACGCTTGTTCCTATCTAAGATGTTCATTCGCACTTCAATATGAAGAAGGTGATGATCCATGACACTCATCACCATTCTCAACCCATGAATGTGTGCCTGACAACCACCTCCATTCTACAGTAGATTGAATGAGTATCTCTTATATTCCTTAATCATAATCTTCGTGGTATAAGCTAGAATCTATTGGCAACATCCATGAGAATCCGGAAAGTCTAAACCTTGTCTGTGGTATTCCAAGTAGGATTCAGGGATTGGATGACTGTGACGAGCTTCAAACTCGCGAGTGTTGGCCGTAGTGATAGACGCAAAAGGATCAATGGATCCTATTCTGACATGATCGAGAACCGACAGATGATTAGTCGTGCTGTGACAGAGCATTTGGACCATTTTCACTGAGAGGATGGGAAGTAGCCATTGACAATGGTGACGCCCTATGTACAGCTTGCCATGGAAGGAGCCTTGCATGTTTGAAAGTGAGGAAGCATTATGTTACAGGGATTCAGAAGACAAAGCATCTCCAAAACCCCAACATATTCTCCATTACTGAGTAACAATTACTTATTTTATGCACTTTCACTTTTTACAATTAAAGCTAAAGAACCCTATTGGTATCCTGACTAAGAATAATAAGATAACCATAGCTTGCTTCAAGCCAACAATCTCCGTGGGATTCGACCCTTACTCACTTAAGGTATTACTTGGACGACCCAGAGCACTTGCTGGTTAGTTGTGCGAAGTTGTGAAGAATTGTGATTTCCAATTTCGTGCACCAAGTTTTTGGCGCCGTTGCCAGGGATTGCTTGAGTTTGAACAACTGACGGTGAATCTTGTTGCTTAGATTATGAAAAATTAGTCTTTTTGGTTTAGAGTCACTAGAATTGCATCTTTTATTATCCCTTTTAAAATTTTTTTCAAAAATATTATTTTTCTTTATTAATTTTTAATTTTTCTGTGAGTTTAGTGTCATGTTTTAAGTTTGGTGTCAATTGCATGCTTTTCTTTGTCTTTCAATTTTCGAATTGCATGTTCTTTATTTTTCCTTGATCTTCAAATTGTTCTTGTAAATTTTTCTTATTTGATCTTTGGTTTGTCTTGTTTTGTGTCTTTTCTTGTTTTTCTTGTGTTTTTTCAAAATATTAGTTTTCAAAAAAAATTATTTTTAATTATTAAAAATACCTCTTTAAAACACGTTACATTTATAGCTCAATTGGCTAGAGCGTTGGTTTATGTTCTTGGTAATTGGGTATCTTCTTTTCAAAACTTTTTCAAAAATAATTTTTTTTTATTAAAACTTGTGCCAAACTTTAAGTTTGGTGTTTTCTTGTTAATTTCTCTTTAGTTATCGAAAATTTTAAATTGGTTTTCTAAAAATTTTAAGTTTGGTGTTCTTTCTTTTGTTCTTGGTGTTCTTGTGAGTCTTCAAAGTGTTCTTGATTCTTCTTTGTGTTTTGATCTTAAAATTTTTAAGTTTGGTGTTCCTTGGTGTTTTCCCTCCAAAATTTTCGAAAAACAAGGAGCATTAGATCTAAAAATTTTAAGTCTTGTGTCTTTTGTGTGTTTTTTTTCTTTTATCATAAAATTCAAAAATAAAAAAAAATAACTTTTCCCTTAATTTCTCATAATTTTCGAATTACTTGGGTTGACTTGGTCAAAATTTTTCAAATCATATCTTTTTCAAAAATATCCTAACCACTTTCTCTCTCCTCACTTTTTCGAAAATCTTCATAAAATATTTTCAAATTTTTTATTTTTTAATTTTATTTTATTTTTTATTTATTTTTCATTTTTTTATTTTTATTTTTTATTTTATTCTATTTTATTATTTCGAAAATAATTTTTTTAATATAATAAAATAAATAAAATAAATCCACATCATCTCCCTTTCTCCATCATGGACCTAAGTGGAAATGAACAGTCCAGAAGGACTCTGGGGTCATATGCTAACCCCACTACTGCTTCATACGGGAGTAGTATCTGTATACCCTCCATCGGAGTCAGTAGCTTTGAGTTGAACCCTCAGCTCATTATCATGGTGCAGCAAAGTTGCCAGTATTCCGGCCTTCCACAGGAAGAACCTACAGAGTTTCTGGCACAATTTTACAAATTACTGACACAGTATATGATAAAGAAGTAGATCAAGATGTCTACAGATTGTTACTGTTTTCATTTGCTGTAAAAGACCAAGCTAAGAGGTGGTTAAATAACCAACCTAAGGACAGCATAAAGACATGGAAACAACTGTCACAAAAATTTGCTGAATCACTATTTTCCTCCAAAACGGATGACACAGCTAAGGCTGAGCATCCAAGACTTCAAACAAGGAGATAATGAATCCCTTTATGATGCCTGGGAGAGATACAGAGAGATGCTAAGAAAATGCCCGTCTGAAATATTTTCAGAGTGGGTGCAGTTAGACATCTTTTATTATGGGCTTACAGAGAAAGCTCAGATTTCTCTAGACCACTCATCTGGTGGATCTATACACATGAGAAAGACAAGTAATTTGCCCGCTTTGCAGACTATCTCAAGACTCTTGAAATAAAGATTCCATTTGCAGAGGCACTTGAGCAAATACCCTCTTATGCTAAGTTCATGAAAGAGATCTTAAGTCATAAGAAGGATTGGAGAGAAACTGAAAAAGTTTACCTCACTGAAGAATGCAGTGCAGTCATTCTGAAAAGCTTACCAGAAAAGCTTAAAGATCCCGGAAGCTTTCTGATACCATGCACATTAGAAGGTACTTGTGCTCTATGTGATCTCGGGGCAAGTATCAACCTAATACCCGCATCCACTATCAGAAAGCTTGGTTTGACTGAAGAAATCAAACCAACCCGGATATGTCTCCAACTTGCTGATGGCTCCATTAAATACCCATCAGGCGTGATTGAAGACATGATTGTCAAGGTTGGGCCATTTACCTTTTCCACTGAATTTGTGGTGCTGGAAATGGAGGAGCACAAGAGTGCAACTATCATTCTAGGAAGACCTTTCCTAGCAACTGGACGAACCCTCATTGACGTCCAAAAAGGGGAAGTGACCCTGAGAGTCAATGAGGACAAGTTTAAGTTGAATGTTGTCAAAGCTATGCAGCATCCAAACACCCCAAATGACTGCATGAGCATTGATATTATTGACTCTTTGTTAAAAGAGGTCAATATGACTGAGAGTCTCAAATCAGAGCTAGAAGATATCTTTAAAGATGCGTAGCCTGATCTGGAGGAACCAGAGAGAATAATAGAACCTCTGAAAATCCCTTAGGAAAGAGGAGAAACCTCCCAAACCCGAGCTCAAACCATTACCACCATCCCTGAAATATGCAGTTCTGGGAGAAGGTGATACCTTTCTTGAAAAAGGACTGATGATGCTGTTGGATTCTGACCTTTCTGCACTCGGAATGAATTTTATGGAGCTACAAGAGTTCAATTGGCAAGCTCTCAATTGGGTTGAAAAGTAGACATTCAGGGCTTTCCAGCAATATATAATAGTCCATACTTTGCGCGAAGATAAAGGATGTAAACTGGCGTTTAACGCCAGTTCCATGTTGCATTGCGCCAGAAACAGGTTACAACCTGGCGTTCAACTCCAGAAACGGCCTAGGCACGTGAGAAGCTTAAGTCTCCGCCCCAGCACACACGAAGTGGGCCCCAGAAATGGATTTCTGCACTATTCATCTTAGTTTACTCATTTTCTGTAAACCTAGGTTACTAGTTTAGTATTTAAACAACTTTTAGAGACTTATTTTGTATCACAGGACATTTTTATATCTAAACTTTATACTTTTTGATGGCATGAGTCTTTAAACTCCACTGTTGGGGTGAGGAACTCTGCAGCGTCTCGATGAATTAATGCAATTATTTCTGTTTTCTATTCAAACACGCCTGTTCCTATCTAAAATGTTCATTCGCACTTCAATATGAAGAAGGTGATGATCCGTGACACTCATCACCATTCTCAACCCATGAACGTGTGCCTGAAAACCACCTACGTTCTACAGTAGATTGAATGAGTATCTCTTAGATTCTTTAATCAGAATCTTCGTGGTATAAGCTAGAATCCATTGGCAGCATCCGTGAGAATCTGAAAAGTCTAAACCTTATCTGTGGTATTCCAAGTAGGATTCAGGGATTGGATGACTGTGACGAGCTTCAAACTCGCGAGTGTTGGGCGTAATGACAGACGCAAAAGGATCAATGGATCCTATTCCGACATGATCGAGAACTGACAGATGATTAGCCGTGCTGTGACAGAGCATTTGGACCATTTTCACTGAGAGGATGAAAAGTAGCCATTGACAACGGTGACGCCCTACGTACAGCTTGCCATGGAAGGAGCCTTGCATGTTTGAAAGTGAGGAAGCATTATGTTACAGGGATTCAGAAGACAAAGCATCTCCAAAACCCCAACATATTCTCCATTACTGAGTAACAATTACTTATTTTATGCACTTTCACTTTTTACAATTAAAGCTAAAGAACCCTATTGGTATCCTGACTAAGAATAATAAGATAACCATAGATTGCTTCAAGCCAACAATCTCCATGGGATTCGACCCTTACTCACGTAAGGTATTACTTGGACGACCCAGTGCACTTGCTGGTTAGTTGTGTGAAGTTGTGAAGAATTGTGATTTCCAATTTCGTGCACCAATAAAGTATGGACTATTATATATTGCTCGAAAGCTCTAGATGTCTACTTTCCAACGCCGTTGAGATCGCGCCATTTGGAGTTTTGTAGCTCTAGAAAATCCATTTCAAGTGCAGGGAGGTCAGAATCCAACAGCATCAGCAAGTCCTTTTGTCAGCCTGAATCAGATTTTTGCTCAGATCCCTCAATTTCAGCCAAAAAATACATAAAATCTCAGAAAAACACACAAACTTATAGTAAAGTCCAGAAATGTGAATTTTGCATGAAAACTAATGAAAATATCCCTAAAAGTAGCTAGATCCTTCTAGAAACTACCTAAAAACAATGCCGAAAAGCGTATAAATTATCTGCTCATCAATGTGGATGGCACACAGAAAGGTGGATGAATAGGGAATTAACCGGTCTACCTCAAATTCTATTAGGTCTGAGGGTCAATCAATGACAGTTCAGGTGATTAGAGAACTAAACATGGAAGAAATGAATTGGGAGGGTAACTGATGAGCGGATAATTTATACGCTTTTTGGCATTATTTTTAGGTAGTTTTTAGTAGGATCTAGCTACTTTTTAGTATATTTTTATTAGTTTTTAAGAAAAATTAACATTTTTGGACTTTACTATGAGTTTGTGTATTTTTCTGTGATTTCGGGTATTTTTTGGCTGAAATTGAAGGACCTGAGCAAAAATCTGATTCAGAGGCTGAAAAAGGACTGCTGATGTTGTTGGTTTCTGATCTCCCTACACTCGAAATAAATTTTCTGGAGCTACAGAAGCCCAAATGGTGCGCTCTTAATTGCGTTGGAAAGTAGACATCCAGGGCTTTCCATCAATATATAATAGTCCATACTTTGCCCGAGTTTTGATGACGCAAACTAGCGTTCAACGCCAACTTTCTGCCCTATTCTGGCATTAAAGGCCAGAAAAAGGATACAAGCTGGAGTTAAACGCCCAAACTGGCATAAAAGCTGGTGTTTAACTCCAAGAAAAGTCTGTACATATGAAAGCTTCAATGCTCACCCCAAGCACACACCAAGTTGGCCTGGAAGTGGATTTCTGCATCATTTACTTATTTCTATAAACCCTAGCAACTAGTCTAGTATAAATAGGACCTTTTACTATTGTATTTTCATCTTGGGATTATCATTGGATTATCTTAGAATCTTTGGATTATCTTAGAATCTTTGGATTATCCTTAGATCATCTTTGATCACATTATGGGGGCTGGCCATTTGGCCATGCCTGGACCTTCATCAATTATGTATTTTCAACAGTGGAGTTTCTACACCTTATAGATTAAGGAGTGGAGCTCTGCTGTTCCTCGAGTATTAATGCAAAGTACTATTATTCTTCTATTCAATTCAAGCTTATTCTAATTCCAAGATATTCATTCGTACACAAGAACATGATGAATGTGATGATCAAGTGACACTCATCACTATTCTCACATATGAACGCGTGCCTGACAAACACTTCCGTTCTATATGAAAACAAGCTTGAATGCAAATCTCTTGGGACTCTAGTCAACGATTCACATTGTTTCCTCTCTGACACTGGGGCATCTGAATCTGAGATTAGAACCTTCGTGGTATAGGCTAGCAATAATTGGCAGCATTCCTAAGATCCGGAAAGTCCTAACCTTGTCTGTGGTATTCCAAGTAGGATCTGGGAAGGGATGATTGTGACGAGCTTCAAACTCGCGACTGTGGGGCGCAGTGACAGTGCGTAAAAGGATTGTTGGATCTTATTCCGACACGATTGAGAACCGACAGCTGATTAGCCATGCGGTAGCTGTGCTTGGTATTTTTCATCCGAGACGAGAAATCTGACAGTTGATTAGCCGTACAGAAACCGTAGAGGACCATTTCACTGAGAGGACGGGAGGTAGCCATTGACAACGGTGATCCCCAACATACAGCTTGCCATGGAAAAGAGTATGAATGATTAAATGAAGATAGTAGGAAAGCAGAGATTCAGAAGGAATGACGCATCTTCATACGCTTATCTGAAATTCCCACCAATGAATTACATAAGTATCTCTATCTTTATTTTCTGTTTATTTATCTTTTAGTTATCAAAATCCTATAACCATTTGAATCCGCCTGACTGAGATTTACAAGATGACCATAGCTTACTTCAAGCCGACAATCTCTGTGGGATCGACCCTTACTCATGTAAGGTATTACTTGGATGACTCAGTGCACTTGCTGGTTAGTTGTGCAAAATTGTGAGGAAAGTGTTGAGATTACGATCGCATGTACCAAGTTTTTGGTGCCGTTGTCAGAGATCACAATTTCATGCACCAAGTTTTTGGCGCCGTTTTCGGGGATTGTTCGAGTTTGGACAACTGACAGTTCATCTTGTTGCTTAGATTAGGTAATTTTCTTTTTTATTTTGTCTTCAGAATTTTAAAGAATGAATTCTAGAGTTTCAGATGATGCTTTTATCATCACAAGAGCTAGTTGATTCCCATCAATTTGGCTGTTGTATGTAATGTCTTGCTGAAGCTTGGCTAGCCATGTCTAATCTTTTTAAACTGAAGCTTTAGACTAACATTGCATGATTCCTGGAATTCTTAGTAAAAATTTTGAGTTTCTTATTTTCTTTTTCAAAATAATTTTTGAAAAAAAATACAAAAAATTATAAAATCATAAAACAAAAAATATTTTGTGTTTCTTGTTTGAGTCTAGTGTCGAATTTTAAGTTTGGTGTCAATTGCATGTTTTTAATTTTTCCTAAAAACTTTTTCGAAAACTCATGCATGGTGTTCTTCATGATCTTCAAGTTGTTCTTGATAAGTCTCCTTGTTTGATCTTAAAATTTTCTTATTTTGTGTCTTTTCTTGTTTTTCATATGCATTTTCGAATTTTTAGAGTCAAAAGCTTAAAAATTTCTAAGTTTGGTGTCTTGCATGTCTTTCTTTTCTTAAAAATTTTCAAAAAAATATGTTCTTGATGTTCATCATGATCTTCAAAATGTTCTTGGTGTTCATCTTGACATTCAAAATGTTCTTGCATGCATCATTGGTTTTGATCCAAAATTTTCATATTTTGAGTCATTTTTGTGTTTTTCTCTCTCCTCATTAAAAATTTAAAAATAAAAAAATATATTTCCCTTATTTCTCTCATAAATTTCAAAATTTTGGGTTGACTGAGTAAAAAATTTTTAAAATTTAGTTGTTTCTTGTTAGTCAAGTCAAAATTTCAATTTAAAAAATCCTATCGTTTCAAAACTTTTTCAAAAATCAAATATTTTTCATTTTTATGTTTTTCGAAAAAAAATTTTAAAAATTGATTTTCAAAATCTTTTTCTTATTTTTATTTCATATTTTCGAAAACCTTGCTAACAATTAAGGATTTGATTCAAAAAATTTCAAGTTTGTTACTTTCTTGTTAAGAAATGTTCAATATTTGAATTTTAGAATCATATCTTTTAATTTCTTGTTAGTTAAGTCATCAATTTTAAAAAAATCAAATCTTTTTCAACTATATCTTTTCAATCATATCTTTTTAAAAATCAAACTTTTTTCAATCATATCTTTTCAATAATATCTTTTCAAAATCAAATCTTTTTCAAATTTTAATTTCAAAATCTTTTTCTAACTTCTTATCTTTTCAAAACTTACTATTTCTTATCTTTTTCAAAACCACCTAACTACTTTTTCACTTCTCAATTTTCAAAAACCACTAACAACTTTTTCAAAATTCTTTTTAATTAACTAATTATTTTAAATTCTAATTTTATTTTATTTCTTTTTTATTTAATTTTCAAATTTCTCTTCTCTCTCATCTCTTTATATTTATTTATTTATTTACTAACACTTCTCTCTTTCTTAAAATTCGAACTCTCTCTCCCTCTCTGTGTTCGAATTCTCTTTATTTTCTTTCTACCACATTCTTCTCGTCTTCTCTTCTTCTACTCACATAAAGGAATCTCTATACTGTGACATAGAGGATTCCTCTTCTTTTTCATATGAGCAAGAACAAGGACAAGAACATTTTTGTTGAAGCTGACCCTGAACCTGAAAGGACTCTGAAGAAAAAGCTAAGAGAAGCTAAAGCACAACAATCCAGAGAAAACCTTACAGAGAATCTCAAAAAAGAAGTAATGGCCAAACCCAACAACAATAACAATGCAAGGAAGGTGCTTGGTGATTTTACTACACCAACTTCCAACTTCCATGGAAGAAGCATCTCAATCCCTGCCATTGGAGCAAACAATTTCGAGCTTAAACCTCAATTAGTTTCTCTGATGCAACAGAATTGCAAGTTTTATGGACTTCCATCAGAAGACCCTTTTCAGTTATTAACTGAATTCTTGCAGATCTGTGATACTGTTAAGACCAATGAAGTTGATCCCGAGGTCTATAAGCTTATGCTTTTCCCTTTTGCTGTAAGAGACATAGCTAGAATATGGTTGGACTCTCAACCTAGAGATAGCCTGAACTCTTGGGATAAGCTGGTCACGGCTTTCTTAGCCAAATTCTTTCCTCCTCAAAAGTTGAGCAAGCTTAGAGTGGATGTTCAAACCTTCAGGCAGAAAGAAGGTGAATCCCTCTATGAAGCTTGGGAAAGATACAAGTAACTGACCAAAAAGTGTCCTTCTGACATGCTCTCAGAATGGACCATCCTAGATATATTCTATGATGGTCTGTCTGAATTGTCTAAGATGTCATTGGACCATTCTGCACGTGGATCTATTCACCTGAAGAAAATGCCTGCAGAAGCTCAAGAACTCATTGAAATGGTTGCAAATAACCAGTTCATGTACACCTCTGAAAGGAATCCTGTGAGTAATGGGACGCCTCAGACGAAGGGAGTTCTTGAAATTGATGCTCTGAATTCCATATTGGCTTAGAATAAAATGTTGACTCAAAAAGTCAATATGATTTTTCATAGTCTGAATGGATTGTAAAATGCATCCAACAGTACTAAAGAAGCATCTTCTGAAGAAGAAGCTTATGATCCTGAGAACCCTGCAATGGCAGAGGTGAATTACATAGGTGAAGCCTATGGAAACACCTATAATCCCTTATGGAGAAATCATCCAAATTTCTCATGGAAGGATCAACAAAAGCCTCAACAAGGCTTTAACAATAATAATGGTGGAAGAAACAGGTTTAGCAATGACAAGCCTTTTCCATCATCCTCTCAGCAACAGACAGAGAATTCTGAGCAGAATCCATCTAGCTTAGCAAATATAGTCTCTGATCTATCTAAGGCCACTCTCAGTTTCATGAATGAAATAAGGTTCTCCATCAGAAACTTGGAGGCACAAGTGGGTCAGCTGAGTAAAAAGGTTACTGAAACTCCTCCTAGCACTCTCCCAAGCAATACAGAAGAGAATCTCAAAAGAGAGTGCAAGGCAATAACTGTGACCAACATGGCCGAACCTGGAGAGAGTGAAAAGTCAGTGATTCCCAATGAGGAAGGCCTCAGGGAATGTCCACTGGCCATTAAGGAGTACCCCAATGAGGAACCAAAGGAATCTGAGGCTCATACAGAAACCATAGAGATTCCATTGAACTTTCTTTTACCATTTATGAGCTCTGATGACTATTCATCTTCTGAAGAAGATGAAGACATTACTGAAGGGCAAGTTGCCCAATATTTAGGAGCAATCATGAAGCTGAATGCCAAGCTATTTGGTAATGAGACTTGGGAGGATGAACCTCCATTGCTCATTAATGAACTGAATACATGGGTTCAGCAAACTTTACCACAAAAGAAACAGGATCCTGGTAAATTTTTAATACCATGTACCATAGGCACCATGACCTTTGAGAAGGCTCTGTGTGACCTAGGGTCAGGTATTAACCTTATGCCACTCTCTGTAATGGAGAAACTAGGAATCTTTGAGGTACAAGCTGCAAGAATCTCACTAGAGATGGCAGACAAATCAATGAAACAGGCTTATGGACTAGTAGAGGACGTGCTAGTGAAGGTTGAAGGCCTTTACATCCCTGCTGATTTCATAATCATAGACACTGGGAAGGATGAGGATGAAGCCATCATCCTTGGCATACCTTTTCTAGCCACAGCAAAAGCTGTTATTGATGTTGACAGAGGAGAGTTGGTTCTTCAATTGAATGAGGACTACCTTGTATTCAAGACTTAAGGTTCTCCTTCTGTACACATGGAGAAGAAGCATGAAAAGCTTCTCTCAATACAGAGTCAAATAAAACCCTCACATTCAAACTCTAAGTTTGGTGTTGGGAGGCCATAACAAAACTCTAAGTTTGGTGTTGAGGGGTTACAACTAAACTCTAAGTTTGGTGTTGAGAGGCCACAACCATGCTCTGATTATCTGTGAGGCTCCATGAGAGCCCACTGTCAAGCTATTGACATTAAAGAAGCGCTTATTGGGAGGCAACCCAATTTTTATTTATCTATGTTAAAATTCCATTTTCCATTATTATTTTATGTTTTCTTTAGGTTGATGATCATGTGAAGTCACAAAAAAAACTGCAAAAATCAAAGCAAAATCAAAAACAGCATTAGAAATAGCACACCCTGGAGGATGAGCTTACTGGCGTCTAAACGCCAGTAAGAGTAGCAGAATGGGCGTTAAACGCCCAGTTTGGCACCATTCTGGGCGTTAAACGCCCAGTTTGGCACCATTCTGGGCGTTTAACGCCAGAAAGAAGCACCAGACTAGCGTTTAACACCAGAAACAGGCTACAGCGTGGCGTTAAACGACAGAAAAGGTATAAAAGCTGGCATTCAACGCCAGAAACAGGCAGCAGTCTGGCGTTAAATGCCAGTATTGCATACAGAGGGTGTTTACAGGCCTAAATGGTGCAGGGATGAAAAATCCTTAACACCTCAGGATCTGTGGACCCCATAGGATCCCTACCTACCCCACCTCTCTCTCTCTCCACCTCACACATCTCTATAATACTCTACCAAAAACACCACTAACCTATCAAATCCTATCTTCTCCCTATATTCTCTTCACCAATCACCTCCATCCCTCTTCTCCCAAAACCCCCCACCTACCTCACTTTTCAAATCCAAACACTTTTCCCTCCCAAACCCACCCAATTTCATTTGGCCACTCTCCCTCTTTTTCTCTATAAATACCCCTCTTCACTCCTTCATTTTCATACATCACAAACACTCTCCTACCCCATTTGCTGAACCTATCTCTCTCTATATCCTTTATTTTCTTCTTCTTCCCCTTTTTTCTTTCTTCTTTTGCTCGAGGACGATCAAACCTTTTAAGTTTGGTGTGGTAAAAGCATTGCTTTTTGTTTTTCCATAACCATTTATGGCACCTATGGCCGGAGAAACCTCTAGAAAGAGGAAAGGGAAGGCAAGAGCACTCCATCATTCTCCATGAGATTAGAGAAGATCAAATAGCCATGAGGGAAGAGCAACAAAAGCAAGGAAGAACTAGCCGCCATCACTAAGGTGGACCCATTTCTTGATTTCCTTGTTCTTATTTTTCTGTTTTTCGATTTTATGCCTTATGTGTTATCTATGTTTGTGTCTTCACTATATGATCATCAGTGTCTAATGTCTATGTCTTAAAGCCATGAATAATTCCATGAATCCTTCACCTTTCTTAAATGAAAAATGTGCCTAATTACAAAAGAACAAGAAGTACTTGAATTTCAAATTTTATCTTGAAATTAGTTTAATTATTTTGATGTGGTGGCAATACTTTTTATTTTCTGAATGAATGCCTGAACAGTGCATATTTTTTATAGTGAGGTTTATGAATGTTAAAATTGTTGGCTCTTGAAAGAATGATGAACAAAGAGAAATGTTATTGATAATCTGAAAAATCATGAAATTGATTCTTGAAGCAAAAAAAAGTAGTGAAAAAAAAGTTGTCAAAATTAAAAGAAAAAGAAAGAAAAAGAAAAAGCAAGCAGAAAAAGCCAATAGCCCTTTAAACCAAAAGGTAAAGGTAAAAAGGATCCAAGGCTCTGAGCATTAATGGATAGGAGGACCTAAGGAAATAAAATCCAGGCCTAAGTGGCTAAATCAAGCTGTCCGTAACCATGTGCTTGTGTCATGAAGGTCCAAGTGAAAGCTTGAGACTGAGTGGTTAAAGTCGTGATCCAAAGCAAAAGAGTGTGCTTAAGAACTCTGGACACCTCTAATTGGGGACTTTAGCGAAGCTGAGTCACAATCTGAAAAGGATCACCCAGTTATGTCTCTGTGGCATTTATGTATCCGGTGGTAATAATGGAAAAAAAAGTGCTTAGGGCCATGGCCAAGACTCATAAAGTAGCTGTGTTCAAGAATCAACATATTAAACTAGGAGAATCAATAACACTATCTAGATGCCAATCATTCTGAATTTCAAAGGATAAAGTGAGATGCCAAAACTGTTCAGAAGCAAAAAGCTACTAGCCCCGCTCATCTAATTAGAACTAAATTTCATTGAGATTGTGGGATTTATAGTATATTCTCTTCTTTTTATCCTATTTGATTTTCAGTTGCTTGGGGACAAGCAACAATTTAAGTTTGATTTTGTGATGAGTGGATAATTTATATGCTTTTTGGCATTGTTTTTAGGTAGTTTTTAGTAGAATCTAGCTACTTTTTAGTATATTTTTATTAGTTTTTAAGAAAAATTCACATTTCTGGACTTTACTATGAGTTTGTGTGTTTTTCTATGATTTCAGGTATTTTCTGGCTGAAATTGAGGGACCTGAGCAAAAATCTGATTCAAAGGCTGAAAAAGGACTGCTGATGCTGTTGGATTCTGACCTCCCTACACTCGAAATGGATTTTCTGAAGCAACAAAAGACTAAATGGCACGCTCTTAATCGCGTTGAAAAGTAGACGTCTAGGGCTTTCCAGCAATATATAATAGTTTATACTTTGCCCGAGGTTTGATGACGCAAACTGGCGTTCAAACGCTAACTTCTTGCCCTATTATGGCGTTAAACGCCAGAAACAGGATACAAGATGGAGTTAAACGCCCAAACTGGCATAAAAGTTGGCGTTTAACTCCAAGAAAAGTCTCTACACATGAAAGCTTCAATGCTCAGCCCAAGCACACACCAAGTGTGCCTGGAAGTAGATTTCTGCATCATTTATTTATTTCTATAAACCCTAGCAACTAATCTAGTATAAATAGGACCTTTTACTATTGTAAATTTTCATCTTAGGATTATCTTTGGATTATCTTAGAATCTATGGATTATCTTAGAATCTTTGGATTATCCTTAGATCATCTTTGATCATGTTATGGAGGCTGGCCATTCGGCCATGCCTGGACCTTCATCACTTATGTATTTTAAACGGTAGAGTTTCTACACCTTATAGATTAAGGTGTGGAGCTCTGCTATTCCTCGAGTATTAATGCAAAGTACTATTGTTCTTCTATTCAATTCAAGCTTATTCTTATTCCAAGATATTCATTCGCACACAAGAACATGATGAATGTGATGATCAAGTGACACCCATCACCATTCTCACTTATGAACGCGTGCCTGACAAACACTTCCGTTCTATATGAAAACAAGCTTGAATGCATATCTCTTGGGACTCTATTCAATGATTCACATCATTTCCCCTCTGACAATGGGGCATCTGAATCTGAGATTAGAACCTTCGTGCTATAGGCTAGAAATAATTGGCAACATTCTGAAAAAATTCGGAAAGTCTAAACCTTGTCTGTGGTATTCCGAGTAGGATCTGGGAAGGGATGAGTGTGACGAGCTTCAAACTTGCTTCTTTGGGGCGCAGTGACAGTGCGCAAAAGGATCATTGGATCTTATTCCGACACGATCGAGAACCAACAGCTGATTAGCCATGCGGTAGCTGTGCCTGGTATTTTTCATCCGAGACGAGAAATTTGATAGTTGATTAGCTGTACAGAAACCATAGAGGACCATTTTCATGATAGGGCGGGAGGTAGCCATTAACAATGGTGATCCCTAACATACAGCTTGCCATGGAAAGGAGTATGAATGATTGAATGAAGACAGTAGAAAAGCAGAGATTCAGAAGGAATGACGCATCTTCATACGCTTATCTGAAATTCCCACCAATGAATTACATAAGTATCTCTATCTTTATTATATGTTTATTTATCTTTTAGTTATCAAAATCCTATAACCATTTGAATCCGCCTGACTGAGATTTACAAGATGACCATAGCTTGCTTGAAGCCGACAATCTCCGTGGAATCGACCCTTACTCACGTAAGGTATTACTTGGATGACCCAGTGTACTTGCTGGTTAGTTGTGCGGAATTGTGAGGAAAGTGTTGAGATTATGATCGCGTGTACCAAGTTTTTGGTTCCATTGTCAAAGATCACAATTTCGTGCACCAGTAACCAAGAGAGATACAACGAGTTGGTGTTTGATGCAACTATTGTTCTCAATATGGAAGATGATGAATAAAAGCCCAACTTAGAGGCAAAGAGATTTTATCATCTATTGGAAACTGCCACAAAACCTTTGTTTAAAGGGTGCATTCATTCGACATTGTCTGCATGTGTTAGAATGATGAGTATTAAGTCTGAGTCAAATCATACACAAGAGTCCTTTGATAAGTGGGCCACCCTTTATAGAGAATTGGTACTTGGCGGGTAGTGCGCGTACATAAACCCCACACTTCCGTACAGGCAGTACCAGCAAGTGCACTGGATCATCTAAGTAATACCTGAGCGAGTTAGGGTCGATCCCACGAGGATTATGGTTTGAAGCAAGCTATGGTTATCTTACAGATCTTAGTCAGGCGGAATCAGAAGGTTGTTGGATAAACTTTGAATAATTATATGTCATATATGGAGTTGTAAGAGTAATGTGTGAAAGGGGTAAAACCAATTGGATTAAATGATAGGAATAGAGTTGAGAGTTGGAGTTGTTTTGTCTTTCTGAATTAACTCTGGTACGACTGCTCTCTTTGCTTGTGAGTGATTTCTTCAATGGCAGGCTGTATGTGATTGACACTAGTTTGAGCAACTACCAATACTGCTCTGGATCTGAACCCCAGGTTTAGTATGGATCCGTCTCTACTTGAGGGTGAAGCGCGTACAGTCCATTCTCCTTTATGATCCTACACAAAACGCCACAGACAAGGTCGGATCTTCTAGATCAGAGAATGCTACATCTTTGGGTTCTAGCCTCTACCACAGAGACCCCAACCTCCCTAAAAATTGGCTGAACTGATGTCTTGAGAAGTCCCCAACGAAGTCGTAGATTAGCCGTCTAAGAGATGTATATTCAAGTTGTTGGTCGTCCTTGTCCGGTGAAAGACGCATTCTGACCCAAGTAGACGCGGGTGTTTGTTAGGCACATTCGTCTTAATGTGATGAATAGAGCTAATTGGTTAGATTATCCTATTCACCATGATGAAGTACGAATATACATCTTAGAATTAATCAAACACGGATAGAAGAGAAATAGTAGTACTTTTATTAATTCATAGGACTCAGCAGGGCTCCTCCCCTCAACCTAGGAGGTTTAGAAACACATGCTGAAAGTAAAAACACAAAGTAAAACGAAAATAGGGCTGAATATTGTGCGTTCCTCTTTAAGAGGTCTGTAAAATACATTTTAAATACTAAATAGATGACTAGTAAGGGTAAAATAATCTATCTAGTGCTAAAATCTACTTCTGGAGCCCACTTGGTGAGTGTTTGGGCTGAGCTTTGATGAGATCCACATGCTATGAGGCTCCTTGGGCATGGAACGCCAGCTAGGGGGTCCTCTCTGGCTTTTTGTACAATTGTCTCTGCTCTTTCGGCACTGCATGCCTGGAAAGGGGAAGGTAGCTGGCATTGGACGACATAGTTGGGCCTTCTAATCCAAAGCAAAGAATGACCTATTATATATTTCTGGAAATCTCTAGAAGTAAGATTTCCATATCCATTAAGAGCACTCCATTTGGACTTTTATAGTTCAAGAAAAGCTCTTCGGAATGCAGGCAAGTCAGATCCGAACAGCATCTATAGTGCTTTCTCTGTCACTGAATCAAACTTCTGCTCCAACACCTCAATTTCAGCCAGAAAATACCTGAAATTGTCCAAAAGCACAAAAACTGATAGTAGAATCCAAAAATGTGATTTTAACACAAAAACCTAATAAAACTCAATAAAAACTAAACGAAAACTACTAAAAATTATATGAAAATGATACCAAAAAAATGTATAAAATATCCACTCATCACAACACCAAACTTAAACCGTTGCTTGTCCCCAAGCAACTAAAAACACAGTAGGATAGAAAAGAAAATTAACATACAATAAATCTCTAAGTTTCGAATGAAGCTTAGTTACAATTAGATGAGCGGGACTTAGTAGCTTTTTGCTTCTGATAGTTTTAGCATCTCACTATCCATTGAAACTCAGAGATGTTGGCATCCTTAGGAACTTAGAATCTAGATGATATTATTGACTTTCTTTGTTAAGCTTATTTTTATTCTTGAACAAAGCTTTTTGAGTCATGGCCGTGACCCTAAGCACTCTGTTTTCCAGTATTACCATCGGATACATTCATGCCACAGACACTTTAACTGGGTGAACCTTTTCAAATTATGACTCAGCTTTGCTAGAGTCTGTAGATAAAGGTGTCCATAGTTCTTAAGCACACTCTTTTTGCTTTGGACCATGACTTTAACCGCTTAGTCTCAAGCTTTTTCACTTGACACCTTCACGCCACAAGCACATGGTTAGAGACAGCTTGGTTTAGCCGCTTAAGCCAGGCTTTTATTCCTTTGGGCCCTCCTATCCATTAATGCTCAAAGCCTTAGGTCCTTTTACCCTTGCCTTTTGGTTTAAAAGGTTGTTGGCTTTTTCAATTTGCCCTCCTTTTCCTGTATTGTTGGGCAGTAATGGATTTTTCTGCTTTTATTTTCTTTTTCTTTTTCTTTTTTGCCATTGTTTTTCTTTTTTCCACATGCATATATATTTTTCTTTTGCAACATGCTTTTTCTTTTGCTTTTTGCTGCTTTTTCTTGCTTCAAGAATCAATTTTTAGATTTTTTAGATTATCAATAATATTTTTCTTTTTTCTTTATTCTTTCAAGAGCCTACATTCTAAAGTTACAACTTCAAATATGCACTATTTAATCATACATTTAGACAACAAAAGCAAATGACACAACATCAAACTAATTAAACTAATCTTATTTTAAACTTGAAATTCATGCATCTCTCAGTTCTTTTCAAATAAAATTTTTATTTTAAGTAAGGTGATAGATATATGGGACATTTTACAGCTTTAAGACATCGAATGCAAGTGATCATGCAACTTAGAACAAGAGAATAGAAAATAAAATAGACAAAAAACAAAAAAAATAATAAAGGAAAGGAATAAAAGAGAACGAGTCCACCTTTAATGGTGGCTTCTAGTGCTCCTCCTTGAGTATCCAAAGTGCTGCTTGATCACTTCTATGTCATCCCTTTGCCTTTGCTGCTCTTCCCTCATAGCCCTTTGGTCTTCTCTTATTTCATTGAGGGTGGTGGCATGTCCTTGATGCTCCATCCTCAATTTCTCCATGTTAGTGCTCAATTTTCCAAGAGAAGTTTGCCAATGATCCCAATAGCTTTGGGGAGAAAATACATCCCTTGAGGCATCTCAGAGATTTCATACTGAAGCGGTTGTACAGGCTCTTGTACATGCTCTCTAGTTTGCACCATTCACTTCTTAGTGATGGGCTTATCCTCCCCAATAGAGACATCTCTATTTATGACAATTCCAGCTGAATTGCATAAGTGACATATGAGGTATGGGAATGCCAACCTAGCATTGGTGTGAAGCTTCTCAGCTACCATGTATAATTCTTGAGGAATCACCTCATGTACTTCCACCTCAGTTCCAATCATGATGCAATCTATTAACAGTCACTTCTGACCGGTTGCTAGTAGGGATGATGGATCTTTGAATGAACTCCAACCATCCTCAAGCTCTGGGCTTTAGGTCAACCCTTCTTAACTGAATGGGCTTACCTTGGGAATCCTTTTCCACTGTGCGCCTTCTACACAAATATCTGAGAGCACTTGATCCAATCTCTAATCAAAGTTTACTCTCCTAGTGTAAGGATGAGGATCTCCTTGTAATAGAGGCAAGTTGAATGCCAACCTCACACTTTTCGGCCTGAAATCTAAGATTCTTCCTCGGACCATGGTGATCCTATTTCCTTGGATTTGGGTTCACACTAGTGTCATGGTTTTTGGTAACCCATGCATTAGCATAGAACTCTTGCACCATGAGAATCCCAACATCTTAAATGGGATTGGTTAGGACTTTCCAACCTCTTCCCCGGATCTCTTTTCAAATTTCCGGATACTCATTCTTCTTGAGCATGAAAGGGACCTCAGAGATCACTTTCTTATGAGCCACTACTACATAGAAGTGGTCTTGGTGAGCTTTAGTGATGAATCTCTCCATCTCTCAAGATTCAGAGAGATTGGCTGCTGCTTTCCTTTCTTCTTTCCAGAGGAGTCTCCAACCTTGGGTGCCATGAATGGTAATGAAAAGAAAAAAAGCTATGCTTTTCCAATACCAAACTTAAAACTTTGCTCGTCCTCGAGCAAAAATAGAAGAATGGAGAAGAAAAAGAAGAAAATCGAGAGAGGGAGAGGGAAAGAGAGGGCTCGGCCTTGTGAGGTGGAAAAGGTATGAGAGGTGTGTGTATAGGAGTAGGGAGGGTTAAGTTTCAGCCATAGGATGGGAAATTCAATTTTGAAGTGGGTGGGGGTAGGTGGGAGTTATGATGGTTTGGGAAAATAAAAAGGATGTGATTGGGCTAGGGTTTTTGGGGAAGTGTGTATGGAGAAGTGGGAAAGTAAGTGGGGTAGGTAGGGTTGGTGAAGATTCTGTGGGACCCATAATTTCTGAGAGGCTAGGAAATTCCAGATCCCTGCTTCTTTGCACTGGTGTTTGAACACCCAGGGGCTGCTCCCTGGCTAGCGTTCAACGCCAGCAATGCTCCCCTCTTAGGGCGTTGAACGCCCAGTGAGGGCTTCCTCACTGGCGTTCAACTTTAACACTCTTTCCGGAGTGTTCTATTTTCACTACTGTAAATTCTGTCTCTTGACTGGATGTTGCATATGATCATGAATCTAAACTAAAAGAAAAACAAAATAAAAATAAATATGGTTGAGTAAAGTTAGGTTGCCTCCCAACAAGCGCTCTTTTATCGTCATTAGCTTGACGGTTAGCTCTTTACGGAGGTGAGTATGGGCTCAGATTTTTGCCTCTGAAAGTGAATTTTCTACCGTTCCTCTCATGAATGAGCTCTACATGCTCTAGAGATAGGACACTGCTCACTGTATATGGTAAGATTAGATTCTTAGTGAAGACAACTCTCAGGTCAGGTGAGAAGCCTTCAATAGGAACTTTCTTGTCCCTCCAGCCTTTAGGTACTTTATTTTTAATACCTTTGTGCTTAGAGCTTGTTGAGGGATGCCCAACATCAAACTTAGAATTGATGTCTGGGGGCTCTAAAAAAGCTTTACATAGAAAGAGAAGGTTGGCACACTAAGTGTTGCACAGTTATCTCTCTTTTAGAGGGAGAATTAGGATGAGGCATCTTGAATAAGATGTGATCCTCCCCTAACTTTAAGGTTAGTTCACCCTTAGCCACATCAATGATAGCATTGGCTGTGGCTAGGAAAGGTCTTCCAAGAATGACACAGTCATCCTCATCCTCTTCTATGTCCAAGACTATGAAGTTTGCAAGGTTGTGGTGGTTTTCAACTTTAACCAAGACATCCTCCACTAAGCCATATGGCTTCTTCATGGTCTTGTCTGCCATCTCTAAAGAGATGTGTACAGCTTGTATCTCAAGGATTCCCAACTTCTCTATTACAGAGAGTGGCATGAGGTTAATGCTTGACCCTAGGTCACACTGAGCCTTTTCAAAGGTCATAGTGCCTATGGTGTAAGGAATCAGAAAGCGTCTAGGATCTAGAAGCTTCTGAAGTAGCTCTTGCTGAACCAAAGCATGGAGTTCTTTGGTAAGTAGTGGAGGTTCTTCCTCCAGAGGCATTATACCAAATAGTTTGGCATTTAGCCTCATAAGAGCTCCTAGGAAACGAGCAACTTGCTCCTCCCTAGTGTCTTCATCCTCATCAGAGAATGAGTAGTCATCAAAACTTATGCACTGCAGAAGTGTATTCAAAGGAACCTCAATGGTCTTTATGGTTTCTTTTGGTTCTGGGCTAGAGGGTTCTTAAGTGAGATTTAGGCACTCAAAGGGTGTGCTTTGACTGGCATTCAATGTCAGCTTTGTTAGCTTATTGGGCGTTGAACGCCCTTGTTGTCCACGCTGGCTGGCATTAAACGCCAAACCTTCTAGCATTCTGGGGGTTGAACGCCCAGCAGGGATGTCCTTATTGGCGTTCAATGCCAGCTTCCCTGGGTGAGTGGGCGTTGAACACCCAGTGAGGGGTTCCTTACTAGCGTTCAACGCCAGAAAACTTTTCTGTTTGGGCATTGAACACCCAGCCAGTGCTCCCTGGCTGGTGTTCAACGCCAGCTTTTCTGCTAGGATAGGCGTTGAACTCCCAATGAGAGCTTCCTCACTGGCGTTTAACGCCAGGCTTGCTGCCATTGTGGACGTTGAACGCCTAGTGAAGGCTTCTTCACTGGCGTTCAACGCCTTCCCATTTTCCTCTAATTCAGCCTCTGCCTCCATGGTTATGGCCCTGCACTCTTCTCTTGGATTCACCTCAGTGTTACTAGGAAGAGTGTCTGGAGGAGTCTTGGGGATCCTCTTGCTCAGTTGACTAACCTGTACCTCTAAGTTTCTAATTGAGGACCTTGTTTCATTAATGAAACTATGGGTGGTCTTAGTGTTGCTGGAAACCATAATGGCTAAGTCAGAGAGGCTCTGCTTGGAGGTTTCCATGTTCCCTTGAGAAGATGGGAATGGTGGTTTGTTGTTGAACCTATTTTGGTTCCTACCACCTTGATTGAAACCGTGCTGAGGTTTCTATTGATCTTTCCATGAGAGGTTAGGATGATTCCTCTATGAAGGGTTGTAAGTATTTCCATAGGGTTCTCCCATGTAATTCACCTCCTCCATGGTGGATTGCTCAGGATCATACGCTTCTTCTTCAAGAGAAGCCTCCTGATTACTGCCAGTTGCAGTTTGTATCCCAGTTAGATGTTGAGAGATCATGTTGACCTGTTGGGTCAAGATCTTATTCTAAGCCAGGATGGCATTCAGAGTCTCAACTTCATGAACTCCTTTCTTCTGAGAGGTTCCATAGTTTATAGGATTCCTTTCAGAAGTGTACATGAACTGGTTGTTAGCAACTATTTCAATGAGTTCTCTTGCTTCTGCAGGTGTTTTCTTCAAGTGGAGGGATCCACCTACAGAGCTTTCCAATGAAATTTTGGACATCTCATATAAACCATAATAGAACACGCCTATGATGGACCACTCTGAGAGCATGTCAGAAGGACATCTTCTTATCAGTTTCTTGTATCTTTCCCAAGCTTCATAGAGGGATTCACCTTCTCTTTATTTGAAGGTTTGAACTTCCACTCTAATCTTGCTCATCTTTTGAGTAGGAATGAACTTAGGCAGAAAAGAATTAACTAGCTTTTTCCAAGCGTCAAGACTCTCTCTCTAGGTTGGGCATCCAATCAGAATTTAGCTCTGTCTCTTAAAGCAAAGGGAAAGAGCATAGCTTGTAGACTTCAGGATTAACTCTATTAGTCTTTATAGTATTATAGATCTGTAAAAAATCTGCTAGGAACTGATGTGGATCTTCTAGTGGAAGTCCATGGAAATTGAAGTTCTGCTGCAGAAGAGAGATTAATTGAGGCTTAAGCTCAAAATTGTTAGCTCCAATGGCAGGTACATCAATGCTTCTACCATAAAAGTCAGAGGTAGGCATGGTGAAGTCACCAAGGACCTTTCTAGGCTCCTATTGAGGTTTGGCCATGTCCTCTGTTTCTTGTTCAAAACTTTTTGAAAGGTCTCTTCCGGAGTGTTATGCTTTAGCTTGTTGTAAACGCCTCTTCAGAGTCTTTTCAGGTTCAGGATCAGGAATCAAGAGGGGTTCTTTATCCCTGTTCTTGGTCATAAACAAGAAGAAAATAAAAAAGAAGAAAAGAAGAAGACGCTCTACGCCAATAGGCAAGAAGCTCCTCCTTAGAGTCAGATGTGAAGAAAGAAGAAGATGAAGGAATAAAAAAAGTAAAGAAGAAAGCTTTTTGTGCCACTTGGATCAAAGCGTATCTAGTTATATGTAAAGAAGAAAGAAAAGAAGATAAAGAAGTGTAGGTAGAAGATGAGAGAGAGGGAATAATTCAAATAAATAGAAGTGAGAAGAGAAGAAGTATAAATAGAAAAAGCAAATAAGAATTAAAATATTTTTGTTTTTTATTTATTTATTAATTTAATTAATTTTTGAAAATTAAATTATTAATTTAAAAGGAATTTTAAAATTTAAATGTTAAATTTTTGAAAATACAAGAGAGAGAAGAGAAAGAAGTTTTTGAAAATTAAGAGAGGGAAGAGTTAGTTAAGAGGTTCTGAAAAATAAGAAAGAGAGAAAAAGGAGATATTATTTTCGAAAATTAAGGAAGAGAAGAGTTAGTTAGGAGGTTTTGAAAAAGAAGAGAGAGAAGATAAGATATTAATTAAGAAAAGATTTTAATTTAAAATAAAATAGAAGATAAGAAAAGAAAAGATTTGAAATTGAAATTTAAAATTAGAAAAAAGATAAGATTTTGAAATTTGATTTTGAAAAAGATCTGATTTTAAAAATTTGAAAAAGATAAGATAAGAATTTTAAATTTTGAAAAAGATGATAAGATTTTGAAAAAGATAAGTTTTTTTTTAAAAGGATATGATTTTTATTTTTGAAAACTTGACAACTAAGATAAGATAAGATAAAAATTTTAAAATTGAAATCTGGATTTTAATGAAAAAAAATTCGAAAATTTAGTTAAAATAAAAATAGAAAAGATATTTTTTATTTTTGAATTTAATTATGAAAGAGAAAAACACACAAAAGACACAAAATTTAAAATTTTAGATCTAGCACCCTCGATTTTCGAAAATTTTGGAGGAAAACACAAAAGGGACACCAATATTAAAAATTTTAAGATCAAAACACAAACAAGATTCAAGAACACGTTGAAGACTCACAAGAACATAAAGAACAAAATTCAAAGATTCAAAGAACACAAAAACATAAAAAGAACACCAAAGATAAAATTTTTAGAAAACCAAAACTAAATTTTCGAAAATCAAAAAGAAAAATAACAAGAAAACACCAAAATTAAAGACTTGACATAAGATTAAACCAAAGAAAAATTATTTTTGAAAATTTTTAGAAAGAAAGACTTATAGGGGACGAAAATTTTAACAAGAAAAAAAAAAGACTCAAACTAAGAACAAAAATAAAACAAATAAAATAAAAATTATTTTTGAAAAGCTTTTATTTTCTTCAAAAATTTGAAGAAGAAGAAGAAAATAAAAATAAAAGACTCAAATCAAAGTTATACTCTTGCAAAAGTCAAAGACTCTTAAACAGAAAGCTAAGGATGCTTGAAAATAAACTGCATGAAAAAAGTTTTTGAAAAGCGTTTTAAAATTTTTGTAATTGAAAAACCAAAAACAGAAAAGACTCAAAGATAATCAAAGATCAAACAATGAAAAAAAAATATTTTTGAAAAAGTTTTTTCTTTATTGTTTTTTTTTTAAATTAAAAGAAGAAAACAAAAATTAAAAAACTCAAAATAAAAATAAAAATTACCTGATCTAGGAAGCAATATAATCCGTCAGTTTGTCCAAACTCAACAATCCCCGGCAACGGTGCCAAAAACTTGGTGCGCGTACGCAAATCTCACACTTCCGTACGGGCAGTACCAGCAAGTGCACTGGGTCGCCCAAGTAATACCTGAGCGAGTCAGGGTCGATCCCATGAGGATTGTGGTTTAAAGCAAGTTATGGTTATCTTGCAGATCTTAGTTACGTGGAATCAGAAGGTTGTTGGATAAACTTTGAATGATTATATGTCATATATGGAGTTGTAAGAGTAATGTGTGAAAGGGGTAAAACCAACTGGATTAAATGATAGGAATAGAGTTGAGAGTTGGAGTTTTTTTGTCTTTTTGAATTAACTCTGGTACTATGATGAATCCATATTTGACGATATATTTTGGTTTGATTTGAGTAGATTTCATCACATAAACCCACATTTATTCATCCAAATAGCATAATTTTGTGTTCTCTCCCTAAATTGTGCTTAATTATGAAAACATGCTCTATTGTGCCTAATTTAGCTTATTTTGTTCCAATTACCTTCTATTTGGTACCTTGATGTTATTTGTGAGTGGTTTCAGATGAATAAGGTAGGAATGGCTTGCTGGGAATGGAAGAGGAGCATGCAATTAGGAGAAAGCATGAAGAAAACAAAGGAGAAGAGCACAGCCATGCGTGCGTGTGCACAACCATACATGCGTACGTACAAAAAGAAAATCAGCATGCGTGCATACGCACAACCCTCTATGCGTACGCACAAGTAGAAATTTAGCAAAGTGTGCATACACACAGGTACCATCGCGTGACTTCTTGTAAAAGTCATGTGGCTCGCGATTTTGGGGCTTTCTCGGCCCATTTCTGAAGGCTTGGAGGCTGAAATCAAGTGCTATATGAAGAGAACTTCATGCCATATGAAGAGAGCCATCTTAAAATAGGAAAAATACATAGTAGGAGTAGGAGTAGTGTAGATTAGGAAATTCTCTCTTAGGGTTCTTAATTAGGTTTTGTAGCATTTTATACTTCAAGTTTGATTTTGGATTCTAGCAATTTTATTGTAAGTATTTCTTTAATTCTCTCTTTTATTATACCACTTGTTCTACACTTTCTTTTATTTTCATCTCTCTTGTCAATATATATATATAGTTTTGCAATTTTTTATTTCTAGTTGGATAATTTGATGTTTGATGATTATTGCATGTTTATTGAGTTGCTTTTATTGATTCTAAGCATTTTTGGTTCCTAGCTTTCATTAATTTACCAAGTTTGCCATGTTTTATGTTTGTGCCCTCGTTTGATGAAATGCCAATTTTGATTATGGGATAATTTTCACCCCTTGGCTTGGAGAAAATGAGTTTATAGATTACTAGAGTCATAATGTCCAATATTTAGTGATGATTCTTGGGTTGTTAGTTGTTATTATTTCCACTAACGCTAGCTTTTTACCAATTACTTTGGTAAGTTAACTAGGATTTGTGGATTAATAACAATTATGCTCACTTGACTTATCCTTCGATGTTAAGGGTTGACTTAGTGAGATTAATCCATCATAATTATCATAGTTGTGGTTGTGACAAGGAAGGGATTCCATAACTCATTCCAAGTCAAGGTTTCATTTATGTTTTGAACTATTTTTCCATTACTTTATAGCTTTACTTGTCTATATTACATACATAGTTCTTTTGTTCTTTCATTAGTTTATTAATTTTAATTTTGTCTTGTTCTTTAATTCCTTTATTGCTTGCTTTCAATCATTGAAAACAACCCCTTTACCTCTTGCAACCAAAATTATGCACTCTTTGGCATTAGTTCCTAGGAAAGACGACCCGAGAGTCTAAATACTCTCGGTTATTATTTTCTTTGATTTGTGACATCTTTAGGATTATAATTTGATTGATGATCAATGGTTGGGTTTGGAATATACTTGCAACAAAAATCTATTTTGTGAAAATTCCTAACCCGCTCAAGGCCACCATCATACTAATGCTTACTTTGCTTGTGAGTGATATCTTCAATGGCAGATTGTATGTGATTGACACTGGTTTGAATAGCTGCCAATACTCCTCTGAATCTGAACCCCAGGTTTAGCATGGATCCCTCTCTACTTGAGGGTGAAGTGCATACAGTCCATTCTCCTTTATGATCCTACTCAAAATGCCAAAGACAAGGTCAGATCTTCCAGATCAGAGAATGCTGCATCTTTGGGTTCTAGCCTCTACCACAGAGACCCTAATCTCCCCAGAAATTGGCTGAACAGATGTCTTGAGAAGTCCCCAACAAAGTCATGGATTAGCTATCTGAGAGATGTATATTCAAGCTGTTGGTCGTCCTTGTCCGGTGAAAGACGCATTCTGACCCAAGTAGACGAGGGTGTTTGTCAGGCACGTTCATATTAATGTGATTAATAGAGCTAATTGGTTATATCATCTTATTCACCATGATGAAGTACGAAGATACATCTTAGAATTAATCAAACACGGATCGAAGAGAAACAGTAGTACTTTTATTAATTCATAGGACTCAGCAGAGCTCCTCCCCTCAATTTAGGAGGTTTAGAAACTCATACTGAAAGTAAAAACACAAAGTAAAATGAAAATAGGGCTGAATAGTGTGCATTCCTATCTAAGAGGTCTGTAAAATACACTTTAAATACTAAATAGATGCCTAGTAAGGGTAAAATAGTCTATCTAATGCTAAAATCCACTTCTGAAGCCCACTTGGTGAGTGTTTGGGCTGAGCTTTGATGAGATCCAGGTGCTATGAGGTTTCTTGGGGGTGGAACACCAGCTAGGGAGTCCTCTTTGGGCGTTTATACATTGGTCTCTGCTCTTTGGGTGCTAGATGCCTGAAAGGGGGCAGGTAGCTGGCGTTGGATGCCAGTTTTGGGCCTTCTAATCCAAAGCAAAGTATGTACTATTATATATTGCTGGAAAGCTCTATAAATAAGCTTTTCATAGCCGTTTAGATCGCTCCATTTAAACTTCTGTAGCTCCAAAAAAGTTCTTCCAAATGCAGGCAGGTCAGATCCAGACAGCATCTGTAGTGCTTTCTCTATCTCTGAATCAGACTTCTGCACCAGCTCCTCAATTTCAGCTAGAAATTACCTGAAATTGTCCAAATGCATAAAAACTCATAGAAAAATCCAAAAATATGATTTTAACACTAAAACTTAATAAAACTCAATAAAAACTAAACAAAAACTACTAAAAACTATATGAAAATGATGTCAAAAAGTGTATAAAATATCCGTTCATCAGTGGGACTACTAACATTCTTTGGAGCCACTACGAATCAAAGAAGTTAGTTTCGAAGTTAGATCTAAATTAGGTGAAAATTAATTGTTGTTTGAATGGTTATATGTTGTATTACAAGGGGAACATGGATCTAACTACTTGTAGATTTTGTGATGCACTAAGGTTTCAAGTCAAGAGAGAATGGATTGGTAAACAACATGCCAAGAAAGTTCCAAACAAATGGATGTACTACTTGCCCCCTAATTCCTAGGCTAAAACGATTGTATGCATTGATGAGTTTGGCCCCTCACATGACTTGGCATAGTAACAACAAGAAAGATGGCAGTTTTATGATGTACAAGTCACACGATGATGCTTGGAAGAACTTTGATCGGGTCTACTCTATGTTTGTGAGCGACCCTAGAAACGTCAGATTAGCTTTGTGCTCTGACGGATTTGCACCGAACTCTAATTTTGGTAACGCGTACTCTTATTTACCTGTTGTGGTGACTCCTTATAACCTACCTCCCAAAATGTACATGAAGGACCCATGCATGTTCTTAACTTGTATCATACTTGGTCCAAGTAACCCAAAGGCCAAAATGATATTTTCTTGCAACCTTTGGTAGATGAATTGATGGAGTCATGGATTCATGGTGTAGAAATGTATCATATTTCAATAAGGATAAACTTCTAACTGCATGATACACTGATGTGGACCATTAATAACTTTTCTGCATATGGGATGTTATCAGGTTGGTCCACTCAGGATAGAATGTCGAGTCTCATTTGTATAGAGGATACGAAGGAATTTTGACTAACGAATGGAGTAAGAATTTGTAGTTTGATTGTCATCAAAGCTTCCTCGATATTAATTATCCTTTTTGGCACAACAAGGACTCGTTTAGGAAGAATAAAATTGAACAAGAAGAGGCATCGGTGAGGTTGAGTGGTTTGCAAGTGAGGTTTCTTGATGGTTACGCCTCTAACTTAGGTAGGTATGCAAACTTCTCACAGGATAGGCTTGCTAGTTGAAGAGTCATGATTGTCATGTCTTTATGGAGTTATTACTTCCTGTCGTATTTAGAGAACTTCCTACCAACATCTGGAAACCCCTCACCAAAATAAGTGAGTTCCTTAGGGAGTTATGTGCTACAAAACTTAGCGTTAATAATCTCACAGTCATGGAGAAGAATATTCCCATCATAATTTGTAAGTTAGAGAGGATATTATCTCCAGGATTTTTTGATGTTATGGAATACTTAGCAATCCACCTGTCATACAAAGCAAGAGTGTGTAGGCTAGTCCAATTTAGGTGGATGTAACCCTTTGAGATGATGATTAGATCTTTCAAGCGTACCGTGAATAACAGAGCTCGGATCGAGGAAAGCATCTGCAAAGCATTCCTAGCTAAAGAAATATTTGCATTTTGCTTTTTCTATTTTGATCCTCATGTTGAATCACGTAGAACAAAGGTTGAAAGGAGCGACGAGAGGGGAGAATCCTCGTCAACTGGAACAACCTATCCAATATTGTTTCGGAGGGAGTTGCAATGGGTGCGAATGGTGAATATTGGTTAGAGAAAAGGAAAATCGATGCCGCATATCTGCATGTATTGCTTAAATGTAACTAGATTTTACCCTACCTGAGGTATTTTTTAAGTTTTCGTAAACATAACAATTAGTAAGATAATAACTTTCCATCTAACCAAAACTTCAGTATACTAAAGTTTCATTATTTATCATATTGTATCATAGGTTATTCCAGAAAACAAATCCTGGTACATCACTAAACAATTTTTCATCTTGGTTCCGAGAATACATTAGTGTCTCTCTATCTAACATAACAGATTGGAAACTAGTTGCACTTATTTAAGACCCAATGAATAAGGGCACAAGCTTCCAATTCACAATGTTAATGGATATCAATTCCATTATTTACAATGGTCAATGGAAAAGAAAATAGATAACACCGGAGTCTGGGTTCGTGGGGATGCAGGCAGTGGTCATTCTTATTAGTATGGTGTGTCATACAATATAATTCAATTAGAATTTTTTTTGCACTACGTACAAGGTGTGCGTGTTTAAATATAAATGGTATGATCCAAGTTCACGACAAGAAATACAAAAGTATAAGGACTACAATATCATTAAAGTAAATGTACGACAGGTATACTATTTGCCTTATCAGGGATCATGTAAGTCTAGTTGGGTTATTGTGGTTAAGACTAAGCTAAGAGGTTGCATCAAGTCTGATGGGACAAATGGGTTAGCAACCTTACCAAATTGATTACTAACTCCTTCAAAAATGGTGGTTGACACCGGTGATCCGATCACCCTTAGGTCAGTTGTTAGGTTACGTTTGTTTCTGAGAACAGGACAAGACAAGACACTAAGAACAAGACACAGGGTGAAATGGATGCTGTTTTTGTTCATGCTATACTAGCAGTGTGAAACTTGCAGTGTGTCTAGTGATTCTTTGATAGTGCTAGTTCAGTTGGATTTTTCATTTCTTCTTGCACTGGGATTTCCCTATAAGCCACGTGAGTTACTGTTGCATTTGTCAGTTTGTTTTACACTTTGTCTACTTACTTTATATATTCTTTCCCATTTACTGAAATTTTGGCTTGTTTGATTTTCTGGATAGATGTACCGATAATTCACCCTGTTTGCATATTTGTGTTTTGCAGAGTCAACTGAAGGCTAAGTGGGAAGAGTGGAAGAAATTGCTTGAGAAGGCAAGAAATGACGCTGAGAAGAAATATGATGAAATAAATGAGCAGGTTTTCTTTTCACCCGTTTAGTTTCACTGATGCCTTATTCAGTTATCCTTCAGTGTTCTTGTTGAATTATTGTGTCCTAACTTGCTCTTATTGTCTAGTATTAAACTGTTGTCTACCCAACACATTAAAAAATTGTGGTCCATTGATGTGTATATGAGGAATTCATTATTTACAAGACTGTTAATTTATTTGGTATCTTTGGTGAGTGTTGGTTGCAGTTTGCAACCTAAGATCAGTTACAGTTAGCAAGTCTAGTTAATCACTGTCAATGTGCAGTCTGTGCCACTGTCGGTGATTGAATGACCTCTTCTTCCTAACTCTGTATTTTCTCTTTATCTTCAACTCAAAATATAAAAGAAATAATGGGTCACATTGTAATGCAATTTTAAACAGAATGTCCATAAACTGTATTTGATAGCAGGTAGTAACACTGTTTCTTCCTTGTGGCAAGCCCACATAGTGTGAACTGTTTTTATTATTTATATTTTATTGCATTGGTTTCTTTCAAATTACTTGTGTGATTGATGTCATCAACCTCCTTCAGAATAAAATACTTCATAGCCATCTTGAAGCTTTGCATATTCGGAAGGCAAAGAAGGAGCGCAATGCTGCTAGTATATCATTTGGAAGTAGTAGTGCAGATACATTTGGTGATGCTGGTCTTCAAACTGTGATGACTTGTCTCCGGAATTCAAAAGAAATTGTAAATACTTGTCATGTGCTGCAAATTTGTTTCGCTTGTATATTTGTATATTCATTTTAAGTTCTCTACTTTCACAGTCAGAAACAGAAGTGTCAGCTTTGATATTATTAGTAGTAAATTTTAAGTGATATTATGGTTATTTTGATATTATTTAAAGAAATTATTTAGTATAATTATATATTTATTTTTATTTTATAATATTCAACTCATTTAAATAAAAATGCAGAATTATTATGCATGTAATCATATTAATTATTATGTTGTATTGATAATTATTAGATAATTATATATATATATATATATATATATATATATATATATATATATATATATATATATATATATATATATATATATATATATAATTGAGCTTTGCTCCTCTAGGTGCTAGGCGCTCCCGTGGTTCGCGAGAAGGAAATAGTATAGTATGTCATTACTGGTCTTTCTTTGGCTTTAGCTATTCAGGAAGATTTCCCCCAAGTTTTTTTGCTATTTTACTAGATCGAGATGCTTTTGCCTAAGCTTTCTTTCATAGCTATAGCTTTCTTGAAGGGCGAAGGGCTCGGCGTCAATCAATTAAGAAAGATGTTCTGTTCGGCTGGAGAAGACGCACTCTTTCAATTATCTGTATTGCAACGTGACGTATACTTGAACCTTCCCCAAAATGGAAAAAAACCGACGCTTGCTGAAGGTGAAGTTTACAAATAAAAAAAAATTCCTTCTGTCGTGTATCCCCGATTAATGCAGCCTCATATGCTTCAATTATAGATTTTTAGTATTAAGCGAAAGGTTATACGAGAGTTATCCGTCAACATACATAGTTGAAAAGTGTTCTTGCTTGGTCCCAATCTGGGTTTAATGTGGAAACTCTACGATGAGGTTGCTAAGAGGTCCCTGAACTACAGCCCACCTGCCTTAGTTCGGGTAGGGGGCCTAAAAATTAGTAAGCCCTAGTGGACCACCAAGTTTCATCTCTCAAGATTGAATTGAAAGAAGATGCGAATGCCTTTTGACAGCCATCTTTTCTTGCAAATTCTTGATGGTTTCCCAGTCCCGTTGGTGAAGTTTGTCGCGTATAATGAAGAGATTCTCCAAAGAATTTGTTTTCGCTTCGCTCGTGCGTGGCACTCCTTGCTCGCGGAGCGGCAGAATCCACTGTCTCTACCTGTGCTCTAGCTTCGGGTTCACCTAGGTGGGAAACTAGCTCTCTTTATGTGTAGATATGGCTGGTGAAACTGTTGGGGAGAGATCGAGCTTCAAGAAATAGTGAATGGGGCGAGCGCATCCGATTGATTCTAAAGTCCTTTCCTAAACCACTTCCCGTTCAGTTGCTGAAAGATAGAGAGAACCTTTCTAAATGAGATTGAGTTCCACAAATATGCAAGCTAGAAAGATGCTATTTGATAACTGATCATTTGACCTATGCTATGGTAAAGGCTGGATTTCTGGTGGTAAAAACTTCTTGTCTCCGACCTGTGAGAAGAAAGTAAAGTCTCAAAAACCATTCCTATTAGGCGCACGGAACTCTTTCTTAGGGTTCATCATAGGGCTTGATGATTCCTTTTTGAAAGGATAAGCCTAAGAGATTGCTAGCGAGAACGCTTATCCTCTTTCTATCAACAAAATGGAGGAGAGGTCTTTTCTTTATGGAAGAGGCCTTGCACCTAGGACTAATTAAGATCCAGAAGAATGGGTCTAGGCTTTCGAAAAGATGAAGATGCGTTGTTGTTGGCTGACAGCCCCTATCGCTAATCAGAGAGAGGTAGCGAATCGAATTAAGTGGCGGCCTTGAGCTCTTCTTCTTTCCGCCCTCTTTGCGGCTAATCCAACTCTAAACCTAAACTTCGGATTCAATCCAGCCCCGGACTCCTAACTAAAACCACTCCCGATTGATTGTCTCGATTTCACTGCCTTGGTTGGCCACCATGCCTACTTCTCTCCAATGCTTACGTTCGAGCTACTACACTACGTAACCTATCCCGCTTTGTTAATTGTGTTAAGTATAACTGGGATTGTTGTAGAATGTGCTCTTTGAGCTGCTAGAGAATGCCCTGCTATTGACTCAGCTGGAGGGCAGGATTGGGCACTACCGATCCCGAGACAGACGACGAAGCTACATCGATTACAAAAAAATCTGAGTCAGTGGTGGCAGATCCCCTCTCTTTGAACTACCTCTGGAAATAGAAAAAAGAAGAGATGCTTTCACACTTGCTTCCTAACTCCCCAGCTACCTAGCTACCAGACTCCAACAACCTTAAATCAGTAGGGGAGGAGGAGTTGAGGTGATTCTCAATGGCTGGTTGTCTTTCAGAACCTGCTTCTGTGCCGTCTTTGATCCATGCTTGCGATCTCGGTTGTGAAATTTTCATTTTCTTTTGGCTTGGTAACTTGAAGGTTACGATCCTATTTCTGAGGGAATGATTTTTGCACAAGAAAGTAATACAGAAGACATCTTAGGAAGGGCGGCTATGTAGCAGTATTTTTCCATTCCTGGGGAAACTCTAGAGTTTAGTTTTTCATCCTTAGTTACAGCCTTTTCTGCCTTCTTATGGCTGATCCTACCTCCACATTCTGACCAGATTAGGCCTATAGCAGAAAGATCGTGAAGGAAGAATAAGAGAATCCATGGCTTTTTTCCCCAGGCTTCTTGGAGGTTTGAAGTTAGACTTCTCTCCTGCTGCTATGGCAACGGCAATCTAACAAAGGCTCCCCTAAGAGTTAGATTAGTACCGGCTTGATGATTCCTTTTTGAAAGGATAAGCCTAAGAGATTGCTAGCGAGAATAATTGAACCGGAGTTCGATCCCATCCCACACCACAGCTTCATGCCTTAAAGGCAGAGTTTCATTGAACAGCTGATCTTGGATGGACTTGGACTTGCAATCATTGAATTCAGATTCAGAGCTGACTGAATTGCCAGCTATGTGTTGTGCGGCTCCCGCGAAGCGAATGAAGGGAAGCTCGAAGAGCTTACGCCCACTCGGTGTTCCTTTTCCCTTTGCTTCCAATAGTTGGACCTATCCAGAAAAATTGTCGGCCTACGAATGTGGTTTCGATCCTTTCGGTGATGCCAGAAGTCGCTTGGCTTCGTCCGGAACCAAGGAGGCATTCTGGCGGGCGCGTGCGTGTAGGAAGGCCGACCACTACATAAGTCTTTCTTTTTTGGTAAACCCAACCAGCGATTGACAACAAACAAGTCTTCTTTTTAGAGCAAGAAGCTTTTTTCAAATCCTCCACAGCATCCAGGATCACAAGTGGGTCGGATCTTACTCGAAGCACTCCACCACGAATAAGAATCTTCGGGTTGGATAGGCAGTAGAGATAGGAACTCCTATCTGTAGGGCGGGCTTTCAAGACAAGACAGAGATGCACAACTCCAACTTTATTCCTCTTAGGCGATGTCTGGATCTCAGTCTATCTCTTTCTCTTTTAGTTCCTTTCCTGGAGATTCCTGTTCAATCGTTACCTCGTTTCATAGCCTATATCTCCGCTTTCACTGGTTTTCACTTATATACAGTAGTTATAGTATACCAAAAAAAAAAACCAAGACCTAAGGCTACACTTATATACAGTAGCTATAGTATATATAAAAAAAAAAAGAGGGACCTAAGGCTACGCTTATAAAAAGTAGCCATGGTATACAATGTGGCTACGCTTTATAAGTAATGCAGTAGCGTTAAAAAGTGTAGCCTATTCTGGAAGAATGAAAGCTGAAAAGCGTAGCCTTTGGTCCTGGACAGCATCACTTGAAAAGCGTAGCCTATTCCTAAACGCCAAAAGCGTAGCCCTTGGTGCAGAAAAGCGTAGCCTTTGAGAATAGGCAACGGCTGAATAGGAATCACCCCAAAAAGCGTAGCCGTAGCCCAAAAAGCGTAGCCGTAGCCTAAGGCATCATTTTTTTTCACTTTTGGCTACACTTTTCAAGTGTACCTGAATGGGTGTTTTTCTTGTAGTGATTTCTAGTGCAACCTCCATTTCGCTCACCATCTATGCAAAATCAAGATGATAAACCACATCTTGTAGTGTAATGGTGACCTCGCCCCACGAAAGGTGAAACCTATAAGTCTCGAGACTCCACCGCTCAACAAATACAAAAAACAAAGCATTGTCAAACATAAAATTTTTTAACTCAATTGTGTGTCCAATATAGCAAGAGTAATCAAAATGTCTGTAATAATATAGTTGATTAGTTTTTTGTAATTGTGTATTAGAATGATCACAATAACTAAATTATAAAAATTAACATTATCTAATTTATGTATTTCTAGTATTTAATGAAATTAAATATTATAATTAAGTATTTAAATAAAAAATACTCTAATTATGAATATAATAATATAAAAGAATTAATTAATCATATCTTAATATAATTAAGTAATCAAGTAAAAAAAAGAATTTCATCTCATTCTAAATCATTAATTAATCATCTTCTAATGTTATCTTTTAACTGTTGCTCTTCTAATTAATTAAATTCAATTATCATAGCATGACAACTAATTAATTAAATTAAAATAATCTAAAATATTAATATTTTAACATGTCTTTTAACTACTTAAATCAAATTATTCTAATATGTCAACTAATTAGTTAAATTGAACTAATTTAAAATGTTATTATTCTAACACGTCTTTTAACTAATTAAATCAAAATATTTTAATATGTCAACTAAAATTAATTAAATTAAAATATTATAATATGTCAATTAAAATTAACTAAATCAAAATATCCTAATATATTAACTAATTAATTATTTAAAATAAGATATAGACAAACCAATTTTAAAATTCAATACTCCAACTATATATTACGTTGCACTTAATCGATTGATGTCCCTTGAATACACGTATTGTCGACTTTACTTCACACAGAAATTTTAAGAAAAATGTAACGAAACTTTTCTAATTACCAATATTCTCCAAATAAATGTTGATTTCGGTTGCACCCTATATATAGCTACCATGGTATTTATCCCGCGTCGTGAGGGTAAAAGATCTTCTGTACCATATCCCAGATAAACTCCACCCATCTCAGCCTTTTTTTACATGTTTCGGATGTATAACAGTTTCGTTGTTCCTTATCCTAGGTGCTCAATACTTGGGATCTTTTTTTTTTTTTTTGGTCTCAATGCCCAACGTGTGATAAAATATTTAAATAATTCAAATAAAAAATCCTCGTTAAAATACTTTGAGCTTAAAATCTAGTATTACCTTGATTTTATGTTGAGATAAATCCTTTCGACATTTTTTAATATATTAATAATTAATATATTTATATTTGGCATGTAGAAAAAAAGCACATTAATTTATCTGGAAATAAATTAGTTTTAAATACATTTATTTGTTAATATAACAAAACGATTAAAACGATCCATGCCTCAACATATATATATATATATATATATATATATATATATATATATAGAATAAAAAAGTAACAACCGTACGCGTTAATGTTAGGTTGTAATCGATAATTTGTCTTAGTGAAAGTAATTTATCAATGATTACTCGTGCTCATCAGATTAACTTTGGTCAACTTACTATTCTAGCATAATCAAGAATAAAAAAGTTGGCATAATAACTTAGGCTTAGTGGGTTAGAAATGCAGGAAAAAAGGTTAAAGAATTAGTGAAGGGAATTTTTAATAACATCACTACCACAAATTAAATAAAAGAGTAATGATATAGCATCTAAATTATTCTCCTAACATCTTTGTAAGTTTTAAATAAAATAATGTTTTCCGTTGTTCATTAAAAATAAAATTGATACAATTATGTATTGAAATATTTTAAATTAATTGAAAGCATCTTTAGGGAAAATTAAAAAGAAATTAAAAAGAAAAGATAGAAACAAGAAGACGGATGCATCAATTAAATAATGGGCAGTAACAAATTTTCTTAACACATTTATTCTTAAAGAAAAATTATTGAGAGTCATAACTCATCTTTTTAATTATTTTTTTAATTTCTAAATAATAAAATTTGAATTTTTTATGTTTTAAAAAATAGCATATATATTTAAATTTTTTACTCTTTTAAGTATTAAAAAGATAATTAAAAAGATGAATTAGGACTCTTAATTATTATTCTTAATGAATAATCTCTCTAACTAGCTAGTAAATATAAAAGGTCCAATACAGTGCTTTAAATATAATTTGTGTATGCACTTGTTGAATTTTTAATAATAATAATAATAATAATAAAAAGAAACACAAACGACATTTATTTCAAACCAGAGGTAATATAAGTGATATAGCATCACTCATTAATGATCTCAAAAGATTAATTATTTTTACCATTCTAAACAGTTACTTTATTAGTTAGTTATCAACTCATTTGTTTCAAGTTTAGAAAATATATTTTCAAGACTAATATTACCATAAACATTATATATGCTTTGGAATATTATATTTAAATGTTGTAAGAATCTAGTCTCTTTGTCACTAAAAAATACTTTGGAATTGTTATGATATTCCCAAAAAAAAAATTAAACATGTTTGGTTCATAACAAATATTTATAGGAATATATTTGTAATTGTTAAATGCCTTTAACAGATTTTATTCTTATTAATTATTATTAGTTAATTACTTTTTAATTAAAATTTGAATTTAGGACATGTTGACACTTTTATATAATAGTTTTTATTTCTATGTGTTGTGCATAATTTATTCTCATTTCTCAACTTTCATGGCAAAAATAAAATTTCATTAAATCATTGTAATTTAATTTCTGAAAATAACTAATAAATAAAATTAACTTTTCAAAACGGAAAATAACTACAAGAACTAACATATTATTTCCAAGTGATTACTCCTCCTCCGAGTTAATCTAAATGGTCCTAAAGCAAATACTACCTTTTTTATATTTTTTTTATTCTAAGAAAACAAACACTACCGAAAATTTTAAATATTAAATTTAAATTTTTAAATTTTGAATTTTGACTTAAAAAGATAAAATGTGATGTGTCATTTTTAAATATTTCTCTATTTTAGTTTATGCTTATGAAACTTCAATTTCAGGGTCCAAAAGCCTAACACTTTAGTTTAGAATTTTTTTTACCAAAAATTTGGGAGCAGTTGACTATGTTAGAAATTAAACTATACTTATTAATTATCAATAAAATTTTTAGAAATTGCTAAAATATTCATGAATAATAAGTGATCCGGCCGTTACAAATCCAACATCATAAATCGGCATTATCATTCATAACTCGACATTATTCACGTTATTATTCAGAAAATTGGCGTTATAATTCGGCATTACAATTATTGATCGGCAATAACGCCATTAATCAGCCATTTACGTTACAACTCGGCTCAACGGACTGCTTTCCAAATATGAAATGTCCAACCTAGTTATTGCTCTTCAATGCAGGCAATAAAGCAAGAGCATAACCGACTTGCACAGGCCACCCATAAAAGGTATGATTTTCTATCTTAAAAGACACATTGAATTCTTAATACTAATTTAAATTTCGGAGTGCCTTTGCAGGTACACTCCCTCCTATTTCTTTCTCAAAGCTCTATGCGATTGGACATCTTCTTGGAATAAAAGTTCAGATTATCACAAAGCTCGAAGGTCGACACCGAAAATAACAATTCGGCGTAGATTTTCAGAGACCGAACTCTCCCTCTAGATATCCATACAAGAATAATAAGATTATTTATTCAAGAAACTAATAGTATGAAGGACAGAAATTGTATAAGTTTTACAAATTAAATTTGGAAAAAATAAATTTAAGAATGAATATAAAAATCAAGAAGTTAGGAGATGTATGTATGGTTAAAATTATTGGCTTAAGTAGAAAGACTTCGAACATGATCAAATTGAATAGAATATCACAACTAAATCTAAGTAGACATATGAAATTAGAATTTTATATTTTTCACTACCGATTATAAAATATCTTAGCAATTAAGTATCTTAGATATTAAAATTAGTTATAATTATTTATCTATAAATGGAGACTCATGAATGATGTATAATTCAAGTGAAGTTTATAAATTAATATGAGTTTAATGTGAGAGTTTTATTTTTTTTTTCTATTAGAGAATTAATAGAGAGTAGGGATATATATTATTGTTGTATTGTTATTTCTCTTTCTAGTGAGTTATTATATTATTAGAGAGAAAATTATATTAATGTTATGTTGTATTATTGTTTATTGTATCTCATCTTCTATATGTGAATGACGGACAAAGTTGGTAGAAAGAAAAAAGAAGTTTTATTGAACTCAAAAATTATAATTTATTGCTTGAATTGAATAGGAATTAGAGAGAAAAAAAGATAGTCTTGTAGCCAAACAAAAAATTGAGAAATTCAAAAGGATTGAATGTACGTTATCTAAATCCAGACAAGGGAGTCATGGTTCCTAAATTTTTTATAAAAAAATTAGTAGTATTTTATTAAAAGATAAAAAATAATTTAATTGGCTTAAATATTTTATTATGACTTAAAGTATTCAATAAGTTTAATAAGTAACATTCTTTTTATCTTTAAGTTTAAATATAAAAAATTGTATATTTTTATTTATTTAATTTAATATTATTTTATATTTTACTGTTATTTAATTTAATTTTTTATATGATAAAAAATAATAGAATATTCAATAAGTATTAATATTATTGTATTTGTATAAATTGATAAAAAAATTCAATAAATATCATAAATTTTAATATTTGTTCTTCAAACTTCTTCTTTATATATTTTACAGGATATATATTCAAATTTTTATATAAAATAATAATGAAAAATCAAAGAATTGATGCATTTTTTAAGAGAAATACTAATATTTAAGAAGGAGAACATATAACTTTTACAATATCAATACATGTAGATAGTTCTTCTACTTTAATGAATAATGAAAAAAGTGAGATATAACCTTCAAAAGTTCAAAAAGTTACATCTGATGAGTTTGACCTTAATTTTTTAGAACGAAATCTTGGAAAACGGCTTTAAATTTGGCAATATCATCAATACCAGAGAAATAAGATTAGACAAATTTATTTTAAATGGGGTCAATATCAAAAACATCTTGATAATTATTCTCTATCTGACCCTCCAAAATTTTGTTTCAAGTTTTGCCACTACTTTTATGTATTGGATTAGATTAATGATCAAAGATAAAAAAAAATACTCTTAGAAATAATCTATACAGTAATGTTTAACTGTTTTTTACCAAGATGTGAATTCCAATTGAGATAAAATTAATAGTTAAATATTTATGTGCGCATATTCAAAATTTACTTACGAAAATATGTTATATGTATATAAAAAATTAATTATTAAATCAATTATTTATATAGAATATATATTAAAATATAAAATAAATCTTAAAAATAATTTGTATAATACACATAAAAAAATACAGTGGTTGGTATTGTACATTAAAATACAATTTTTGCTAATACTATTGAGTCCCACACTGTTCTGAACTATGCTGCTATTCTGTGATTCCATATTATTACTATTATTATTATTCTTCGAGGCTTGGGTATCTAATCTCTTATCATTTATTTTCCTTTAATCTGTTTCACAACAAGAATGCGTAGAAAACGGAACTACAATCAACCGACGATCAAAACTTATTTAGTGTTGTCCATTTATTTATTTATGTTTCTTTATTGAACTATCAAATTCAAATTTTATTAGTAAGAATTTAATTAATATAATCGGAGCTAATTTTAGTTTTACTAAAGGTTTAGAGATATTTCAGTAAAGATTTATTTATTCTAAAACTTTAATAGAAAGTTAAGGGACAAAAATATTTTTTTGTTTATTTATTTATTCTAAACAATTATATATATATATATATATATATATATATATATATATATATATATATATAGGGACAAAAATGCCTTTAACAGATTTTATTCTTATTAATTATTATTAGTTAATTACTTTTTAATTAAAATTTGAATTTAGGAAATGTTGACACTTTTATATAATAGTTTTCATTTCTATGTGTTGTGCATAATTTATTCTCATTTCTCAACTTTCATGGCAAAAATAAAATTTCATTAAATCATTGTAATTTAATTTCTGAAAATAACTAATAAATAAAATTAACTTTTCAAAACGGAAAGTAACTACAAGAACTAACATATTATTTCCAAGTGATTACTCCTCCGAGTTAATCTAAATGGTCCTAAAGCAAATACTACCTTTTTTATATTTTTTTTTATTCTAAGAAAACAAACACTACCGAAAATTTTAAATATTAAATTTAAATTTTTTAAATTTGAATTTTAACTTAAAAAGATAAAATGTGATGTGTCATTTTTAAATATTTTTTTATTTTTTTGTTTCATTTATAAAATAAATTATAAGAGATTATCTTTTATTCTCTAAAGTGAAATCTAAATTTAAGAGAATCAAATTCTAAATATTAGTATTTTGTTAACAGTCCATTTGTGTAATTTCCATTTTTGGAAGAGGTTCAAATTTTCGGTAATTTTGGTGAAAGAGATAGTCTCCAATAGAGACGAAACAAAGTGGGCGGTCATAGCGGACCTATATCTATTTTAGTTTGTGCTTATGAAACTTCAATTTCAGGGTCCAAAAGCCTAACACTTTAGTTTAGAATTTTTTTTACCAAAAATTTGGGAGCAATTGACTATGTTAGAAATTAAACTATACTTATTAATTATCAATAAAATTTTTAGAAATTGCTAAAATATTCATGAATAATAAGTGATCCGGTTGTTACAAATTCAACATCATAAATCGACATTATCATTCATAATTTGACATTATTCACGTTATTATTCAGAAAGTTGGTGTTATAATTCGGCCTTACAATTATTGATCGACAATAATGCCATTAATCGACTATTTATGTTACAACTCGGCTCAACGGACTGCTTTCTAAATGTGAAATGTCCAACCTAGTTATTGCTCTTCAATGCAGGCAATAAAGCAAGAGCATAACTGACTTGCACAGGCCACCCATAAAAGGTATGATTTTCCATCTTAAAAGACACATTGAATTCTCAATACTAACTTAAACTTCGGAGTGTCTTTGCAGGTACACTCCCCCTGTTTTTTTCTCAAAGCACTATGCGATTGGACATTCTCTTAGAATAAAAGTTCGGATTATCACAAAGCTTGAAGGTCGACACCGAAAATAACAATTCGGCGTAGATTTTCAGAGACTGAACTCTCCCTCCAAGTATCCATACAAGAACAATAAGATTATTTATTCAAGAAACTAATAGTATGAAGGACAGAAATTGTATAAGTTTTACAAATTAAATTTGGAAAAAATAAATTTAAGAATGAATATAAAAATCAAGAAGTTAGGAGATGTATGTATGGTTAAAATTATTGGCTTAAGTAGAAAGACTTTGAACATGATCAAATTGAATAGAATATCACAACTAAATCTAAGTAGACATGTGAAATTAGAATTTTATATTTTTCACTACCGATTATAAAATATCTTAGCAATTAAGTATCTTAGATATTAAAATTAGTTATAATTATTTATCTATAAATGGAGACTCATGAATGATGTATAATTCAAGTGAAGTTTATAAATTAATATGAGTTTAATGTGAGAGTTTTATTTTTTTCTATTAGAGAATTAATAGAGATTAGAGATATATATTATTGTTGTATTGTTATTTCTCTTTCTAGTGAGTTATTATATTATTAGAGAGAAAATTATATTAATGTTATGTTGTATTATTGTTTATTGTATCTCATCTTCTATATGTGAATGACGGACAAAGTGGGTAGAAAGAAAAAAAAAAGTTTTATTGAACTCAAAAATTATAATTTATTGCTTGAATTGAATAGGAATTAGAGAGAAAAAAAGATAGTCTTGTAGCCAAACAAAAAATTGAGAAATTCAAAAGGATTGAATGTACGTTATCTAAATCCAGACAAGGGGGCTATGTCACTAAACTTTTTATAAAAAAAAATTAGTAGTACTTTATCAAAAGGTAAAAAATAATTCAATTGCTTTAAATATTTTATTATAATTTAAAGCATTCAATAAGTTTAATAAATAACATTCTTTTTATTTTTAAGTTTAAATATAAAAAATTGTATATTTTTTATTTATTTAATTTAATATTATTTTATATTTTATTGTTATTTAATTTAATTTTTTATATGATAAAAAATAATAGAATATTCAATAAATATTAATATTATTGTATTTATATAAATTGATAAAAAAAATTTAATAAATATCATAAATTTTAATATTTGTCCTTCAAACTTCTTCTTTACATATTTTACAGGATATATATTCAAATTTTTATATAAAATAATAATGAAAAATCAAAGAATTGATGCAGTTTTTAAGAGGAAGGCTAATATTTAAGAAGGAGAATATATAATTTTTACAATATCAACACATGTAGATAGTTCTTCTACTTTAATGAATCACGAAAAAAGTAAGATACAACTTTCAAAAGTTCAAAAAGTTACATATGATGAGTTTGACTTTAATTTTTTGGAACGAAATCTTGGGAAACGACTTTAAATTTGACAATATTATCAAAATCAGAGAAATAAGATTAGACGAATTTATTTTAAATGGGGTCTATATCAAAACATCTTGACAACTATTCTCAAACTGATCCCCAAAATTTTGTTTTAAGTTCCGTCACTACTGTATTGGATTAGATTAATGGTCAAAGATAAAAAAAAATACTCTTAGAAATAATCTATACAGTAATGTTTAACTCTTTTTTATCAAGATGTGACTTCCAATTGAGATAAAAATTAGTAGTTAAATATTTACGTGTGCATATTCAAAATGTATTTACGAAAATATGCTATATGTATATAAAAAATTAATTATCAAATCATTAATATATATCTTAAAAATAATTTGTATAATACAGATAAAAAATACAGTGGTTGGTATTGTACATTAAAATACAATTTTTGCTAATACTATTGAGTCCCACATGTTCTGAACTATGCTGCTATTCTGTGATTCCATATTATTATTATTATTATTATTATTATTATTATTATTATTATTATTATTCGAGACTTGCTATCTAATCTCTTACCATTTATATTCCTTTAATCTGTTTCACAACAAGAATGCGTAAAAAACGGAACTACAATCAACCGACGATCAAAAGTTATTTAGTGTTGTCCATTTATTTATTTATGTTTCTTTATTGAACTATCAAATTCAAATTTTATTAGTAAGAATTCAATTAATGTAATCGGAGCTAATTTTAGTTTTATTAAAGGTTTAGAGATATTTCAGTGAAGATTTATTTATTCTAAAACTTTAATAGAAAGTTAAGGGACAAAAATATGTTTTTGTTTATTTATTTATTCTAAATAATTATATATATATATATATATATATATATATATATATATATATAAGGTTTAATTTTGATACACTAAGCGTAAACTATTTTATATAGTCATTTAATTATATTCGTTTTTTAAATAATCATGTATGCACTCAATGTAAAAAATAATTATTTTTACCTATATGACGTCATGTAATTAAATACACGTGTTAAATGGTTTTATTTGTTCATTTATACATACACAATTAATTTAAATTATTATTTGTTTTACGGAAATTTCTACTACAAAATCTCTCAAATGCTCAGACAATTTCGACCAAAAAAATTTTACCCCATAGTTCATCTATATTTCATAATTTAAGATTAAAAAATGGATATTATCCTTTCTTAATTGATATATCACTTATTTATTATATGTTATTTGTATTTCAAATTATCTTTACAATATTCTAGAATAAGGATGGTAAGTGATTTGAAAAGAAAAAAACAAAAATCACTTTGAGAGTGACAATGTTTGTGTTTGGTTTGTCATTTCATTGTGTAAATCCAGAATTAACTTCTTTGAACATCAATCCAATTTCGATCAAAATTAATTTTTCAAAAGCACATTAATACTAATATTCATTTGAAAATACTAATCCAAATACACACAATAGTATTTAATTTTTACACTGAATTTGCCTGGCATATTGATAAAGTTGAAATTGGAGGCCAACTTGAATTTTGTTTCGAAGCTAGAAAAGACATTGGGTATCAATAACAAGAACACATACGTTGCATGTATGATTTGGTCACATGAACATGTTCAATTATTGTCCCCAACAAAACACCACAGAACCATGTGCTATATGGACAAACAATTAATTAGGTGGATCTAATGATTTAACTACAATGTCAGAAATCTAGAACTGGAAAGGGATCTTATATGGATTAAAATCCCTTGAACCACGACTTCAATAATAGGGTTGCTTAGATTTACAAATTGATGCTTCTAGCTTGGTCCTTTCTTTCGCAGAGTTGAAGGACTGCATCAGTTTAGGTTACTTGCACGGTTGTCCAAGAAAACAACCAACAGGGCAATGGCAGGGAGGAGACATTTAATTTTTTTGTGCATTAATAAATGTTCAATCATCAAAAAATAGGAGATCTCTTTTTGTTCCTGTAAATCTTCTTTCCTGATTTGGGTTCTAGAAAATAAAATTTGAAAGGACCAAAAATAAAAAAGTTTATATGATTAGTAAAACTTATACCCTTTATTTTTTTTTTTTAAGTTGAGAAAGATGTCAATAAAGCTTCAGTTATTTTTTTTTAAAAAACTAGGTTCGATTGTTAGATTTTACGTGGATAAATTATATGTAAATATTTCATGAAATGTATAATGAACCTAATTGACATGTCTTATAAAGAAGGATTTTTGGTTATATCTTATAACGAACTATTTGGGCATTCGCGAAGTTTCGAATATGGGTGTAGTATATTAGGCTTCGGTTTGGTAAAAATTTTACCTTTTTTCTTTAAAATAGGTTATAAAAAATTAAATTTAATTGATTTAGTGGTTAGTTTATTAGTTCACTTATAAAAAAAAAATTTTAAAGTTACAGTATTTATATTTAGTAAATTAAATTAAATATAATTTCAATAAGTATAAAGAACAATAAGTATATTTGGTAAAATAATATTTAAAATTTAAAAATAGTATAATAAATATTAATATAAAAATTAAATTTATCTCTTAAAACTTAAATGCATACTTATCTCTTAAAAAAGCTACAAAAACAAGTCTACGGTCTTTTTTATTTACTAAAAACAAAATGAATAACTTATACATTTTAAAAATATAAATACCTCTTTAGAAAATTTTATTAACCAACTCATTTTTTGTTATCATGACCAAACCAAACCTAAGATAACAATTCTGTTTTTTCTTTTGTTGACGCTGTACACACAATTCATTTTGTTTTTTGAACAAGATACAATTCATGTTTTGTTGATTGTTACACAATTCATGTTTTTCGGTCCTGAACCTTGATGTAACATTTTCTTGTAGTGCTTCTGTTGAGCCCAACATATTGTCCAAAGGAGAGAAATAAAAGGGTATCCTCTCCAAAAAAAGAGTCATAATAACCTTCAGCCCCAAAAAGGGTATAATAAGTTAATAACTGCTCTCAGTGCTCTGTCCAAAACTAAAAATCTACAAGTTCTGGCAAAAAAATAAAGGGTACAACTCCAAATCTTGAAATACAAGCTTGTCCCCAGACCAAAAACAAGAAAGCTTGTCCAAAAACGAAAAAACACAGGCAACTTATATTTTCTCCCTTGAAATTTACCATAATTCAACTCGGCTTCTCTTTATTTCTAAAAGTATACATTGACCATATTAAAATTTAAGAAATATTATACGCGGTATATTCAATTTTAATACATTATAAAAGTAAAATAATTGTATATATGTATTTAATTATATAATGATACATCACAAAAAATAATTATTTTTTATATTAATTATATAATCATCTAAAAAAAATAGATATAATTAAATAATTATATAAAATATTTTATACTGTTAATGCGCCAAAATTAAATTATTGTAAAAATAGCACCAAGTCACCCCTCTCCCCTAAAATAGATCTTGGACAAGTCATACATTTAATTTTTCTATATTTGAACAAAGCAAACTACCTTTTAAGTTTTGTTTTTCTTTTCTACTTTTTTTTCCCATTAAAATTATGTGAGCTTTTTGTTGATATATACTATAATATATCAAAATTATGTGTGAATTCTATTTAAAATTTCGTTGCTTAATTTCAAAGTAGATTAAATTTTGTTTTTTGGTAAAAAAAATTAAAGATAAATTATATTTTTTTTCTAATGTTTTTAAAATTTTTTAAAATTATTCCTAAATTTAATTTGATTCAATTTTATTCCTAACATTTAAATAAATTTTAATTTTATCTGTTAATCTTTTTAACCATCAACGATTAATCAATTTTTTTTTCAATTTTGTCCTTATTCCTATTCTTATTCACAATCTTAATTTACTGTTATTTCACTATTGTCTCCTCCTTTTCTTCCTCATTCCATGCTATTTCTTTCTAATCACTAAAGTATTATATTACAGTATATTGTGTTTGAATGAACTTCATCAAAATCTGATATGATACAAATATGTGATTTGGTTTAATGTTATACAAAATGCTAAAGGGTAATAACTAATAACACAGGCCAAAAGCATTACTCAAGGGTAACAATATATATATATATATATATATATATATATATATATATATATATATATATATATATATATATATATATATTTTTTTTTTTATGATATGTGTGAAAAACACAAAGATTTAGTTTTTTTTTTGAGAATTTTTTTAATATTGGACTAAAAATAGTGTTAGCCACCAAAATGGCTCAACAAGTAAGATTAACGGCGCTATGAAAGTCATCAGTATTAGCGGCAAAAACGTCGACGCCGTTAAGTAAAAAACGGTGTTGACGTTTGTTCAAAACGTCACCAGTGTTTTGTCCTATATGGTTGACACATGGCAACTTCCTCTTTCTTCCACACGTTAACCTTAAAGCCAACCCTCCTCTTCCTTGTTCATTCTTTTTTCTCCGGTTTCTATTTCCATCTCTATTGTTCCATCCATTTTGAAAAATAAATTTAAAAGTTGAAAGTTGATTTTTTCTCCTTCAGCAATAAAAAAAACGGCAGCCTCACATGTAGAAAAAAGTATATATTTTATATGTTTTATTAGTAGTTAGTTAGGATTAATCCTAATTTTTTGAATTAAAAGTTCTAAAAACTAAAAGTATATAATTTTTTTAAATTATCTTTTGTTTAGTAGATAAATAAATTACTTGTTAGTTGATTAGGAGTAGTTAGAGAATATATTTTCTTTGTTATAGTTATAATAGTAGTATTGGTTGTTATTGTTAGTAAATTGTTGTTAGTGTATAATATTAATTGGATGTTAGTATATTGTTTTTAATTTTAGTTTTAGATTAATTAATTTTTTTTAGAAAACTGAAATTTCTTTAATCTTAGTTTCATTTTATATAATTTTACTTTTGAAAAACGGTCCGTTTTAGTAATTTTTGTTTTGTTTTAACTTTTTTTTGAAAAACAGACCTTTTTAGTAATTTTAGCTATATTTTAAATAATTTTTTAAAAAACATAATTATTTAGTAATTTTATTTTATTTTAAATAATTGATTTAAAAAAATTTATTTATTTAATACTTGTTAGTGTATAATTTTTTAGTAATTTAGGTTTTCGGGTTAAAATTTGACTAAAATATATTAGCTTTGATTATTATTTAATGACTATAGATTTTTTTAGAATTTTTTTATACAGAATTTTAGATGTTTCGGTTTTAATTAGTTTATATTTCTAGTTAATTTATATGGTAGTGAATTTAGTTTTTAATAATAAAATTAAATTATTTTTAATTATTAATATATGCTGTTAGGTTTTCTTATTTTAATTATTTATTGAAAAATAGAATTATTTTATTAAATTTTAGCTATGTTTACTAATTTTAGGCTCTTTGCAATATTTATTGGAAATAAGAAAACAAATTTAAATTGGATAATTATCAATACTTGGGAGTTAGGATATGTTTTTAATAAATAGATTTAGAGTTATTATTATTAATGTTTTTAGTAAAAAACAAAAAAAAATATAAGTAACGGTTTGTATATTTTTTTTACTGTAAAATTAAAAATAAAGATGAAAAAACGTGACATCACACGTGCTGACGAACATATGTCAAAATATCTTTAACATTCTATATATGTAAGTAACTTTTGTGTTTACTGTTGTGCTTAATAATTAGTAATTCAGTTAGTAATTATAAATTATTTGAATTTTTAGTAATTTAGTAATTATTAACTATATTTGTTACTAAATCGAGTATTAATTTAGCAATAGTAATTATTGACTAGTTTGGTTATTAATGGCTAGTTATTACTTTTGTCTTCAAAGTTCAAGAAATTTGCATACGAGACACTTATACCAAGTAGACATATATGATGTTTGGGTGGAGGAACAACTAAGAGAGAGCGGGTTCTATCATATATCTCAGATTGGGAGGATCTTGTCTCACAATCAGACTATAGACGCACCGGTTGAAAGGTGACATCCTAAGACGCACACGTTTCATCTTCCACATGGCAAGTGCACGACTATCTTGGAGGATGTCGCCATGATTTTCGGTCACCGAACTCATGGCTTGCCAGTGACTGGATCAATTGACCATAGCACAAGTGGATTGGAGAACAAGTGCATGACCCAATTTGGTAGTGTTCCTAACCCGAATGATCATAGAGGAAGTGAAATCAAGCTGGCATGGTTCCGCACCCTAAAGTGGCCCTAACATTTGACTGACCGAGTAAGTAGGGAAATTTATGTGAAATTTCACATAATGTGTCTATTTGGAACGATGTTATTTAGTGATAAGTCTAGATTCACTACGCACTGGAAGTATTTGCCATTGTTGCGTGATTTTTCTCAGATCCAGAAGTTTAGTTGGGGTTCAGCTTGCCTTACACACATGTATCAATCCTTATGTCGGGTATCAAGGTATGATTATAAAGATATGGATGGTCCTTTGGCGTTGCTCCTTGTGTAGGCCTGGATACGGATGCCGTCAATAGGACTGCTGCCGATAGATACTATCTTTTCACTCGCTCGCAGGTAAAATTTAGCTAAGATGTGGATTTAGGAATTTTTGATGTAGTAACTGATATTACCAATAAGTTATGATTTAATTTGATGATATTGTGGTTGATGGTTTAAATGAGTTCTGAATTGAAGAACCCTTAAGGATGGTTAAGTCCACTTTTAGGGGAGGTTATATCCAAATTTTTATAAAAATACAGGTTGTTACAATATGTCAGGTGAAATGATTATCAACTTAATATCGAGGAATATAAAAAGTGGACAACCGCTGATATCAAGAGAAGGTTGGACAATCTTTCTCTAGATAGGATACGTGTTTTGTCATTTAGACTTTTTCTTATATTAAATTAAATTAAAAAATCACGCATTTATACCTTTCAGATTTGATATGTTTTTATAGTTTGTGTGGGACTCACATAGTCCCAACCGGATTATGCCACATCTTATTCCATATAACATCAACAGTGGTGCAGATTTATGGAGTGTAACTGTGCCTTTAATATGCTTAAAGGCTGTGGAGTGGATCTGACTGATAGGGGCAGAAGACAGTTTAGCTTTCATCAAGACCCTCCTGTCGAACCTATGAATCTCGAAGCGTCCCATAACATCGTCCTGACGGGTCCAAAGAACAAGAATTGGGGCGTAGAGAACGAAAAATGGATCTCTCAATGGTTAAAGAGTCCTGCATGCATATTGACTGGTATACAAGTCGACCACTATTAACCATCTGGCCAATACATGGACTGGTATATTGGTAAATTCAGTGATCACCTGTGACTTTCTAAACATACCAATCAAGAGCAACAACCACAACAAGAGCAACCACATCAACAAGAACAACTACCTCAGCAACAACACCCACCTCAGCAAGAACAACCATCTTAGCAAGAATAACCATCACAACCACAACCACATGTATACCCACCGTATCTATACCTACCATATTCACAATCATATTCATACCCACCATACCCACCATACTCATGAATATGCACAACCTTCGAGCCAGCCTATCATACAACCATACAGTCATCCTTCTACCATGCATGAGAAATATATATCGACATAGACACCGCATTATTCATTGTCATAATTACTAGAAATATCGGCACATTATTGATTAGGTTCAAGGTCCTGAATCATCTCAGTGAGTGAGTAATTTATTCTCTAGCCAGAACCTTGTACAGGCGCCGGTGCCTCAAGTTGTTTCTAGTCGACTATCATTGGATGCGAAGCGTCTACCGCAGTTTTATTCTGAGAACTCTATGCCGAAAACTTCTGTTGATTCTGGTAGGAGTGTCCATGGGGAGATTGGATGTCACGAAACTCCAACACGAGCCGAGTTGAGAACTACTCATTCAGAGCTGAGCTACTAACACTAGCTCTCCCACAATGCGGGCATCGACTTCGACTGTGACCCTCACCACCACAAAGTCTAAGACTACGTAGCGCACATCTCATTTGTTATGAAATTAAGATAGATAGATAGAAATAGAACTAAAAAATTATAAGAGAGAGTAAAAAATCTTGTTATTAATTCTCAATATATATCACTCAATATAATATAATACATTCGGACTAATATTGTATACATAATATTCTTTTTAAAAGAGTTAAATGACTATTTTAGATAAATAATTATGTGTTGTATTCTCTGTTATGTGATATTCTTAGTGTGTTAGAATTTTTTTTTAGAATTTAGTTATAAATAAAAATTTTAAATTAAATAATAATAAAATATTATTTATCTAATTCCTTTACTAATTAGTAAAAATAGATTATAAAAATTCATATCCCACTAATTAATAATATTCTATACTCTATTATATATGATAGTATTTTATGTTCTATTATGTATCATAATATTCTATGTTATAATTTTCACAATAATAATTATTTTATACCACCGTTAGCTATTCTTAATTAAATCAATGTCAATATAATGTAATAATGCTGACAATTGGAAGATTTTAATAGCTATTAACATGCATAAAGCAGAATAGATTTATTTTTAACAGTAGCCCATATTTATACACATTTCAAACTAGTTTGGTTTTAGTTTGTTCTATTTCAGTATTTCTAAGATTGTAGAATTTTATTATTTGTTTTTACAAAATCTTGTCACAGAAAAATAAAGATAAATATACAAAATAAAAATATAAGCTCTTTAGCTTACTTATGATAAGAAGTTTTCTACCCATCAGATATTACTTGTTAGTGTGACAGGTGCAAGTGAAATGCTAGTACAAATTGGCTGAATCACAAAAAATTGTCTATTTTTATACTTAAGGATTGCACTTATTTATAAAAACAGGATTTTAAAATATGAATACAAAAATATAAAATTATATTTAACAAGTGAAATATAAATAAAAATATTATATTTTAAAATATTAAATTAATATATTTTATATTTTTTAATAAAAAATATATAAAAATATTAAATAAAGACACAATTTATTTTTTTATTTTTTATTTTATTATTACTATTACATTTTTATAGTTTTATTTTTTATTATTTTATTTTTTATTCTAAATTTTGTATGAAGAAAAAAAAATAAAGATCAATTAAACTTTTTATTATTTGTTCTATCTTATATTCAGTTCACTACTAAACAAAATTTAAAAATATTAATTTTCATATATATATTTTTTGTATCCTGTTTTTAGTATCTTATCTTATTTTGTTCTATTTTCAAAATCAAATGCATCCAAGAAGACATGAACAATGAACATCAAAATAAAACCACTGTAAAAAAAAAAAAATACTGAGTCGGAACAAAATCAAAAAATATGCAATTAAAAGTACTTAAGCTCTTGATTGTCTTGCAAAGTTTTAAAATTACGAATGATTTAATGTATAGAGAAAATATGATCCAAGGAAAAGACTCTAAAAATTATTTTTTATATTGGTTTAGTTTTGGTGATGTACAAGTGAGTGGGCTGCACTGGGGTTAAACATATGTTTGGTACTCTAAAATTTCTCGCAGTGGACGAGGATTCGACGCTATCAACACGCTGAGGGCAAGAAGCTGGGGAGAGACACACGTCTTGGGGCTAGCTAGGAGCTTTGCTTTCCTTACAAAGGACTTCTTTTTACCTGCGAGAAGCATGGGAGGGTGACATGCGTGCATCATGCATGCTACGTGTAGCTGTCTCCTATCCCCTAAACCTTGTATAAATCCCAATTCTTTTTCTCGCAAAGCATAGATCCCACCTTCTTTCTAGCAGTGTACATGGCCGAGTATACTGAAAAATATGTTTACCCAAATTTATGATGAGTTTTTGCAAATATAGTGTCTTGACTCTTTGTAAGAAGTTTAACGTAATATGTTTGACACAGAAAAGATGAAATGTCCTAGGAGGTCTCCATACACTATTACTTATAGCCACTGCTACACTAATGGAGTTGTACCAATAAGAAAAATATCGATATTATCCCTCCTAACAACATTCCTGATGCGGAATTGTGCAAAACTACAACTCGGTAAGTATACCGAATCGTATTAAGTAATATCATGGTGAGTGAGTTATCATTTTCACGAGGATTAAAAGAATAAGCAACAATGATTAATTGATTATTCTAATTAGACAAATAAAAAATGGAGAGATTAGGAAATTAAATGTGAACAAGGGCAAGACAAATAGCAAAATAGTGAGTATAAACAATAATGGTAAGAATGTTAAGGTTTTAGAGATATTCACTCTATAGAAAAATAATCTTTGTGTTTATTTATTTGAGGTATGCAAAGATTAATCATAACAAATCACAAATAGTTAAATACCAATTCCTTGGTAATTCAATTTCTCTTTAACCTAATTAATTGCTAATTCCTTAGTCAATTACTTAAGAAAAGAGGTGAAGCACAATTCTGATTCAATTTCAAATATGATTCAAGATTATTCCTAAATAATTGAAACTTAAAAGAAAGAATGATTCCCAAGAGTTTTCTAATCCGAATTTTATGTCACTTATTTAAATTAGAGCAATTGAAAATCAATATGTGTCGTACACTCTTTGAAAAACTATTTCTAGTTAAATAAAAAATAGTGAGAAAGAGTTTTCAAGCTAATTCTATAACACCTAGCATTCATTGCATTATGCTTAGGTCATTATTCAATTATGGTTTGGTGCTACGACTCAAGCTGGATTATATATATATATATATATATATATATATATATATAAAAGAAGGAATATTATACTAGAAGCTTGTGGAAAGATTTGAAATTCAACTGAAAGACAATTTGCCAATTGTTCACACTCAATAGTAAACATAAGTGCGTCGGCATAAGGGATCTCTCAATTGTACAAACACATACAAGATTATTAGTTCATTCTCAGTCCTTTCTAGAATTCTCAAATCATCACCTCTCATCAAGAACAACCCTCAACGTCACCACCGTCAGTATAAGAGATCTCTCAATTGTGCAAACACATACAAGACTATACAAAGAACACACAAATAGAGAGTACAGATAGAGCAATTAGATCAAATAGCAAATAGATACAGTTATTCAGATAGGCAAACCAAATACAAGATGTATACCCAACTAAAACCGCATCATTTGGACCTCTGTAGCTCAAGTTATGGTCGATTAAGTGCAAAGAGATCGGCTTGACAGCTTTTGCGATTCCTACACTTTTTCGTGAGTTCTCCATTTTTACATGCTTTTCCTTCATTCCCTTGATCCAATCTTTGCCTCCTAAATCTGAAATCACTTAACAAACATATCAAGGCATCTAATGGAATCAAGGTGAATTAAATTTAGCTATTTTAAGACCTAAAAAGCATGTTTTCACTCTTAAGCACAATTAAGGGAGAAGTTATAAAACCACGCTATTTCATTGAATAAATGTGGGTAAAAGGTTATAAAATCCCCTAAATCAAGCACAAGATAAACCCTACAAATGGGGTTTATCAACCTCCCCACACTTAAACCAAGCATGTCCTCATGCTTAAACCAAGAATGAAGTAAGGGGCATGGCATTTATTCAATGGAAACTAACTAAATGCAATCTACCTATATGCAACTATCTACATGAATGCAATTGCTTGGTCAAAATAAATCAATCCCCAAGAAGCATATATGCACAAGGGCTAAGGACTAGCAAGTCTAATCCACAATTGAATTGAGTTATTAAATATTTTTACAAACTTGCCTGAAAAGTGATGATTGTAGGTGGAAACATGTAATTGAGCATCAAACCCTCACCAGATGTGTTTGCACTCTATTCACTCAAGTGTTTATGGTTGATTCACTCAATTCTCTCCTAATCATGCTTTTCAAGATTTGTTTTTCTTTTAACAATCAACAAATATTTCATGCATGCATACATATATCATGAGGTCTTTTCATAGGTTGTAATGGGGCTAGGGTCAAGGTAGGATGCATATTTGGTCAAGTGAGCTTAAAATTTGAATCTTTGATAAGTTTAAACTTCCCACCTAGCCTATGACATCCTATACAATTAAGCTCTAACCTAACTACCCATTTTTATCACTTTTTCACATACTCATGCATTTTCTTTTCATTTCACAACACTTGTGCATTGATCTTTATTGGACTTTACTTTGGGGCATTTTGCCCCCTTTTTATTTCTTTCTTTTTTCTTCTTTTTCTATTTTTTCTTTTCCATATTATTTTTCTCTTTTTTTTTTCTTTTCTTTTCTTTTTCTCATTTTTCTTTTTTCTTTCTATATACAAGAATATCAATGCATAAGTTTACAACTCAATCTCATCATTAAATCGTATGATCTCATTCTCATTATCCTCTATACTCATTTTTTAATTTACAGAAGTTTAAAACGTTACGAAAACAGTTTAGAGGCATAAGATTCATTCCCAATCATGGAAAATAGTTATTGAATCTCAAATAGGGTCACGGAAGTAAAACATCCAATTGAAATGGTTAAAATAGGTAAAATAAATATTTTTAGCAAAACAGGGTGCTATGCGTACGCATGAATGTAAATTTTTCAAAAGTCGCATACGCATTAGCATCAAAAATGACAAAGTCGCGTACGTGAACCAGTGCCGCATATGTGAGATGTGCTGGGCAGAGCTAGTAACCTTGCGTTGTGTGACATCTCCGCGTACGCATGAATGCAGTTTTTCAGAAAAGCTGATATGTTGCAGAAAATTCAATTTTTCACACCCATTTTCAAACTTTCATAACCTCCTCTACAAAATTCTGTTTTTCCTCATCTCTATATGGTTTTAAAGGTCTTTTAACAAGATTTAATTTAAAACAACTTCCTCTCAATTTCAAACTCCAAGCGCCAAGTTATGACCCATCGAAATTAGTTAAAAATCTGTTTTTACCAAATTCTCATAACCTCTCAAATTTATGAATTTCTCAATTCAATTCAATTATGGACCATTCCAAAACCACTCATACACATCCCAAATACTCATTCATAAATACTCAATTCTCTCAAGCCCAAACCAACCCACTTCCTATTTATTTAACTCATTCCATCAACAACATATAACATTCATACATCTAATTTCTCAATCAACCAATAATTAATCATCACAATCTCATACAACAATCCACACCACTTACCTCAACTTACCATATAGAAAATTTTCTCACCCTATCACGACCTCTGACCCAATTTGACAAATTACTATATTCATACATTCGACTCTCAAATGAAACTCAATATACATACTCATTTTCAAGCAACATAGCACCAACATACATCATAATATCCAATTGCAACAATATCATATGGCACATCTCAATTCATCAAAAATTCATTATTTTTATTTTCAATTTCATCCCAAAACACATCAACCAACTCAATACTCATACTAATCATTATTCAAACATATTAACAATCAAACCATTCAACTTATCCTAGAGGCAAGTAACCTAGATTTTCACATACTCTTACATAATGCCTACTCAAACCTACCACCCGTACCTTAATATTGCAATTCTAAACTTCCAAACTTTTCTTTTTCAAGGTTCCACCAAGCCAAGCTTCCAATTACTCAAGATAAGATAAAGATTAAAGATCAAAAAAGATAAGCAAAATATGATTAAAGAAAATTAAATTAAACAAAAGATCACTAATGGAACTCACCAAACTTAAAATTTTGAATCAAGATAAGATAAAAATTAAGAAATTTAAAAAATTCAAAGGAAAGGATTTTAAAAATTTTTTAAATTCAAAAAGAAAGAAAAAAAGAGAACATCAAACTTCTAAAATTTAAAATTAAATCAAAATAAGATAATGATGCAAAAATTACTCTAAAATTTCAAATTTTTAAAAAGAAAAAGTTTTAAAAACTGTTGAATTCAAAAAGAAAAAGAAAAAAAAAAGACATCAAACTTTAAATTTAAAATTAAATCAAAATAAGATAACGAGAAAATTCAAATATGAAAAAGAGAAAGATAAACAAAATTAAATTTAAAAAAAAAACACCAAAAGACACCAAACTTAAAAATTTTGAAATTAAACTAACACTAATTTTGAAAAAGTGGAGAGAGAGAAACACAACAAGACACCAAACTTAAAATTTTGAAATCAAACAATACAAAACACCTAAAAAATTCGAACAAAAAGAAAGAAAACAAGAACAATGTTCGAAAATCAAGAGAAAGATAATTAAACAAAAACAAATAAAAATACCTGATCTAAGTAGTAAGATAACCGGTAGTTTGTCAATCTCGAATAATCCTTGGCAACGGTACCAAAAACTTGGTGCATGAAATTTGAACTCACACAACTGAATCGGCAAGTGCACCGGGTCGTCCAAGTAATACCTCAGGTGAGTGAGGATCGATCCCACGAGGATTGTTGGGTTGAGCAAGCAATAGTTATCTTGCTGAACTTAGTCAGGCGAATAGAACAGGTAGTGGTTGTTTTAGGCGCATAAAACAGAATAATACAGAAAGTAATACCGAACTGGTGTAGAAACAATGATGGAAAATTAGTTAAGGCCTTGCAGATGTTTGTTCTTCCGGATTAATACTTGTTACTGACTACTTTAACAATGAGTGATTCATTTAATGGCAAGGCTGTAAGTGATTAAAGCCGGGGCTAGTAGTCATTAATCTCCTCTGATCCACATCAAACGCTGATGCTAATGGTCATTCAATATGAACGAGGGTGAAGCTCACGCAATTCAATCTCTGGTGATCCTACTCAAAATGCCATAGACAAGGTCAGATCTTCTGGATCGAAGAATGATGCTCATTATTCTAGTCTTAATGCTACAGAGACCTCTGTTACCCATGACTAATGAGATTTCATGTCACGTATCCCAATTAGCCCAGATAACTTGTTAGAATATGTGATATATTCTCAAGTTGTAGCTCAATACTATCCGGCTAAGGCTTCGCAAGAGCTCATGTAGAATAAGGGGTCATACTATCGTTCCACCCCAGATTTATAAAGATGAAGAACGATAATACATTATAGAATGGAATCAAACATATATTAGAATAGAAAAATAATAATATTAATCCATGGGGATGAGCAGAGCTCCTATCCTTAACTTAGGAGGTTTAGTTGCTCATGCTTTACAAAGAAAACAGATAAGTAGGTGTAATGTAATGTGTCTGTACTTCTTCCCTCTTGGGAGGCATGATCCTCAGGAGGAAAGAAGTCCCTAATTTATAAGAAAAACTATAAGAGTATAAGACTAAATCTAAAAGATATTTTTCTTAATTAAAATTACAAAAAAAAAATAAAATAAGTTAAGAAGTGCTAAAATCCACTTTGGGCCCACTTTGGTCATGTGCTTCGTATGCCTGGCATTCAACTTGGGCTTTTGGGCGTTGAACGCCCATTAGGGGGGTGAGCGTGCTTTTTCTTGCTCCCTGGGTGGCGTTGAACTCTATTCTTGGACATTCAACGCTAGTCTTGCTCCTCTATGGGCGTTGAACTCCAGTCTTGGGCGTTTAACTTGGAGGCTGGTCCTTCTTGGGCGTTGAACACCAAAGGTGGGTGTTCAACGCCCATTTTGGGCAGTGATTCCAAAAGAAAAGTATAAACTATTATATATTTTTAGAAAGCCCTGAAAGTTAGCTTTTCAACGCCGTTGAGAACGCATTGATTGAGCATCTATAGCTCAAAATATGCTCGTTGGAATGCACAGAGATCAGAATTTGATAACATCTGCTATCCTTTCTTTGCCTCTGAATCAGACTTTGCCAAAACTTGCCAATTTCACCCAAAAATCACCTAAAATCATACGAAAAATACAAAAACTCAAAGTAGCATCCAAATTATGACTTTTGCACTAAAACATACTAAAACATAATAAAACTTGATAAAATATGCTCAAAAACACTAAGAAAATGGTACTTAAAAGGGTACAAAATATTCACTCATCATAAACCAAGAGGAAAGAGGGTTTCTTATTTTTACCCACTAAAATTAGTGATAGATACCACTAAGAACATAAGCTAGAGAATCCCTATAACATCAAAATCACCAAAAATCCTCAACACCCAAACCAAAAATGCGATTTCAGTTTTAAATGAGAAACTGGGTCTAACATTTCAAGTTACTTACCAAACTATCAAAATATAATTAAAGAAGAGGAGACAAGTTTCATGTAGCCACAAATGGCTCATCAATCAGAGTTTCGTAGCAAAAGTTATGGAGGTTTGAAGGTGGAGATAGGATTAGATTTTCTCCTCTCTTCTCCCTTCTCTGAATTTCAGCCCTCTCTCATCAAATGGGGGAAATGATCACTGAAAACTCATTAAATATGGGTATATATATGGGGGCTTGGGCCCATTTGGATCCGGTTCGCTTGTTTTAGCCTGTTCACCCAATTTTGTGCCAAAATTTTTAAGATAAGCGTTTTAATTCGCATCTTAAAGATTTTTACTTCTCTAAATTATAAAATTTAAATTTCTAATTTTATTTTGCTCTCATTTAATTTATTTATTAGTTGTTAATTAATTATTTATTATTTTGTTGAATTTTACAAATTTTGATATTATTTTTTCCAAAATAATATTTAGAATCCAAAACGGAGTTAGAATATTTTCTAACAATTCTAAATCTTTAGGGATGAAGAACAAAAATTCAATCATGAATAAATCATAAACCTCAAATAAAGTAAAACACTTAGATTAATAATCCATAAAAAGATGAACAGAGCTCCTAACTTTAACAAAAGATATTAGTAGCTCATGGTGCTAAAGAAAAATCCCAACAATGAATTGAAAATGGCTGAAGCAAGAAAAGCATGTGTCTCTTTTCTATTTTATACTAACCCTAAAAAAAACTAATTCATAATTTAAACTAATTCAAAACGAAACTAAATCAAATCTAATCTAATTCAGAATTAAAATATCACTGATTTGTAGATGTTTTTATTCAAGCACTTACAATATCAATCAAAATAACGTAAGTTACTTCTTTTTAATTTTTGGTGTAAAAAAATCTTATTAACAACGGCTGGAAAAACATGTGAAACTTATTGTATTGAAATAACTAAGATTTTTTAAAAAACACACTTTAATTGGATTCTTAATTCAACATTGAAAATTAAAATGTATAAGTGAAATTAAAAATTTGAGAGTAAAATTGTCATAACAAAAAAAATAGACACATACATAGGTTTGCAAACTCAATAAATTTTAGTGCGTATATAACTTCAAGGTTCAAAGCACACATAAAAGATGGCACGTCAAAGGAATGTTAACTTGCTACCGTGTTTATTGAAGCATGATCTTTTGAGTCTGTGATTTCGTTTCCTTTGTCATTTTCTCCCAGCATGTCATTGTTGGCTAAGAACTATTTTTCACTGTCATTGTTGTTTACTTTTCATACAGTGTTGTTGGTGCAGAATTTGAGAATGTCCACAACTGAATTGGCAAGTACACCTGGTCGTCCAAATAATACCTCAGGTAAGTGAGGGTCGATCCCACGAGAACTGATGGATTGAGCAACAATAGTCAAATGATTGGTTTATTTAGGTAGACAGAAAAGTTGGTTTTGTGATTTTCAAAAGCATTAAACGGTGAATCAGAGAATAAAGAAAGCAAATAAGAGAATTGGTGAGAAATCAATAAGAGAAACAGTTAAAGTATCGGAGATGTTTACTTTTCTGGATTAAGTTTTCTTACCAATTATTTTTAATCATGCAATATTTATTTCATGGCAAACTGTAGTTGACTAAACTCTAATGTCTTAGTAATTTAGTCTTCTCTAATCTTCATCAACCGCCAATATTTTGGTCACTTGATTTCGATTAGATGGTTAAGTTCAAATCTAGTTTACGGCCACAAAAACCCTAATTACCCAAAGCTAAACGGATTATATGTCACGTATCTAGATTAGTCCAAGTAATTAGCAATTTAGGAGGAGTTTACTTTCAAGCTGTGTCCAGGTGAGAGACCTCTTCCAAGGGTCACAAGAACGCATCTAGATTAAGGATCATACTTTCGTTCCACCCAAATTCATAAAATGAAGAACGAAAGTAATCCTTAAAACTGAATGAATACATTAATTAAAATAGAAAAACAATAGTCTTAATCCATAAAAATAAACAGAGCTCCTAAACTTAACCAAGGAGGTTTGGTGCCTCATGACTTATAGAGAAAACAAGGTTTTGAAAAGTGTTACGTGCGGAAGTGCGAAGATCCCCCTGAAGGGTGAATCTTTTCCCTTTTATATCTAACCTAATTTCATTTGAAACTAAAATACAATATTAAATCCTAAAACTAAAAGATATTGTTTGTAAATAAAAATTATAAAAATAACAGATAAGATAACTAATAAAAGATAAATCCAACTAGAGATGCTCCAAGAGTGCAAGTGCGATCCGGACGCCTAGCGCTAAACGCTGGTTGGGCGTTTAGCGCCCAAAGAGGCAGCAACGTTTCTGGTTTGTGAGGCTTACTGGTGCTAGCACCCAGAGAGGCAGCTTCCAATCTTCTTTTTTTTACACAAAACTTTGCCAAATTTCTCCGAATTTTACCTGAAATAAAAACACTGAAACAATCAAAGTAGCATCCAAAGAGGATTTTTGTACTAAAATAAAATAAAATTTAATAAATTCTAACTGAAAAATGACTAGAAAACAAGAAAAAAATAGATACAAGATGCTCATGCATCACAATATGAAACTTGAATTATTACTTATCCTCAAGCAATTAAGTCAATATATGATTGAAAAAAGAGGAGAAAAATGCCTAAGACTTGAATTAGTAAAAGATTAGCATTAGCGGAAATAAGATTATTTAATATATTTACATTATCAATCAACTTGGACATTAATGACTCAAGTTCACCCAAGTTTTTAACCCAAGTCAAGAATGCAAAATCTATTCTATCACTAGTTTAAGTATTTTATGAAACACGCCTAGAGTGCATAAACATAAAACTTTATAAATTATAAGAATTTATAAAATCTTCAATTATCAAATTCAAGAAAGCAACAATAACATCTTAAGTAAGCAAGAATAAAGCATAAAACATCAAATTCATTAAAGAGAATTAAAAATTCAACTAGAGTTCATAAACTAAAATAGCAAACTAGAGAAAGTAACAAGAAATTCTAAGAAACTACAATAACAAAATAAGATATTATAAACTAAGAACTACAATAAAACAAACTAAAACCTAAAAACAAGAGATAAATTCACAAGAAACCCTTGAATTCTAGAAAAAAGTTGGAACTTCTCTGTCTAGAATTCAAGGTCCTAAACCCTAAAAAAAAAAAGAAAAAGAAAAAATGAGTGTGTTGTGTGTCTCCCTCAAGACTTATTTCAAATATGACTTTAAAGTGGTTTGAAATGGGCCAAATGGTCCCAAATTGCAAGTCACGTGCCATTTTAAATGAGGCACGCGCTAAATGTGGTGCATACGCACCTCATGCGTACGCATCTCAGCAGCTTTGCCTATTCTTTATTTTTTCATGAAATCTTTATTTTTATATGCTTTTCTTCCATCTTTCCAAGTTCTTGTCTCCTAAACTTCACACAACGTAAACAAACATACCAAAAAATTGAATAGAATAAAAGTAGAATTTATTTGATGATTCTAAAGACCTAAAAACCATGTTTCAATTAATTAAGCATAACTAGGAGAAAATTCACAAAAACATAAATTCACAAAAAATATGTGCAAGTTAATAAATTCTACTCTTTTTAATTAAAAAATATATAATATAGATTTATCAGATTTCTACAAATAAATTTTACACCTTTAGCTATATATAATATAACGTCACCATCAAAATATACTAATAATAAACTCACATTGCCTTCTATTACTCCGACAAAAATTTTTACACCTATCAAAACTAAAAATCCGAGACATTGAAGTTAAAAGAAAGAATTGGTAAAAAACACAATGATGAGAAAAAAGAAAGTATGAATGTCTCTCATCTGTTGGGTTATCTATTTTATATAGAAAGAAAAAAAATGTTTTTATCTATTCTTCACTATAAAATAGTCAACTTTAGTTACAAATAATATTATATTATTACTATTTCACATACAACTAGAAACTAAAATTGTTAAATTAATCTGCTAAAGAGTGCTTCTCTCTCTGCGAATCATTGGTATCAGATCAACTGCTTCTAACATTGTGCATAGTCTCTTTTGCAAAAAAAAAAAATACTTTCTTCTAACTTTTTGCAACTGAAACGTTGCGTTTTTAATTAAAAAAACACCTAAAAAGCATCTTGCTATTAGCAAAAAAAATATTTATAATTAAAAAAAACACCTAAAAATCATCTTGTTATTAGCAAAAAAAAAAAAATTTTACAATTTAAAAAAACTCACTCCATGCAAGATAAGTTGAATTCAAACAAAAAATTATATTAAATCTTTTAGCGATGAATGAGAAGACCAAGATCACCACACCCAGACATAACACCCTCCGGTCCTATCTCGGGCATAACTCCAAAAGTATTTTCATATCAGAATTTTTTGGCCAAAAAATTACACCAAATGACAAATGTCCAAATCCCAAATAATCTAACACAAGGTATTAGTGTGAGAAAAAATATATATAAATAAAGTATTATTTTAGGTTCTAATATTTGAGTCAGATTCTTATTTGATCTACAATATTTTAATTCAAAAAAATTTTAAATGAATTCAATATTGTCTACAGTTAAATTTAACATAAAAAAATTAACATTTAATGTTTGATTTTAGTAACGAAGTAAAATTAACCCACCAATAATTACTAATGTAAACTTTTTTGTTAATTATTCGAATCAAATTTAACGGTAAAATAACAATAAATCCGTTTGAAACATTTTGAAATTGAAATAGAACATTTGAAACATTAGATTTCAACCTTTATTAGAGGCCAAAATAATACTTAATCCTATATAGCTTACATTTCCAGAAAGCAGTTTGTAGTCCCATGATCAGTCTCATTCTTGTTGAGTTCTTGGAATTTATCCCAAATTGATCCAATAAAAGAATACATTTCATCACCTTTCAAACTTTCCTGCAATACTATGAGTTGAATTACATAATTACCGTATATTATATAGTACAAGTTAAATGATACACAACGGAAGTACCAAACATCAAGCATATAAAGCTTTGTTCAGCTCATGTCGACAACAGAACAGTGCTCCAATGGAGGAAGGACTCCTTACGATACTTTATCTCGGATCACTTGGTGTCAGCTTTGTATCGAATCCTATGGCTTTAGGGGATAATGATCCAGATTCGCTTGACACAGTATGTTGGTATCCATCCATAGTTGTCATTTTCATTATCATTTGCTTCATCAAAACTGCATCATCAGCCATTGTCATGGTTTTCATTAAGTCACTCTAGCAACTTTTCTCTTTTTCGATAGCCCACTTTTCTTCTCAAATCTCTTTCTCTTCTTATTTTGCTTTTGGAAGGATTGTCCAACTAAGGACGGTTGTTGTTTCAACGCAAAGCTTTTGGCCACGTGCCCCAAGTGAAGTTTCTTGATCATAAATATTCTTTTCAGCTCACCACGATGTGCTGTGTAAGCACGGACCCAAGAGCAAAATCCCTTCCTAGCAAGTTCATCCATCTTGGGCTGAAAAAATGACAACGCAACAGTTAGCTTATGATACACAGAAACTAAGATCCCTATATAGAATCGTATTTGTAGACAAAAATTGTCAGTGAAATCATGAGGAATAAGGATGATTGCGCTTCGGAAATCATCATCCCTCTTCGTTATTAGATGTAACATGATTTCAAACTAATGTAATGGCTCAATTTCGAGAGAAATAGTATTTGTATACTTGACAAGTTGACATATCAAGAGTACAACTTCTCTATTGATGTTTACTGTTACAAGTCATAAGATCAACCTGCAAGTCTAATTTAACCTCTGTTAATACATTAGATGTATAACCACCCAGGTAAACGAGGCATAGTGAATGATCAAACATCCTACCTAGAGCAGCTCACCTCACATGAACAACTAAGATGCAGCACAAAGGCCCTTTTTGGTGGGATTCAGCACAAATGATGATCAAAGGGAAACAAGGCCATTGCAGAGATTTGGGAGGAGACATAAATATGGGGAAATAGATGAAGAGTGGTTTATAGTTACCATTATCTAAGTCTAATCGTTTTGGAGTAGGTTGGATCTTTCTCCAGAATCTGCCACCATAAACAATGACTCAACAGCAGCAGGGATCATCCAATCCCACCACTTCAAAAAGTTCCCTTATCAATTCCACCAAACCAAGTTGGTGGCTGTGATTAGGATTGAAGAGCCTAGCAGAAATCATAGAACATTATGAGTTGACATGTGATTTTGACAACCATGATCCATTTCCCTGTCAGACCCTCCATTTCCTTTCACTCAAACCTATCTGGCATTAATTTAGATTGTCGGCGGTTCATAAGTCCTCTTGCTTAGCATATGCATAAAACCAACCCTGGCAACTCCAAATGTTTCATTGTTGTAAAAACTCTAAGCCAAACAACGATAATGGCTCTAGAGTTAAATTTGGGCACATTTTTCCAAATCAAAATAGGATTAACATGTTAAAATACAGGTTTCTCATGTATCATTCAGTTAGATGGAAATGGAGTATCTATATTAAACCAGAACTCAGAAAGATCAGCAGTGTATCACCTTGGAAATGATGAATGATTCAAGTGCCTTCTGGAGACAAAGGACCCAAGGATGCAAGTCGATGAAAACAGACTTCTTTACGTGTTTGTTCTGTCCGTGTAATGTAAAATTATCCAACACTTTGAGAAGAGGATACTCTGCTAGTGAAACACCATGTTTCTCCAAGTCCTGTAAATAATCTATTTCAACTGGTTGCAGAAATAATAAGGACTCTCCCCTTTCACCCAGACGAGCAGTTCTACCAACTCTGCATCATGAATTCATCAAGGATCAGAAATCATAGTCTTAACATCACGCTTTAAGACTTTAACATTACATAAAAGACAGCATGGGAGAATCCTTTTGAATCTAGAAGAAGAGATATCCATGAAACAAATTCCACTTCCTGATAGATATTACATCATGTATGTTTTTCATTTTCAAAGTGAGTCCTTCTAGGCTATTTATTGCAGCAAATTTGGATACAATGATATGACAATCATTTAGTTATTCATAATATTAATTGATTTTAAAATCCCTCATGGAATGGATAAGACATTCTTAAGATGCTAAAGTGGCATAGCTGTTAGCCCCTGAATATTTACGAGTGACAAAGTTCTCCATTAACAGCATTGATCTAACTAATTGAAGCTCGGAGATCACTTGTTTTTTAAATAAAAGATCAAATAAAATAAAGTTATACAATCGATATAAAATGGTCCGGGGAGGTTTGTTTGGACTGCAATTAGCATAAAAAACTAGAATTAAAATCAGAAAAAAAAAATGCCTTCCACATAACCACCCCTAAAAACATGGGAAAAGAAGCCAAAACAAAAAATAGGTATACATACCTGTGCACATATTCAGTAGCTTCCCCAGGAGAATCATACTGTATGATGCATCGAACCTTTGGAAAATCCAGGCCTCTAGCAGAAACATCAGTGGACAAAAGCAAAGCAGATTTCTCAGTTTTAAAAGCCTGAAAAGTAGATCTCCGGTCTTCATGTTCCATATTACCATGCAATCGAAAAGTTTGGCATCCAAGAAACATCTGTATGACCCTTTCTTTTGTTTGAGGATCAGTCGAGAAGTGGAACTCACTTAGTAGCGAATGGTGAAAGTCTACCGCATCACATGTCGAAAAGAATACCACAACCTATAAAATCACTAGGTCAATTATGTGAATCTTAAAGCATAATATTTGAATAACAGCATGTTCAATTGAAAAGGGGAAAATAAAGTTAAGGATCGATGCATGCCGAATATAAGTTCCAGTCACATAAATAAAAAATAATGCCTTCCATTTGTCAACTGTTTTCAAGGGATATCGACAAGCTTTTGTTGTCCCCATCCACATAATTCTTCATAAGTACACCAGAAATATTAAATTGTTCACGGTCATGTCAATATTTGCCAATGATAAGAAATACAGCTACTAAAAGCAAGAGAGAATGCGGAGAGTTAAAAATCTTCTAACTCCAACAACCTACATATAATATAGATAAGGAAAGTATCTTTAGAGCAAGTGACGCCTAACCTTTTGTGAAGTGTCTCTTTCAAAAAGATGCTTTAGAATTGAAAGAAGAACAGCAAGCCGAGAACCACAAGGCACTGCTTAGCAAAATTGTATTCCAATTAGGTACTCAGCATCTTAAGAATATTAACCGCGAAATGCAGTGAAGGAAAGATAAAAAAGAAACTAATTATCACATACCTTTCACGTATCTCTGAATTAACTGTCTGGGGATTTTATAATCTACAGCTGTTGGCATTTTACTGGAATACTTGACTTCATCATCTTCATCAGACTCTGAAGGATCAATGCTTTCAATTGTTGATACTGGTTTTCTTGTTTTACCCTCAAGACCAATCATCACTGGATTGTGTAAACTTATTTTAGCAAGATGGTTCACTTTCTCATTTAAGGTGGCAGAAAAAAGCAAATTCTGCCTTTGAAATTCAGAGTTTCTTGGAACTGTACTCTCCTTGTAATCATTTGCTGCTTTCCTTGAACCCAAAAGATCTAGTATTTCCTGTATATCTTGTCCAAATCCTAATTCCAAAATCCTGCAGAAAACCATACATCATTATCACATTTACTTGCCAAAAAAAAAAAACTATATGCAGAATCATTATCACATTTACTATGCCAACACATGATAATTTCTATAGCATCAATAGATGCAAGCCATACCTATCAGCTTCATCAAAAATTATCCAGCGCAATTTTGTGTACAAGAATGATGATGTATTCTTCAAATGATCTAAAAGGCGCCCAGGTGTTGCTATAAGAATTGATATGCCTAAAATAATAACCACAGGTTACAAATTTGACCAAGTACAGTGAATGTCCAACCTTGTTCCTCTGACAAGCTAAAGCATATTTTAAATAATGTTATCATGAAACAGCTTTATTTCATAATGTTGTTGCTATCAGTTTGATTATTCCATCGCATGAACAAAAGAAAAAGATTAAAAAGGGACAAAACCTTAAATATGAAAAGATAATAGGAATGCTGTTCTTTTTTTCCCTATTAAAAATGTTATTGATAAATATACTTGATTTCTACCTTTGCGTAGCCTAGCTTTCTCCTTTGATCTATTTTCACCACCCATAACATACCCGGGAACAATCCAATGGAATCGATGCAATAGCTTTTGAAGAATTTCATAAACCTGCAGACATAGCTCACGCGTCGGTACAAGAACCAACGCTATTTCCAACAAATCAATTAAATCTGTAACTGATTCAGACTAAATTAAAGAAAGAAATGCAATACTATTTTGTGTTACAAAAGGGGAAAACACAGTCAGTACAAGTGTACAACATTCCCATAAAAAAAATTAACACAAATCTTTCAGATGATGCATTATCATTAAACTTCACATATGTGCTCCTCAATAGAAGTAACAAACAACATATTATTGGGGAGGAAAGAAGGGGGGGGGGGGGGGTGCAAAAACTCTATATTCAGTGAAGTATCAAAAACTTACGAGCCCTCCATATAAGAGCAAAAACAATCCAAAGGAGAGCTATCGACGTAGTGTAGCTTTAAAATCTCTCAACATGTCTGGGAGGGAAAGACTTATATTATGAGTTTTATACAAAATAGATGCTAGAAGGTCTAATCTTATCCCATAAAACTTGCTTGTCTGAATTTAAGGTGCGACAATAGTGCTCCAACCAAAAGAGAAACTTTCTATGTTCACCTTTTTCCCATTTGAAAGCATTAGCATTATTTCAACTTTCAAGCTATAGCAGTATACTCAAATCCAGGGCAATGTGACATGATACACAGTAACAAGCATGCATAATTGTTATCTGTCTGTGACAAATAAATGGAGAGAAATTGAACAAATAGGTATAAAAAAAGACTTACCAAATGTTCCATCAGAGCGTTGTATGCGAGTATCATAATTCTGCAAGTGATGAATAAGTGGAGCTAAGTAGGCAACTGTCTTCCCTGTGCCTGTGGCAGCATTAATAAGTCTAAAATTTTATCATTAAGGAACCCAGAAATAAGAAGATATAGCATGTGCTAAAGCAAAGAAGATGAAGGAAGATTTCTAAATCCAGAGAGAAGGAAAAAAGGATACACATGACGGCCAGCGAGAATAACAGGAATGGCTTGAGCTTGCACCAGAGTTGGAACCTCGAATCCCAATTTTTCTAACAACAAAAAACATATAAAGTCTTTTCCCATTTGGAACAAAAAAAATGGGGAAATTGTAGGTTACTCTTAAGCTCAATCTAACCAGGCATGCTTCTGTGACACTAGGAATGAAAATTTATGAAAGAAATAAAAATCAGAGAAAGCAGGAGAGCAAGAGAGGAAATACCACGCAGTTCATCGCATAAGGAAGGGTGAAGGCCAAGGCTAGAGAAGGAGCAAGAAGCAAAAACGCTGTCATTTCCTATGGTTGCATTGCTGGCAGCACTGCCAACATCTTTCTTCTCATTCTTATTTTCCATCACTTTCTTGCTGCCTTTTTCGCTCTTCTTCATCCCCATTTTTTTTCTTTCAAATTCTCAACTCTATAGCACCATTACACCAAGGGTTTAACAAAAATTAGAGATGGCAGATATTGCAATAGATTATTTGACTTTAATAATAATAATAATAATAATAATAATAATAATAATAATAATAATAAGGTTAAATTACATAGTTGGTCCTTATACTTTCAGTGAAATTGCAAATTAGTCCCTACACTTTAAAAGTTTATAATTGGATCCCTAAAGAGAATTAAAATTTGCAATTTAGTCCCCACCGTTCAAAAAGTGTTTGATTTAACAGAATATTCTCTATTTTGAACATGTAACCTGCACATGTTTGACAACAGGGACCAATTTGTAATTTTAGTAAAAGTATGAGTACCAACTGTGTAATTTAATTATTTGAAGTGACCAAAAACTCCCTAAGCTATCTGAACCTACCCTTCCCTCCCCAACTCTCTCACTCTCACTTTCTCACTTTCTAAAACGACACCCGAACCCCACCGCTCTCTATCTCTCACCTCGGTTCACCATCGCTATGCCGGATCCACCGCATTTGTGCTCACGAGTCGGGTCTCGCCTCCTTTCTCCATCTCACCTCTCTCATCCGACAACTTTTTCTTCTCTTCCAATCCCAATACTGAACACCGACGATAAATGAAAGAGAACAATTCTAATCCCAAGCATGCTCAAATCGAACAATTTAATGTCTAAGAAAAAAATAGCAACAAATCAACACAAAAATAGTAACTCAATTTATTAGTGAATTCGGCGTGGTGACGGAGGCGAGAGGCACGACGATGGTGAGTCGAGGTGAGAGACAGAGAGCGTTGGGGTTGGGGTGCCATTTTGAAAAGTGAGAAAGTGAGAGTGAGAGAGCTGGGGAGGGGTAGGGTGGATTCAGATAGTCTAGGAAATTTTTGGTCATTTTTAAATGGTTAAATTACACAGTTGGTCCCCATACTTTCACTAAAGTTGCAAATTGGTCCCTATTGTAAACATGTGCAGGTCACATGTTCAAAATAGAGAATATTCTGAGAATATTTTATTAAATCAAACACTTTTTGAATGGCGGGGACTAAATTACAAATTTTAATTATCTTTAGGGACCCAATTAGAAACTTTTAAAGTGTAAGGACCAATTTGCAATTTCACCAAAAGTATAGGGACCAACTGTGTAATTTAACCTAATAATAATAATCAGGATTCCTACAGTTATCATTGTTCAGAATCCAATAATAACCAAAAAATAAATGAAAATGTCACTGCCCAGCAAATCAATTGAAGCATTCTAACAGACAGCTAATGAACATTGTGCCAGAGTAATACACTCCCCTCTTAGATTCTTTAATTGTGCTGCAGGAGTTGTACATTATTGACTAGAGAATAGTAAAAGAACAAACAATATTTGATTCAATAGCCACACCATCATCAAAACTAGAATAACTCAATAAGCAATTCTACAAACTCTAAAACCCTAAACCCTTATCCAATGCCATACCAACTCAGATGACAAAACAGCATAAAGCTTGGTCGAGACCTAATACAACTCGTGAATTTATTCTCAATTATAGTTTACAATCGAAGCTGCAACAAACACAAGTATTAGTATAATTTTCTGATTATGCCTCATTGATTATCATATTGACAGTTCCATTTTTTTAATTGTTAAAAAAAAAGCTTTCATTTTAATAAAAATATGCTATGTATATCAGCCATACAAATATTAATAACAAACTCTCTGTTTTTCTATTTTTTTTTTTTGTTGAAAAACGAACATGAAAAGGACTTCGATGCTCAGTCACAAAAGGTGCTGCATGAAACATATTGGCAAAAGAGAATTCAACACAAAGATCAATTACTACTGTAGATATTGAAGAGAACCATAAGTAAGAATATAATGTAATAGCCAATTCAAGAGAACCATGAAATCAGAAATCACAAGCAAATAGCACCATAAAGAGCACAAATATAAAAGATCACAAAACTTGCCTCTTGGAGAAGTCACGCACGAAAAAAGGGGCGGTTGATGCACCGAAGCAGTGGTGCATTCACTAGCGGCGGCGACGGGGAGGGAGCACTGACACGACTGCAGTTTGGTTGGCTTCACCGCTTCACAGCTCGAAACACCTCAGCTGGTCTCTCTCATCAGTTGCAGTTCACGTTAGGAGAAAGACGCGATAAAAAAATAGGGTTATATAAAAAAAAGGGCAACTTTGGAATATTATAGTTTAGACAGGGATGTTTTTGACATTTTAGAACATAAAAGCAAAATTCTAAACACAAAAGGTAGAGAAATTTTCACCGGTTACTTTTATTAGAATAACAATATTACTATACGCAAATCACAAATATGTTCTTTTTAGTTCAGATTAAAAATATTAAAATAAATATATAATAATTAATTATTACTAACATTAACTAAATAACTTACTTGTTTAATTTTTTAAATTTTGGCATCGCAGTTGATTATTGCCCGCTGCTGCTGCTTGGTGGGTCTTGGAGGTGAAAAAGTGTGGCTGGTGATTGTTTTCGAAAGGGAAAGGGAAAGTTTGAGAGTGAATGAGTGAGAGGGAAGTGAGAGCGAGAGTGACGAAAGTGAATGAAATGCCGAGAGTGAGAGCGCGCGACCTATTTGGAGAAAGAGGGGGGAGTCGCAACGAGTCACGTGTCTGCACGGCAGCAACGCGTGTCGCGCATGCAGTGAATAGGTACTTCCTGCGTACTGTGCTCTCTCGGGACTCAGGGTTCTAGCGCCATCACGGGTCTCTGCAAGGAATTGGGAGGGTTTGAGTGGGTGGGGGGAGCGGGGAGGGGGGAGGGGGAGAAACGGAGAAACAAAAAGGATTAGAGATTTGGGAAAAAAAAGTAGAAATAGCAAAAATATGGTGATGTGTTAAAGTAAACAGAAATAATAAAATTAGAATTAATTTTTTACTTTAATTTTAAATGGGCTTATACATATTTTATTGTCTCTTAGTGGGATCCTAAAATATAAATTGTATTTTCTTTGGTTGCGAAAAAAAAAAAACTCGATTAAAGAATACATTTTTTTAAAATTTTTTTGTTAGATGATGTACAATGCTAGGGGCAGACGGGTAGCTGTGAAACAATTAAAATTTTGAGCTCACACTTCTTTGTTCCTTCACTCCTTGGTAATCAAGAATCGTTTTTGTTGAGATGAGGACGATAAACGAAGTAATCGAAGTGGATGGGTTAGAGGCGAGGTTATTGGACTTGGAGGGCGGTGAGAGTGAAGCGGTGCTGTATGCGGCGTCGTTTGTAGAAAGCGAAGAGAGGTTTGTGAAATACAACACAGTGCAATGGGTGCTTTACTCGCTTCTTCTCATATTGGCATGGGGAATTGGCTTCCTCATGTTGCTCTATCTTCCTGTTAGGAGGTTTGTGCTCAGAACCGACATACGCTCCAGAAAGCTCTACCTCACTCCTAATTCCATTGTTTACAAGGTCTAATTCAAATCCTTTTCTTCTTCTTCTTTCTTCCAATTTTTCTGGACTTTGAATCAACTAATTTTATACCTAGATTAGTTCACAAAATTATCCAAAATATTCGACAAAACTATCCAATGAATTATCCATCGGATTGTTTTGTTCAACTAATCTTGTCTTTGACGAATATTGAGTTAGTTTACAATTACATCTTTCTAAAACCTTTAGTTCAAATTTTCATTTTATTTATTTATTTTTGGTAATCATGTAGTCTTTATCTTTAGGAAATTTAATTCGGAGTGCATTATATATCGTATTCTCATGAGGCAAATTAGGTTGTTAGGGATTTAAAAGTTAAAATTTGGAGTGTTTATAGGGAAGACCAGTGTCACTTCTTATAAAAGGAGGACAATGTATATTGCTACAAATGATGGGGTGTCATATTCCTAATCTCAATTTTCAAGGGAAATGAGTGTAAATTACTTGTTCTCTTTTCATTATTATTAGTTTTTAAAAGCTGAAAGGAAGGATTTCATAACAGACATAACAGAGAGGTGAAGAATTGATGAAGAATAATCTGAATACTGTTATCATGATTGAGTTGGAAAATACATAGTACAAATATCCTTGTATTGGAGATGATAGTTACACATCTATTACAGATAACAGAATCTAAGTAACAGAATTGAAAAGCCTGTGACTAACAGATTTGACTGTCTCAACAGAATTGACAGATTTAGTTATAATTATAATCACTTTTTTACTCTCCACGGATTTTGGTAAGGGAAAAGGGTTTTGCTTTCTGCATGGAGTAGGTACTTTCTGAGTGGTGGTCTACTAGTTAGTAGTGGTTAGTACGTAGTAAATAGTTGGGATTTTGGCAGTATAATTAGTCTCACTGGTAACGAAACAACCTCGCAATTTCATATTAGATGAGATCAATTACATGAATCAAACAAGCAGTTTGTCTTTTTGGACTCATCAATAAAAAAAGGGAAACCCAGTGCAAGCATCCCGCATTAATGCAGGGTTTGTGGAAAGGCAGCACCCAAAGGGTGTAATGTGTACAACCTAACCTAATAATTACATCAGTGGCTGTTTCCACAGCTTGAATCCGTGACCTTGAGGTATGGTGGAAGGCTGAAAAAAGAATAAACTTGATTTTGATCACATGTCAATTTATTACGTTTGCATTTATTGATCCCTTGATGTGTTTTATACATATATTTGTTTGTTTAGTCCAGGTTACGAGGCCAGTACCATTTCCATGTTTTGGGGTCCTGCAGAAAGAGAAGCATGTTTTATTGCAGAATGTAGCTGATGTTGTCGTTGAACAAGGTGTGTAGAATTTGGAGTTCTCTTCTGTGTGCAACTAAGCTTTTGACCACATTATTTGTGGTTCTAGTTTCAAACTGTCTATTTTGGTAGGCCCTGTTTCTTGTTTTAGGCCTTCTGACCTTCAGCAATCGTTTTCGGGGGGTGCTATGGTTTTCGTTTCTGTTATTTCTATTGCCTGATTTCATCTATTCGCAGGATATTTGCAGTCACATTTTGGTGTTTATTCTCTTAGAATTGAAAATATTGGTGTACGAAGACCACCTAGTGATGATGTTAAAATCCAGGGTGTTGCAAATCCACATGCTTTCAGGAAGGTATTTGGTAGTGCCCAACCATGCACCGGTGATAAAATAATTTTTCTTTTGCTTGTTTTTTGTGTCACTATAAGTTGATAACATGGGTTAAGTGAAAATGCTTTTTGCATCCTTTGATTTCTTTACAGGCCATAATGATGCGCCTATCAAACATGAGAAATGAGATGTTCTCTACACAGGTTTCTACATTAGATGTTCCACATATGATGGTAGGTTATTTATTCTAGAGTAACATTATTGAACATAGTTATTATCGTATTCTATGCTGACATTACCATCCATCCAACGTGGATGAGGTGTGGACTCCATTGATCCATGGGTGTATGTCAGCTCAATGTATGGTGATAGCTATGTTGAAGAAAGGTTTCTTTTTTTTCAACGCATGCAATTGTTCCATACTGTGTGCTGGCTTGTGGTAATAAATAACTTGAATTCCCCACTATTTTTGGTCCTTTTTTTCTTGTCGGTAACCATTGATAAAGTTTAACCCAATAAAACTAAAGGGTGTGGTTCGCAGAATGTTTTCATTTTCTTGGGAAGATTTTTTAGGTAAGATTTTCAGGAATGTGAAAACATTCCACAAACCACACCTGCTAAAGGGTGTTGATTATAGCTCCCATTGTTCTTGTTGTTTGCTTATTATATCCATCCTCTTTTTTTCCTTCACTCTGTCATTCGTTTCTTTCATCTGTAGATGTCTCCTTCAAAGTCATTGAGACAAGATTCCACTTCTGGAGAGCTGCTGCTGTTGCAGAAACTAGAGGAAGTTGGAAACTCTGTCAAGGTAGAAAAGTAAAGACAATATTATATGTGCAGTAGTCAATTGCATGAACTTCAGGGTGAGGAGAAACACGAAGGTTAAGTATGGATTGAGACAGAAAATGAAATAAAAAAACTTAAAAAGAAAATAGGGAATAAAAGACGGGGAAAAACAAGAAGAAAGAAAGAAGAAAAGATATTTAGTTGTATGTTTGGTTTATATTCTTTTGGCTAAGCACTGGTGATTTATGGTCACTGCAGAAAATTCAGTGTTTATTTGAGGAGCAACAATCTCATACAGCAGAATCTACAGATTGAAGTTTGTGAAAAGTTCAGGTAACCTATTTTCCAGGTAATGATAAACACTTTTAGGTGTTATAATTAAAGAAGGTATCATATTATATCTTAAATATATCATAGAATATCAAAGCATATCTGTGATGATTGCATATAATCCGTTTACTTATTAAACTGGGAAGATTTTCTTGTCTATTAGATCAATAAATTGAAGAGATTATATGATATCTTCTTTATTTCTAACATTGTTATTGATTTGCTTACAGAAAATGATAAGAATAGTAACAGACAAATATTAGGAAAAATATTTGCCCATGTCAATTTTTGCAGTGTTGTTAGTGGCTTTCTAAAGAATTGGTGCACTTCTCTTTAGTATTTTATTGAGCTATCCAATAAAATTTTGCATTAGCTTATCTATTATTATGTTTTGGATTTTGCTAACTAGTGACCTAAGGGTGCAAAACGTGTTTAGGATTGAAAAAGCTAGAGTTCTAAGTTTTCAATGAAATTAAATCCATAAGAAGAGTAAAATTCTTACACTTGTGTATTCTTAAGGAGTGAACACTTGTTAGCGAAACCTTTATTGTTTACATTTATGGGGAAATAAAATGGTTTGTTAATACTGTAAAACATAGAGATCCACTTGGCGTTCTTCGTCTTTCTCGGAATATGATTCCCTTCACTGCATGTGAGTATAAGATTGTTTACTTTAATGTACAAAAAAAAAAAAATACTAAAGAGTGAAGAGAACACTAAGATTTCTAAATTTCAAGCAATACCAGGCAGTCATTTCTTTCTAAACCGGCAGCATAAGGCAGGTCTTTTACCATTTTTTGTCCAACATTCTTTTCCTGTTTTCCTTTCTGTCACTAGAAACTTTTGGTAGATCTTTTTGAAAATTGCTGCAAGAGAAGATATAGGGATGGTGAATCGGGTCTTGATTATCTGATGCAGGTAATGGAATAATCGGGTAATTTCAAATCCTCAATCAGTCTCCTGACTCTTCCAAATTCCAAGCCTAATTGCTACGTTATTAACATAATAACATCCCATGCAACTATTGATGACACGCTAAGCATTATAGCTAGTCATCATTGTTTAAATTTGTACTTTCTTGTGTAAAATTGCGCTTAATTGCGCTGTGTATTAATGTTAAAAGAAAAGAAGAAATACCTTTATTGTTATACTAGTGTGTATGATGTATCAATGATTCCATTTTAATTTTATTTTATTTTATAGAGTAAATGGTCAAATTAGTCTCTGAAATATCACTCGTTCTTCAAATTAGTCTCCAAAAGGTTTTCTTAATTAAATTTATCTTTTAAAGATTTTAAATTAGTCATGGTAGTGCTTCTATCCAAGGTAGTTAAAATCGCGACTCTACTTGTAGAATCACACACGATTCTGCGATTTCGCTTTTTCCTCCCGTCTCGTTTATGCTTCTCGTCTTTCAGGAAGCAACTCCGTGCTGAGTTGCCGAGGAAACACGCTCAAACAGTGAAATCGCGAGTTTCTATCGAGGTTGTGTTCCAGTTTCAAGAAAGCTCCAGAAGCGGTTTTCTTGCCCCAAATTGCAACTAATTCAAACCCTAGAACCCAATCTGAAGTGAAGAAGGTGAAGGTAAATGCCCCTGCAAATTCTTTTTGAATCGTTTACCCTAACAATTTAACCTCCTTTTCAGTTTTCACTTTATTCAATCTATTACTTTCCCTCCCTCTAAACTTTGAACTCCCTTCTGAAATCACCAAATCGGAGAAGAAAAATTGTGTTACCGTGACCTGTGAGGCTTGTTGTGATGCCGTCTGTGAGTGTATCTCTGCCTTTTTGACTCTCTCTGACTGCATTGAAAGGTTGCTAACTTAGTGTTGCTGTTGCTCTGTGTCCTTGGCTGCCGGTGTTCATGGTTGATTGTTGTTGCTTTCTGCGCTCTTCGCCTTCCCTGTTTAGTGATTTTCCTTAAATCTTTTTTGCCTCTCCTGTTTAGTGATTGTTCATTTTAGTGGTTTGTGTTCACAAGTCACAACAAAACTGTTCTTCACTTCTTTGCAGGTTTTTTTTTTTTGGCTGAATTTTGTTTAACCGAAAACTTGAATTGTTAATTTGTTATTATGGCATTGGACATAGTTCCTCAAAAACCAAATACTTCTGCTACAAAGTGAACGAATACACTCTATGAAGGACGATTGAAAATTTTATATTATGGTGTAATGTACAAGCAAAGGTAGCAGATCTTTTATGTCGTAATTAGTTGTTCATTGAAGTAGTTTAGTTGCTTTATTTATTACTTAACTTTATTTTATGTCGTATATAATTGTGAGTTGTAAATTTGTGTTTTAATTTGTGATTGAGCTTTGTGACTTGTGAATTTGTTATCTTATTTTTTATAATTTATAATTTTATATTTTACGAGTCACGTTTACGTTTCGTCTTACGATTCAATGACTTACTATTTTGTACTTATTTTTCGAGTCGAGGTAAAAACTATGAGTTTATTACTTTGTTTCTATCACTTTTTTTATTGATGGTGTCAAAATCGATAGAAGAATAACAATCATTTGAAGCTACTTGAATTAGATTGGATTGAAAAATAAAACCAAAAGAGCAATTACCTAAATCAATCTCCTATAATTTTAAAAATGGATATTTTAGTCATTAAAAAATTATTATACAGATTAATCTCTAATATTTTTCTGTTAGATATAATATTTTTCGTCCATTTTACTTTTATTATATGTCAACCTTTATTATTGTTAGCTTAGCTTTGTGCATGTAAACGATGACAATACGATATTAGAGACAAGTAAGGTGAATAATGATGCTTTAAAATTTAAATTAAAACATTTTTTTGATACACATGTTTTATAAAATAGGACATCTTTTGATTGTATTAAATACAAAAATATCAAAAATTTTAACTGAATTTCTTGTAGAATAATTTTATTATTATTATTATTATTGAGTGATTATATATATATCTAATGAATAAATTTATTATTATTTTTGTCTAAAAAATACAAAAAAATTATGGAGGAAGAACTTTCGTGTGAACGGCAGGAAAAAAATGTTAGAAACTGATCTGTGTATTAATTTTTTTTAGAGACTAAAATATTCCCTTTTAAAATTTTCTGTGAAAAATTGAATTGAAGACTCATTTGTCTGTCAGAGTAAAATATTGAAGATGTTTTTGTATATTAATTTTTTTTAGATACTAATATGTCTATTTTTAAAATCTTTAGAGACTAATTTGAATAATTACTCAAATCAAAATATTTAATTTAAATTGTAATAAATTTTATTCATTTAACATTTTTTTGGTGACTATTCATTTTACATTTTAAATCGATCAAAATTATATTGGAAACATCATATCTTGTGAGTAAGAATTTAATTATCTTGGAGTTAGAAAAATGCCTTGGTTACAAAATAAACAAAATCTGCGTATATATACGTGGTGCTTTCTTGCTTCTAATGTAAACAAGATATGTAACAAAATAAAATTGTTTTCCAGTTTCATATTAGTGGGCCATGATTGTAATTTGATAGGAATGAGAAAAAGGTAGCATAAATACATCGCTAGTAACACACCTACACAGCTACACTACATGTACATATACAGGTCCTGAAGAATTCACCTAATCTGACATTAGGTCCCTGTTAATAATTTAGCTAAGCTAATTCCAGCTTTAGGGAGCTTTAAAATACATACAAAAATGTAAATACTCCGTTTGCGTTCGAAAATTACTAGGTTAGCTTTACTTTGCAGGTGGTTGGGAGAACTGTTGTAACTGAAGAACAACGTGAGACATTCTCGGGCGCATAGATGGGACATGCTGTGTGCAAGAATAGACAAGGTCCACCACCTTCTGAATGGTGCTAGCCTCTGGAATGATACTTGAAGATGATGATGATATATGAGGATCCAAGAGTTCAGGGTAGCGATTTGCTTGCACGAGGGGCGTCGCCCATTCAAATATACTCTGCCAACCCATGGAATCAACTGGTTGTGCAGGTCGGCGCCCGGTGACTATTTCGAGTAGTAGGACACCAAAACTATAGACATCACTCTTTGTTGTTAGCTCGTTTCGATACACGAACTCTGGAGCAAGATATCCGTGTGTTCCCCCTGCCATCACGGTCCGCTCCCGCTCATGCATTGCTTCATATGGTACAAACTTTGATAGGCCAACTCCCATTAGGTGTGCTCCGAACTCCTCGTCTAGCAGTACATTACTAGCTCGTATATCTCGATGCACAACTTGTGGCTTAACCTTGTCATGCAAAAACCTGTTGAAATGATGAGGAGAAAAGATACTTCTTAATTTTGTTTAATTTAGTGGTAATCCAACTCTGTAATAAAATCAGAATAATCAAAGGAAATCATTTGAGGGAATTAAAACTAGAAAAACCATTAAGAGGAAACTGAACATGGATAGATGCTAAAAACAATCTGGTCAAAATTTTCAGCTTCATGGAAAAGTTAGGCTAACATAGGAACACATTATCCATAAGAGTCACATTACATGGCCAATATTTTTGTAGCTAGCATAAGAAAAGACAAAGAAACCAACTAACCAAGTATGGAGTGAAAATCAGGTTAATGGCTACATGTTGGGTAAAAAATTATTGATCACCTAGACTTTCTCTAGAAGACCTTGAAGGTTGGTGCTACCTAGAACCCCATCAAAATTAGAACGACTTAACTATTTCTTCTTCACCAGGCCAGTAGTGATGATGTTCTGTACTCAACTCCACTAAAACAAATGAATATTCAACAATGATAAGCCATTGCACTAAACTAAAATGTTCCAATATTTAATCTGCAATTTTACAAATGACCCAAGGTAGTAATTGAGCACAGATTATACAGAATACGTGCAACAATCAAGTGAAACTGACCTATAGTAGCACCTGAAAAAGGGAAACTTCAATCTTCAAGAAGATTTTCATTAATTAAGGTGAAAACATGCATTTAGATGTAAAGAAAGGAATGTTCAAGATTAACATGTGGAAAGTAACTAAGTTATCAAAGAAAAAGTATATTTTGAACGTACGCAATCCCTTGCGCAAGCGTCGTGGCAATTTTCATCCTCATAGCCCAGTCTAAGCTACGGCCACCTCTTGGTATGTGATGTAGCCATTTATCTAAGGGCCCATTAGCTACAAACTCATAAACAATATATCGATCACCATGATCATAGCAGCACCCCATCACAGCTACTAGATTTGAATGGTGGAGCCTTGCAACTCTGCCAATCTCTGAATAGAATTCCTTTTTACGTTGGAAGCTTGACCTCTTTAATCTCTTAACTGCAACCTTTGAGCCATCTGGTAGGACCCCACTGTATGTACCACCTGTCTTGGCATCCCCAACAAGACGGTTACCTTCACTGAAATTCTTTGTAATAGACCTTAATTCATCTTTGGTAAAAACTTTCCATGATGGAAGAGAAGCTGCTGGGTCAGATAGCTTTCTAGACCGCCTTCTTTTCTTGCCCTGTTTATATACAAGGAGCCAAACCACCACGGCTAATGTTATCGAGAGTATCAATGCACTCACAACTGAAAGGATGATAAGGTATTCCCTGTGGCAATGCATATGGTTACATTTCCTACCTGTGATTAGACAAAAGTAGTACACATTTTAGGAAGCAATCATGATTAAAAAATACATAGCAAAGTCATCATGGTGCAGAAATACTGAAAGAGGAGCATAAGCAACAATGCAACATATTTCTCACGAACAAAGAATGATAGACAAAACCATTTGTCTGAGACAATAAAAACATTTATAATAAAAAATACATAGCGAATGTAAGATGAGAATTGCCAGAAAGACATATAAGAGGAGCATACCTATATCAAGTACACATACAAAAGAATAAGGATTATCACATCTCTCACTCAAGAGAGATTTTGAGTTGTTAGTCATTAATGCACACAAATCGTTCGTTCTATTCACACGACAAGATGGTTTACAGTTGGTTGGAACATCAGTCAAGGGAAAAAGGGACTGATTCCATTGAGAATTGTCAGACCACATCCATTGGTAACCAGATGTAGAATTGAGATTTCTTCCACCAATCCAGCAACTATTTATATATTCACCGCATAGACTCTGAGCAAATTGTAGCTCCTGAACCGATACCAGTGATGCTAAATGGCCACCATACTTATTGCAACAGGTCTCTGAATCATTCCAAGATTGAGGCCTCCCAACATGGAGAAAACACTTGGTCTTATTAGGATCTATAACCCAACTAGTTGGGCATGGTGCTGAAAAAAAAAAAGAAACAAAACATTTGAATGGCAGAGCATGAATAGTAGATAAATTACAGTTAAAACTGCAATCACCATGTAACTTGAAACACCATTAGATGAAGTGGATTCGAATTTAGAAACAATACATATTAAATTACAAGCTGAGAAGCATTGTGTATACCCTTCCCTTTCAAAATATGCTATAAGATAAATGCACAAGAAGTTTGAAAAATGAGATTCCATTGCATCCTGTCATGAATCATGTCTAACCCTAGCCAATTTATGCTTAAATCTCTTTTCGTTCGCATTCAATTAAATCATTCACATGTTGCAAACTTGCAATATAAGAACATCATTACACAAGCAAATTACTTGATATTCTTCCGAAACAAATTTTTCTTAAATATGACCTAGAGCCTTAAAATAAAATAAATTATGGAGCATATAGTGGTAACAATAAGTAACAAAGTGATCATACCTTCAGTATCTCGATTGAGCGAACCGCAAGTCTCATTAAGTGCCTACAAGCAAAACAAATCTTTGTTAAATAGACTTTCAGCTTTTCCCCAAATTCATTTATTAAAAAACAATCAGTGACTCACTGCACTAGAGGAAAGTCCAAGAAGAAGAGCCAGAAAAGCTACAGTAAGGACTAACAATTTCAGAGCTATGGGTTTCACTTCCATCACAAAAAAAGGGTTTTGCAATCTTCAATTAACAAACTACACTATCTGCAAAGGGTGCACCCTAAACAAATAAGAAGAAGAAGATGGAGCAGGAGAAGTTGAAGACTTCATTTTCCAAGTATGACTTGAGTGAGTGCTATTACTGAGAAATCTCCTCTTCTTTCAATTCCTTGCTATTTCTTTTCTTTTGCGTTCTGCTCGTCATTACTTTTCTATGGTTGGTTAGTTGGGTAGGTGCAGTGTGTAATTGCTCTCACAAGAAAATTCATTTCAGATCCATTTGCTAATGGCACAGTAAGCAAGGCCCGCTACGTTCGATGAGACAAACTTTGCAGGTGCAATTTAATGCCCTCATTTTTCGAAAGCCTTAATTATTCTAGATCACTACATTACAATATTACATGTATATTAAAAATTACTAACTAAATTAGTTATTCGTATAAAATATACATTAAAAATAAATTAAATATATATATTTAAATATAAATAAATAATAATTAATTTTTAGTGTTTTTAATACTTTTAAAAAAGTATTTATATTATTTTATTTTTTTATAAAATTTTCTAATTTTTTTTGTATTTGAGATCTAATATTTATAGCAAAAGAGTATAAAAATATCTTTGATGAATAGTAAAATTTAATAAAAAATAAATTTTTTAAGTGATCACTTAAATTCGTGCTATTCTCCAATTTAATTAATCTTTTAAATTTCAATTGTGCTATATTAATCCTTTAGATTAATTTTCGAACATAATATTAGTTTCTAAATTTCTTTTCAGTGTTAGAATCAATGAACAGAATGATAAACTGGCTCTACCTTACCATGCTAAACGCTAAAACAGCTTGCTAACATGACAAAATTGTTATTTTTATCCAATTTGATCTCTCCCCTTTATAACCTAATTCATTTCTATTGTGAACTCTATTTCATCTCCTTCTATTTTTTATTGAAGCATTCTCTTAAAGCTCATAACTGAAATGACAACACTTGAGTTTGGAAAAACTATGATAATCATGATGATAATGTTAGTCATGTCACAATCTCATTATCAAAGCATTATGAGTTGATGATATTGTTTATGATCGTTCAAGTATGTTTGGCACCACAATGAATGATGATGATAATGAACGCTCTTTGGATTCCTATGCCATAGAACTCCCTAGTTCTGGGTAAATAACAAGGCTTTCAATAGGAATATTAAAAAAGAAAAGGAAAGTCAATTCTATTTCGTATATAATAATCATAATTCTTTATATTTTTATAAAATTATTATTATTATTATTACTATTATTATTATTAAACTTGGATTATTCTAGGATTTAATCTATGGTTCTATAAAATACATGATCATGTTAGATTTGTGTTTTAGTTGTAAATATGAGATTGAGTAGAGTTGTAATAGTAGTGTAAAGTAGTGCATTTTGAGATGAAAAAAAAGAAAGATAGAAATCAAGGTATCAAAAGGGTTAGTACTTACAGGAAATTAGGGTGGATGGAGAACAATAGTCATCTAAGATTTTTCGCTTTTAAGTATGTGAATCAAGAAAAAACAAAAAAAAAAGAGTGTGTGAGACAGTAGAATATTGATACTGATAGTTTTCACTAAAAAAGAAAAGAGAGAAGGGATGTGGGATGAGATATGATGGAAAGAAAAAGAAGAAGTCACAAATGGAAATAAATTAGGGCTATAAAGAGAAAGATATTAAATTGGGTAAAAATAACAATTTTGTTATTGTCCAGCGTGACAAGACAATAACAGTTCATTATCGCTGACTCAATGCCTGAAAGAGTTAGGGATCATTATGGTGTCCGGAGCTTAATTTCAGGAATTATTATGTGCAATTGAGATATAAAGGACTAAATTAGTGAATGGCGTGAATTTAAAAAAACCACTTTAGAAATTTACTCAAATAATAATTTTACTAAATTTTTTAGTGGACTTTTTCTTTACTAAAAGAAATAATGTTCAATCTTCACCAAAATTTCACTTTTGATCAGAGTATTACCCAAAGAATACTAAAGATTCATAAAAATTTCTTTTCATTATTACTTTATTTCTTAAAATATATAAAGAATAAGTGTATTTTATTTGTATTCGTGTTTTTTTCACTTATGATAGCATCATGTTATAATTGTAATAAATGAGAGAGAAACTACTCTAAAAAGGGTTTGCAAGAACACACTTATAAAACACGCATTTTTTGTGCCAATAAACATTTAGTATATGGAACAATAACATTGTTCTCTTAAAAGTTAGTTGAATATCTAAAGTTATCGGTAGCAAGCGGATTAGTCGCACCGCCTTGCCAGAAGCCCACCACATCCCATCTTGCCTCGTTTAGTGTGACGGTTCTACACCTCTCCCATATACCTCCGAATGGCGGGCTGGAAGGCTCCAATTTTAGTTTTTTTTTTCAATAATTTTTATGAAAAATGTTGGATTCAAAGATTTGCCTTATACAATAGAAGTATTTATGGGATATCCACAAAAATTTTTATATTATCTTAACATAACCCAAAATGAGCAGAATGGCGATGAGACACAATTGAATATCAAAACGGCGGCGGGCAGACCATCGGACAAGGTATCTCAGCAGCCAATCCAATTGAGGACCGGTGGTAATAGATGTAACACCCTAATTAGCCTAAGCTTTACCTTGCGTCGTAAAGCAAAGGTTAATCAGAGATTACGATAGTTCTAAACTCATACATATAATATATAGAAAGAATTAATATAATCTAGAATCCCGATGAAGGATATAGCTCAAAAACAGGATTTACAAAGCGCAAAACGTACTAGTGAAACTACTAACTTAAGGCACAAGAAACAGATACAATATAACAAAATGTCGTAGTATAATAGTGTAATATCATAAGAATCTAGTCACGACTCACAGAGTTTAAGCTGGCTAGCCATATATACAGACAAAACAGAACCAGACAGTAAAAACCAGCTTATACAAGTTTTTCTCTCTCAAATGCAAGCCTCTAGGCAAAACGAAATACAAAAGTGAGAGATGTATAAACAAAATGAATCAAAAAGACTCCAAAAGTATCAGGATACTCCGCTTTTGTCACCATCCAAACAACTCACCGAGGTGGGTTGTGACATGCATCTGAAAACCACAACAGAAATATGGTATGAGAACCGGAGGTTCTCAGTATGGTAACAGTGCCCAGTGATGTGGGATATAAGACCCCGGGACGCCAAAGGTAATTTTAGAACTTCATATCCGTCATGGATTTATCTTAAAGCATACTAAAACATTGAAACATGACTTAAAACAATAATATAATAACAAGGTATTCTAACTTAGGGGATTACTAACTAAACTAGTCACTGCTGTCCCACAGCCTTCGCCAACCTACCCTCCGTGCGATCCTGTCGCCACCACCCATCTAGCCTCCTCAGCACCAGACAAACACAGATAATGCAAGTAAGGAAAACACATGTAATATTCAAATATATAACAAGTAATTCAAGAAGCAAGTAGGCATATTATACAATTAGGCAAACTTAAGTAATCAAAGCAAACAAGCACATAAGAGATGCATATGATGAATGTCTATCCTATTGGCTCGTGATATCACTTGACGGTCTATGAATGCCAACCCGATACATCCTTTCGGATGTCGCCTTTCTGCCATGTCCGAGGATATAGTGCCTAGCATGCTTTTGTTCCAAGGATATAGTGCCTGGCACACTATTGTTCCGAGGATATAGTGTCTGTCACACTTGCATGCTCATTCCGAGGATATAGTGTCTGGCACACTCTTGCGGCAAAGAAGGAAAACAACAACAACATATACTTCATCATAAATCACTCCAAGGATATAGTGCCTGGCACACTATCATTCCAAGGATATAGTATCTAGCACACTGTCCACATCCCACAAGTCCATCGACCTTAAATCATCACCAGTTATCACCATTCTCATCTAAACTCACTTTCAATTGTCAATTCTCAACATTCCAAGGATATAGTTCCTGACACACTCTCTTTCAAACACTATCAGTCTAAGGATATAGTGCCTGGCACACTCTTAACATTCATCAAGATCATCATTCCTTTCTGCGTCCTAAACTCATCGCAACCATCATCAATTCATAATTTCCATTTCGAACTCATTAGTTCATCATTTCCTCAATTCATATACCATTCTTCTTTCTCACTCCACCAAACCCATCCTCAGTACACTAGAAACCTAAACCTCTATTTTCTAATTTTTCATAATAGTATTAAGTAAATTCCTTAGGTTCTTTCCTATGTTCTCATACCCAAAATTAAGCCCAAAAGCCTTAAAATGGTGTCATAGAAGCTTACAATCTTGTTGGAAAGGTGAAATAGTTGAAAACAAAATTTAAATTTTAGGAACAGGGCGTGTGGGTACGCATAGGGGTGTGCGCACGCACGCCCTAGAGAAGTTTTAAAACGTGTGTGTACGCATAGAGGTGTGCATACGCACAGGTGTCAAAATTTACAATGTCTGTTTGCTCGCACAACCTGTGCTAGTGCCCTCAACAGACTGATCTTCCCAACGTGTGCGTGCGCACAGGTTGCAAATCCTTATTGGTGTGTGCACGCACAAGCTGTGCTAACGCTGCAAATAGGGATCCTTCCCCTGCTTGTGCGTACGCACAAGTCTGTGTGTGCACACAGGTTAAAATTCTCGCAGGATTGTGTGTGCACACAAGGTTGTGCATGCACACATACTAGAAATCATAAAATTCTGCAACTTTGCAGAATTTCAGATTTTAACACCAATCTTTGAATAATCATAACTTCCTCTATAAAAATCTAAATTTTACAAACTTTATATCGATTTGAAGAGTTTTCAATGGAGTTTAATTCTAAACAAATTTCAACAAATTTTAAAAACCGAGACATGAGTTATGATCAAACAAAGTTTACCAAAATTTCCTTTTTACCAAAAGCCACAAATACTCAAATTTTCCAAATTCTCAAACCACAACCAACCAAAACAATACCTGATGAGCGGATAATTTGTATGCTTTTTGGCATTATTTTTAGTATGTTTCTAGTATCTTTTAGTTAGTTTTTAGTATACTTTTATTAGTTTTTAATTAAAATTCACATTTCTGGACTTTACTATGAGTTTGTGTGTTTTTCTGTGATTTCAGGTATTTTCTGACTGAAATTGAAGGTTCTGAGCAAAAATCTGATCCAGAGACTGAAAAGGACTGCAGATGCTGTTGGATTCTGACCTCTCTGCACTCGAAGTGGATTTTCTGGAGCTACAGAAGCCCAATTGGCGCGCTCTCAACGGCATTGGAAAGTAGACATCCTGGGCTTTCCAGCAATATATAATAGTCCATACTTTGCCCAAGATTTGATGGCCCAAACCGGCGCTCAAAGTCACCTACAGAAATTCCAGCGTTAAACGCCGGAACTGGCATAAAATTTGGAGTTAAACGCCCAAACTGGCATGGAAGCTGGCGTTTAACTCCAGAAAAGGTCTCTACACGAAATTCCTTCATTGCTCAGCCCAAGCACACACCAAGTGGGCCCGGAAGTGGATTTTTCTGTCATTTACTCAATTCTGTAAACCTTAGGACACTAGTTTACTACTTATAGGATCTTTTGACATTGTATCCGTACCTTATGACCTCATAATATTTTGTACACATTTCTTTCCACAGTATGAGCCTCTAAACCCCATGGTTGGGGGTGAGGAGCTCTGCTGTGTCTTGATGGATTAATGCAATTACTACTGTTTCTTATTCAATCATGCTTGCTTCGATTCTAAGATAACACTTGTTCTTAATCCGGATGAATGTGATGATCCGTGACAATCATCATCATTCTCAACTATGAACACGTGCCTGACAACCACCTCTGTTCTATCTTAGATTGAGTAGTTATCTCTTGGGTTCTTTCATCGGAATCTTCGTGGTATAGGCAGGACCTGATGGCAGCATTCAAGAGAATCCGGAAGGTCTAAACCTTGTCTGTGGTATTCTGAGTAGGATTCAATGATTGAATGACTGTGACGTGCTTCAAACCTGTAACCTACTGGGCGTTAGTGACAGACGCAAAAGAGTGATTCTATTCCGGTAGGGGAGGGAACCAAACCGGTGATTGGCAGCACTGTGACAGAGTGTGTGCATTAGCTTTCACTGCACGGATGGGAGGTAGCTGCTGACAACAGTGAGACCCTACACGAGCTTGCCATGGAAGGAGACATGCGTGTTTGATGAAGAAGACAGTAGGAAAGCAGAGATTCGGAAGATGGAGCATCTCCAAACCTCAACCCATTCTCCATTACTGCAGTACAAGTAACCATTACATGTTCTTTGCTTCTTACAATCAATCCTGATAATTTCTGATATCCTGACTAAGATTTACAAGATAACCATAGCTTGCTTCAAGCCGACAATCTCCGTGGGATCGACCCTTGCTCACGCAAGGTATTACTTGGACGACCCAGTGCACTTGCTGGTTAGTTGTGCGGGATTGCAAAAGTGTTATTGCAATTTCGTGCACCAAGTTTTTGGCGCCGTTGCCGGGGATTGTTCGAGTTTGGACAACTGACGGTTTATTTTGTTGCTTAGATTAGGACTGTTTTATTTTTGTTGGTTTAGAGTCTTTTAGTTGAGTCTAGTTTCATATTCTAAGTTTGGTGTCAATTGCATGCTTTTGATTTTCTTTTAAATTTTCGTTTTTGCATGTTCTTAGTCCCTTTTTGATTCATAAAAATTCTAAGTTTGGTGTCCTCTTTGTGTTTTTCTCTTAAAATTTTCGAAAAAATTCAGTGTTTGATTTTCTAAAAATTTTAAGTTTGGTGTCTTTTGTGTTTTTCTCTTTCCTCTTTTTAAAAATCAAATCTCTTTCATAAAAATTTTTCAATCATATCTTCTTAATTGCTGTTTTCAAAATCTTTTTTTTTACTAATTGATTCAGTTCTCAATTTGCTTTGATCTCATTTTCCCTTTTGATTTTCGAATTTTTTTTTATTTAAATTTCTTTTTATTTTATTTTTTTTCGGTTATTTCAAAAAAAAAATTAAAAATAAACAAAATTTATCTCTTTGCAATCATTCTCATTTCCCTTTTGTCCATTATGGACTTAAGTGGAATTAATCAGTCCAAGAGGACTCTGGGGTCTTATGCTAACCCCATTACAGCTGCATATGGGAGTAGCATCTGTATACCTCCCATCAAAGCAAGCAGCTTTGAGCTAAATCCTCAACTCATTATCATAGTGCAGCAAAATTGCCAGTATTCCGGTCTTCCACAGGAAGAACCTACTGAGTTTCTGGCACAGTTCTTACAAATTGCTGACACAGTACATGATAAAGAGGTGGATCAGGATGTCTACAGACTATTACTGTTTCCATTTGCTGTAAAAGATCAAGCTAAAAGGTGGTTAAATAACCAACCTACAGCAAGCATAAAGACATGGAAACAGTTATCAGACAAATTCCTGAATCATTTTTACCCTCCAAGAGGATGACACAGCTAAGGCTGGACATCCAAGGCTTTAAACAAGAGGATCATGAATCCCTTTATAATGCCTGGGAGAGGTATAGAGGTATGCTAAGAAAATGTCCCTCTGAAATGTTTTCAGAGTGGGTACAGTTAGACATTTTCTACTATGGGCTTACAGAAAAAGCTCAGATGTCTTTAGACCACTCAGCTGGTGGATCTATACACATGAGGAAGACAATTGAAGAAGCTCAAGAGCTTATAGACACTGTTGCTAGAAACCAATATCTGTACTCTAGCAATGAGTTCTCTCCAGAAGAGGAAGTCATGACAGTAGTCACTGACTCTAATCCTCAAGAACAAGTAATGGAGCTTAATCAACAACTACTCCTGATGATAGAACAGTTAGCAGAATTTAAAGAGATGCTCAATGAAACTAAAGTTGCTAATAAAAGCATAGAACTACAGTTGAATCAAGCAAAACAGCAAATATCTAAACAGATAACAGAAGAGTGTCAAGCAGTTCAATTGAGGAGTGGAAAGACCTTGAATAACACTGTTCAAAAGAGCAAAAAGCCAAATAAGGAACAAATGACAGAGGACAACCAAACCACTGTTCAAAATCCCTCTGAGGACAGTAAGAGCCCAGAGAGGAATATTGGCGTTCAAACGCCAGAAAGGGAAGGAAAGTTGGCGTTAAACGCCCATTTCTTGCCCAGTTCTGGCGTTCAAACGCCAGAAAGGGAAGGAAAGCTGGCGTTAAACGCCCATTCCTTGCCCAGTTCTGGCGTTCAAATGCCAGAAAAGGAAGGGAAGTTGGCGTTTAACGCCCAAACTTCACCCATTCCTGGCGTTCAAACGCCAAGGGAGGATCAGACACCTGAGAGTGCTGACAGTAATCCCTCTAACAAGGCTTCTTCAACCACTTCTGTAAGGAATAAACCTGCAGCATCTAAGGTTGAAGAATATCAAGCCAAGATGCCTTATCCTCAGAAACTCCGCAAAGCGGAACAGGATAAACAATTTGCCCGCTTTGCAGACTATTTAAGGACTCTTGAAATAAAGATTCCTTTTGCAGAGGCACTTGAGCAAATACCTTCTTATGCTAAGTTCATGAAAGAGATCTTAAGTCATAAGAAGGATTGGAGAGAAACTGAAAAAGTGTTTCTCACTGAAGAATGCAGTGCAGTCATTCTAAAAAGCTTACCAGAAAAGCTTCAAGATCCTGGAAGCTTTCTGATACCATGCACATTGGAAGGCACTTACACCAAGACAGCCTTATGTGATCTGGGAGCAAGTATCAATTTAATACCTGCATCCACTATCAGAAAGCTTGGGTTGATTGGAGAAGTCAAACCAACCAGGATATGCCTCCAACTTGCTGATGGCTCCATTAAACACCCATCAGGCATAATAGAGGACATGATTGTCAAGGTTGGGCCATTTGCCTTTCCAACTGACTTTGTGGTGCTGGAAATGGAGGAGCACAAAAGTGCAACTCTCATTCTAGGAAGACCTTTCCTAGCAACTGGACGAACTCTCATTGATGTACAAAAAGGGGAAGTAACCTTGAGAGTCAATGAGGATGAGTTCAAGTTGAATGCTGTAAAAGCAATGCAGCATCCAGACACACCAGAGGACTGCATGGGCGCTGACATTATTGACTCTCTGGTAGAAGAGATCAATATGGCTGAAAGCCTAGAATCAGAGCTTGAGGACATCTTCAAAGATGCTCAAACTGATCAGGAAGAGCCAGAGGAGGCAAAGGAATTTTCGAAAATTCCTCAGGAGGAGGATAAGCCTCCTAAGCCTGAACTCAAACCATTACCACCATCCCTGAAATATGCATTTCTGGGAGAGGGTGAAACTTTTCCAGTAATTATAAGCTCTGCCTTAAATTCACAGGAAGAGGAAGCACTGATTCAAGTGCTAAGGACACACAAGACAGCTCTTGGGTGGTCCATAAGTGATCTCAAGGGCATTAGCCCAGCCAGATGCATGCACAAGATCCTATTGGAGGATAATGCCAAACCAGTGGTTCAACCACAGAGGAGGCTAAATCCTGCCATGAAGGAAGTGGTGCAGAAAGAGGTCACTAAATTACTAGAGGCTGGGATTATTTATCCTATTTCTGATAGCCCCTGGGTGAGCCCTGTCCAAGTTGTTCCCAAAAGGGAGGCATGACAGTGGTTCATAATGAAAAAATGAACTGGTTCCTACAAGAACAGTCACAGGGTGGCGCATGTGTATTGACTACAGAAGACTCAATACAGCCACCAGAAAGGATCATTTTCCTTTACCATTCATAGACCAAATGCTAGAAAGACTAGCTGGCCATGACTATTACTGCTTTTTGGATGGCTACTCAGGCTACAACCAAATTGCAGTAGATCCTCAAGGCCAAGAGAAAACAGCATTCACATGCCCTTCTGGCGTGTTTGCCTATAGGAGAATGCCTTTCGGTCTGTGCAATGCACCTGCAACCTTTCAGAGGTGCATGCTCTCTATCTTCTCAGATATGGTAGAGAAATTTCTGGAAGTCTTCATGGATGACTTCTCAGTGTATGGAGACTCATTCAGCTCCTGTCTTAACCACCTATCACTTGTCCTGAAAAGATGCCAAGAGACTAACCTGGTTTTAAACTGGGAGAAATGTCACTTTATGGTGACTGAAGGAATTGTCCTTGGGCACAAAATTTCAAGCAGGGGAATAGAGGTGGATAAGGCAAAGGTGGAGGTAATTGAAAAATTACCACCACCTGCCAATGTTAAGGCAATCAGAAGCTTTCTGGGGCATGCAGGATTCTACAGAAGGTTTATTAAGGACTTTTCGAAAATTGCTAAACCTCTGAGTAACCTGTTAGCTGCTGACACACCATTTGTGTTTGACACACAGTGTTTGCAGGCATTTGAGACCCTGAAAGCTAAATTGGTCACAGCACCAGTCATCTCTGCACCAGATTGGGCACTACCATTTGAATTAATGTGTGATGCCAGTGATCATGCCATTGGTGCAGTGTTGGGACAGAGGCATAACAAACTTCTGCATGTCATTTATTATGCTAGCCGTGTTCTAAATGATGCACAGAAGAATTACACAACCACAGAAAAAGAATTACTTGCAGTGGTCTATGCCATTGACAAGTTTAGATCCTACCTAGTGGGATCAAAGGTGATTGTGTACACTGACCATGCTGCTCTTAAATACTTACTCACAAAGCAGGATTCAAAACCCAGGCTTATAAGATGGGTGTTGCTTCTGCAAGAGTTTGATATAGAAATAAGAGACAAAAAAGGGACAGAGAACCAAGTAGCTGATCATCTGTCCAGAATAGAACCAGTAGCTGGGGCGTCCCTCCCTTCTACTGAGATCTCTGAGACTTTCCCAGATGAGCAACTCTTTGCCATTCAGGAAGCTCCATGGTTTGCAGATATTGCAAACTATAAAGCTGTGAGGTTCATACCCAAAGAGTACAGTTATGTGCAGAGAAAGAAACTAATTTCAGATGCCAAGTACTACCTTTGGGATGAACCATATCTCTTTAAGAGATGTGCTGACGGAGTGATCCGCAGGTGTGTACCCAGAGAGGAAGCACGAAGGATCCTATGGCACTGCCATGGATCACAGTATGGAGGACATTTTGGAAGTGAGCGAACAGCCACTAAAGTTCTCCAGTGCGGCTTCTACTGGCCTACTCTCTATAAAGATTCCTGAGAGTTTGTGCGTAACTGTGACAGTTGCCAAAGAGCTGGTAACCTGCCTCATGGATATGCCATGCCTCAACAAGGGATATTAGAGATAGAGCTGTTTGATGTATGGGGAATTGACTTCATGGGGCCATTCCCACCATCATACTCAAACACCTACATTCTGGTGGCAGTGGACTATGTATCTAAGTGGGTAGAAGCAATTGCTACACCCACTAATGATACTAAGACCGTATTGAAATTCCTCCAGAAGAACATTTTCAGCAGGTTTGGCGTCCCCAGAGTGCTAATCAGTGATGGGGGCACTCATTTCTGCAATAAACAGCTATACTCTGCTATGGTTAGATATGGAATCAGCCATAAAGTGGCAACTCCGTATCATCCACAGACAAATGGGCAAGCTGAAGTCTCTAACAGAGAGCTAAAAAGAATCCTAGAACGGACTGTAATGTCCCGAAGAAAGGATTGGGCAAAGAGCTTGGATGATGCTCTGTGGGCATACAGAACAGCATTCAAGACTCCTATAGGGACCTCCCCATACCAACTGGTGTATGGGAAGGCCTGTCATTTGCCAGTGGAACTGGAACATAAAGCCTACTGGGCAACCAGATTCTTAAACATGGATGCACAGTTAGCTGGTGAAAAAAGATTGCTCCAGCTAAATGAGCTAGAGGAGTTCAGACTCAATGCCTTTGAAAATGCTAAGATCTATAAGGAAAAGGCAAAGAAGTGGCATGACAAGAGATTGTCAACCAGAGTCTTTGAGCCAGGACAAAAAGTTCTGCTCTTCAACTCTAGGCTCAGACTGTTTCCAGGAAAACTCAAATCCCGTTGGAGGGGTCCATATGTGATTACAGGAGTATCACCACATGGATATGTTGAGCTTCAGGATATTGATTCTGACAAGAAGTTCATTGTTAATGGACAGAGGATCAAATACTATCTTGAAGGAAATTTTGAGCAGGAATGCTCAAAACTGAGACTTGAGTGATTCTCAGTGAAAGTCCAGCTAAAGACAGTAAAGAAGCGCTTGCTGGGAGGCAACCCAGTCATTAGGAAGTTGTATGATTAGTTCTTACAGAGGCAAGTATCAAAAATGAAGGAATTCACAGAGTTACAGAAGGATTCAGCTCAAAAAGCAGAGAAAATGAGCTTACTGGCGAAAAAACGCCAGTAAGGGGCATTTTGGGCGTTAAACGCCAGAATGGGCACCATTCTGGGCGTTTAACGCCAGGTGTGCAGCATCCTGGGCGTTTTAGAAAAACGCCCAGTGAGGAAGAATTTCTGGCGTTTAACGCCAGCCAGGGTACCTGGCTGGGCGTTAAACGCCCAAATAGGGCAACAAATGGGCGTTAAACGCCAGAATGGGTGCCATTCTGGGCGTTTAACGCCAGCTTGGTGGGGGGGACCACAATTTTGTTTTCAAATCAGATTTTTTCAAACTTTCCTTTTCTCACCCATACTTTTCTACAAAATCACACTTCAATCATTCATCATTCACTTCCAAATCTTCAAAAATCAAAACCTTTTTTTCAAATTTATTTCAAATCAATTACAAACATTGTACAAAAATTTCACCCTTTTCTCAATTTCTTCTCAAATCTTCTCAAAATCTCCTTTCAAATTCCTCTTTGTTTTCGAAAAACTCCCCTCCCCACCTTATAAATGCACGTTTGTTCCACTCTTCCAACCACACCATTCGAATTTTCTCTTCCTCCCCCTCTCTTCTCTCTTCTCTTTTGCTTGAGGACAAGCAAACCTCTAAGTTTGGTGTGCTTTTCCGTGATCACTAAGCCAAGATTCATCAATATCATGGCTCCTAAAGGAAAACAAACCAATTTAAGAGGCAAGAAAGAGAATAATCCAAAGAATCTTTGGAATGAAGAGAAGTTCTTAACCAAAGAACATGAAGACCATTATCATAAAATAATGGGTCTGAGGTCAGTGATCCCGGAAGTTAAATTTGATCTGAAAGAATATGAATATCCGGGGATCCAAGAGCAAATTCGAAACAGAGGATGGGAAGTTCTAACCAATCCTGAGACAAAGGTTGGAAGGAACATGGTTCAGGAATTCTACTCAAATCTGTGGCTAACAGATAAGCAGAGAATGACTGGAACTGCTTACCATACCCATAGAACCATGGTCAGAGGGAAAGTTATATACTTCCATCTGGACAAAATAAGAGAAATATTCAAGTTGCCTCAACTGCAAGATGATCCTGATTCCTTTAATAGGAGGATGGTGAGAGTAGATAAGGGGTTGGATCAGGTTCTAGAGGACATATGCCTCCCTGGAACTAAGTGGATAACCAATTCTAAGGGTGTCCCAAACCAACTCAAGAGGGAGACCTCAAACCAATTGCAAGAGGTTGGCTAGACTTTATTGGGCATTCCATATTGCCCACTAGCAACCGTTCTGAGGTCACCATCAAGAGAGCAGTGATGATTCATTGCATTATGCTTGGAAAAGAGGTGGAGGTTCATCATCTGATTGCCTGTGAGATCTACACAATTGCAAATAGGAACTCCACTGTAACCAAATTGGCTTACCCAAGCTTGATCTCCTTGCTCTGTAAAGAGGCTGGGGTGAAGATAGAAGAAGATGAATTCATACCCATTGAACATCCAATCACCAAGAAGACAATGGAAGGAGCAAGAGAAGCAGGGGCGTGAAATCCAAGAGATGAAACGCCAAAAGCTCTCCTCTCAAGCTGAGGGAGCATCCACTTCTCAAAATCAAGGTTGTTGAGTCCTAACTCTGTGAACACCTCTATCATTAGGAGCCTATTTTTCGTTTTTGTTCTTATTTTTCTATTTTTAGTCTCATCTTATATCTATATTTGAGTCTTGTTCTTAATTAATAAAATTAATAAAGTTTATGCCTTAAAGCTATGAATGTCCTATGAATCCATCACCTCTCTTAAAAGAAAAATGCTTTAATCACAAAAGAACAAGAAGTACAGGGTTTCGAAATTTATCTCTGAAACTAGTTGAATTAGCTTGATGTGGTGACAATACTTTTTGTTTTCTGAATGAATGCTTGAACAGTGCATATGTCTTTTGAATTTGTTGTTTTAAGAATGTTAAAATTGTTGGCTCTTGAAAGAATGAGGAGAAAGAGAACTGTTATTGAGGATCTGAAAAATCATCAAATTGATTCTTGAAGCAAGAAAAGCAGTGAATACAAAAAAAAAATTTCGAAAAAAAAAAAGAGAAAAGAAAAAAGAGAAGGAAATAAAGTTGTGATCCAAGGCAACAAGAGTGTGCTTAAGAACCCTGGACACCTCTAGTTGGGGACTTTAGCAAAGCTGAGTCACAATCTAAAAAGGTTCACCCAATTATGTGTCTGTGGCATGTATGTATCCGGTGGTAATACTGGAAGACAGAGTGCTTTGGGCCACAGCCAAGACTCATACACTGGCTATGTTCAAGAATCATTATACTTAACTAGGAGAATCAATAACACTATCTGAGTTCTGAGTTCTCATAGATGCCAATCATTCTGAACTTCAAAGGATAGAGTGAGATGCCAAAACTGTTCGGAGGCAAAAAGCTACTAGTCCCGCTCATCTAATTGGAGCTGTGTTTCTTTGATATTTTGGAGTCTATAGTATATTCTCTTCTTTTTATCCTATTTTGATTTTCAGTTGCTTGGGGACAAGCAACAATTTAAGTTTGGTGTTGTGATGAGCGGATAATTTGTATGCTTTTTGGCATTATTTTTAATATGTTTCTAGTATCTTTTAGTTAGTTTTTAGTATACTTTTATTAGTTTTTAATTAAAATTCACATTTCTGGACTTTACTATGAGTTTGTGTGTTTTTCTGTGATTTCAGGTATTTTCTGACTGAAATTGAAGGTTCTGAGCAAAAATCTGATCCAGAGACTGAAAAGGACTGCAGATGCTATTAGATTCTGACCTCCCTGCACTCGAAGTGGATTTTCTGGAGCTACAGAAGCCCAATTGGCGCGCTCTCAACGGCATTGGAAAGTAGACATCCTGGGCTTTCCAGCAATATATAATAGTCCATACTTTGCCCAAGATTTGATGGCCCAAACCGGCGCTCAAAGTCACCTACAGAAATTCCAGCGTTAAACGCCGGAACTGGCATAAAATTTGGAGTTAAACGCCCAAACTGGCATGGAAGCTGGCGTTTAACTCCAGAAAAGGTCTCTACACGAAATTCCTTCATTGCTCAGCCCAAGCACACACCAAGTGGGCCCGGAAGTGGATTTTTCTGTCATTTACTCAATTCTGTAAACCTTAGGACACTAGTTTACTACTTATAGGATCTTTTGACATTGTATCCGTACCTTATGACCTCATAATATTTTGTACACGTTTCTTTCCACAGTAGGAGCCTCTAAACCCCATGGTTGGGGGTGAGGAGCTCTGCTGTGTCTTGATGGATTAATGCAATTACTACTGTTTCTTATTCAATCATGCTTGCTTCGATTCTAAGATAACACTTGTTCTTAATCCGGATGAATGTGATGATCCGTGACAATCATCATCATTCTCAACTATGAACACGTGCCTGACAACCACCTCTGTTCTATCTTAGATTGAGTAGTTATCTCTTGGGTTCTTTCATCGGAATCTTCGTGGTATAGGCAGGACCTGATGGCAGCATTCAAGAGAATCCGGAAGGTCTAAACCTTGTCTGTGGTATTCTGAGTAGGATTCAATGATTGAATGACTGTGACGTGCTTCAAACCTGTAACCTACTGGGCGTTAGTGACAGACGCAAAAGAGTGATTCTATTCCGGTAGGGGAGGGAACCAAACCGGTGATTGGCAGCACTGTGACAGAGTGTGTGCATTAGCTTTCACTGCGCGGATGGGAGGTAGCTGCTGACAACAGTGAGACCCTACACGAGCTTGCCATGGAAGGAGACATGCGTGTTTGATGAAGAAGACAGTAGGAAAGCAGAGATTCGGAAGATGGAGCATCTCCAAACCTCAACCCATTCTCCATTACTGCAGTACAAGTAACCATTACATGTTCTTTTGCTTCTTACAATCAATCCTGATAATTTCTGATATCCTGACTAAGATTTACAAGATAACCATAGCTTGCTTCAAGCCGACAATCTCCGTGGGATCGACCCTTGCTCACGCAAGGTATTACTTGGACGACCCAGTGCACTTGCTGGTTAGTTGTGCGGGATTGCAAAAGTGTTATTGCAATTTCGTGCACCAATACCAAACTCCCATTTACAACACATTCTACCCTCATGGGTCAAAATTCATCATTTACACAATCTTTACACCACAATTCACCATTCTAACCCATAAACTCCAATTGTGTAATTCTACAATCAATCCACATTCAACTTCTCCAACCATATTACCATATCATCAACATGAATATCATATATATCATACCACTTCTCAACTTTACACAACCATTCATCATTATCATATCATTATCAATCATTATAATCAAACTAAAAAATTATCAATTCATCACAAATCATCATATATCATCTCTCAACAACCCAACAACTAATTAAATTCAAACCTATCCTATGGGTCACTAGCCTAAGTGTCCATGAATATTATATACTATATAGAAAAAACTGAAACCATACCTTGGCTGATTTCTAATATGCCAAAAACCCAAAAGTGAGCATAACTCAAGCTTCCAACCACAAGCAAGCTCCCAATAATCTCCAACAAGCATCAACAATTACCAACAAGCTCCAAACTCACCATAATCAAGCTATATATATATAAATAATCACAAATCAACCTAGGACTCAATATAAACATAATCTCACAAGGGTTTCAAGAGCTCTTACCGTGTCCAACAGTTTTGAAATCCAAAACCACAAACAATCAAGTGCTAGAGTGTACCTAAAACACCCAAAACACAAGATTTCACTCAAAACCAAATCCCAAAACTCAAATTTCACAAGGGCACGAAAACTGGGCAGGGTAACCCAAGAAACTTACCACAAAGCTTGGACAGAAATAACGGGCTCGGTGAGAGTTTCACGTAGCCACTGACGGCACGCGAATCGGAGCACCGTAGCTCGAGATATCGCGGAATAAAGTGAGAAGTGAATAGTGCTTCTTCTCTCTTCTCCTTCTCCTCTCAATTTCTGGTGTGTGTGTTATGTTAGGGTTAAAGGGTTCATTAATGAACCTATATATATGTTGGGCTTGGGCCCAACTTGGACCCGGTCCAACCCGTTAGCGTTTTTAGCCCGTTTGGCCTAATTTCGGGCCAAACCTTTAAAATTAACGCCTGATTTTCCATTTCTAATATTTTTCTAAGGTTTTTAACTGTTTTCACTTTTTCTTGCGCAGCACCGGGCAGACTTGAACCGGTTCAACCGGTTCAACTGTCGTTTGCAGTTTTTTACGATTTTTTGCAGAAAATACATTTTCTGACTCAGAAAAACCTACTGAGTCCAAAAATCATATTTAAATCCCCAAATTCTCATTCTAACTTTCCAGAACCTGATTTAGGCATTTAAATTATTCTATTCTAGTTAAACAATTTTTCGTGAAAACTCCGGTTCTTACAATAGATACCTGGTTCTACAAGTGGGCATCAATGTCATCAAACTCATACAATGGTGCAGTAGTCACGGTGGAAAGCATCCAAGCAGCAGGTTATTGCAATTTCAATCTACAACTCCTATTTTGTATGTAAAGAAAGAGAGCTTTGGGTCTTTAGGTCTGGATTTGGTGTAAAGATATGGAGTGGAGCTTCAAAGGAATCATCAAAAAAGGATTGAAGGATTTGGGCTGCGCAACAACCAGCACGAATGCAGTGGCGGAAACTGAGAAGATCCAATATGAGTCTTGTCTAAGAAGATCAGTAGAATATCAAAAGTTCTTAATTTATGTTGTAGTTCAATCTAAATCTGTAACATCCTTACTACCAGAATGTCACGCTTCTGGCTGCGCCACTTTGATAGTGAGGAGTATTATGACGACTCTAAATATATCTTTACATAGTAGGAGCCTTTAAACTAAAAACCACATTTTACTTTGTGTGAAAAGTCAAAAATATTTTTTCTTTTCTTTCATTATACAACATCACACACACACATATATAAAGAAACCTTCATACAGTAACATGCCAAACTTCATACATTTCTTATTACAACTTTTATCCCGATTTACAAGATATAATAATAATAATAATAACAAGGGAAAATAATAACTAAGGCATTAAAACCATATACAGCGCAACTGAAATATTCATTCAGAAACATCTTCACGGGCCTCTTGTCCATTTCTTGAAAAACAGAGGGCTGTAAGGGGATGAGAATCTGGTGCACAAAATTGCAATCACACTTTTGCAATTCCGCACAACTAACCAGCAAGTGCACTGGGTCGTCCAAGTAATACCTTACGTGAGTAAGGGTCGATCCCACAGAGATTGTCAGCTTGAAGCAAGCTATGGTTATCTTGTAACTCTTAGTCAGGATATCAATAATTCTCAGGTTTAATTGTGAAAAGTAGAAGAACATGAAATAAATACTTGTTTTGCAGTAATGGAGAACATGTTGAGGTTTTGGAGATGCTCTATCTTCTGAATCTCTGCTTTCCTACTGTCTTCTTCTTCATACACGCAAGGCTCTTTCCATGGCAAGCTGTATGTAGGGTTTCACCGTTGTCAATGGCTACCTCCCATCCTCTCAGTGAAAATGTTCAACGCGCTCTGTCACAGCACGGCTATTCAGCTGTCGGTTCTCGATCATGTCAGAATAGAATCCATTGATTCTTTTGCGTCTGTCATTAACGCCCCACAATCGCGAGTTTGAAGCTCGTCACAGTCATTCAATCCCTGAATCCTACTCAGAATACCACAGACAAGGTTTAAACCTTCCGGATTCTCTTGAATGCCGCCATCAATTCTAGCTTATACCACGAAAATTCTGATTAAGGAATCCAAGAGATATCCACTCAATCTAAGGTAGAACGGAGGTGGTTGTCATGCACACGTTCATAGGTGAGAATGATGATGAGTGTCACGGATCATCACATTCATCAAGTTAAGGAACAAGTGATATCTTAGAATGGAAACAACCGCTTTTGAATGAAAAACAGTAGTAATTGCATTAATCCATCAAGACACAGCAAAGCTCCTCACCCCCAACCATGGGGTTTAGAGACTCATGCCGTAGAAGATACAATGAAAAACGTGTAATGTGTCATGAGGTAAAGATACAATGTCAAAAGATCCTATTTATAGTGAACTAGTAACCTAGGATATATAGAAATGAGTAAATGACGTAAAAATCCACTTCCGGGGTCCACTTGGTGTGTGCTTGGGCTGAGCATTGAAGCTTTCATGTGTAGAGACTTTTTCTGGAGTTAAACGCCAGCTTTTGTGCCAGTTTGGGCGTTTAACTCCAACTTTTGTGCCAGTTCCGGCGTTAAACGCCAGGAATTCTGAAGCTGATTTGCAACGCCGGTTTGGGCCATTAAATCACGGGAAAAGTATGGACTATTATACATTGATGGAAAGCCCAGGATGTCTACTTTCCAACGCAATTGAGAGCGCGCCAATTGGGCTTCTGTAGCTCCAGAAAATCCACTTCGAGTGCAGGGAGGTCAGAATCCAACAGCATCTGCAGTCCTTTTTCAGCCTCTGAATCAGATTTTTGCTCAGGTCCCTCAATTTTAGCCAGAAAATACCTGAAATCATAGAAAAACACACAAACTCATAGTAAAGTCCAGAAAAGTTAATTTTAAATAAAAACTAATAAAAATATAATAAAAACTCACTAAAATATACTAAAAACATACTAAAACAATGCCAAAAAGCGTATAAATTATCCACTCATCACAACACCAAACTTAAATTGTTGCTTGTCCCCAAGCAACTGAAAATCAAATAGGATAAAAAGAAGAGAACATACTATAGACTCCAAAATATCAATGAAACTTAGCTCCAATCAGATGAGCGGGACTAGTAACTTTTTGCCTCTGAACAGTTTTGGCATCTCACTTTATCCTTTGCAGTTTAGAATGATTGGCATCTATAGGAACTCAGAATTCAGATAGTGTTATTGTTTCTCCTAGTTAAGTATGATGATTCTTGAACACAACTACTTTATGAGTATTGGCTGTGGCCCAAAGCACTCTGTCTTCCAGTATTACCCCCGGATACATACATGCCACAGACACATAACTGGGTAAACCTTTTCAGATTGTGACTCAGCTTTGCTAGAGTCCCCAATTAGAGGTGTCCAGGGTTCTTAAGCACACTCTTTTTGCCTTGGATCACTTTTTATTTTTACCCTTGCCTTTTTGTTTAAAGGGCTATTGGCTTTTTCTGCTTGCTTTTTCTTTCTCTTCCTTTTTTTTTGAATTCACTGCTTTTTCTTGCTTCAAGAATCATTTTTATGATTTTTCAGATCCTCAATAACATTTCTCCTTTTCCATCATTCTTAAAACAACAAATTCAAAAGACATATGCACTGTTCAAGCATTCATTCAGAAAACAAAAAGTATTGTCACCACATCAAACTAATTCAACTAGTTTCAAAGATGAATTCGAAATCTTGTACTTCTTGTTCTTTTGTGATTAAAAACATTTTTCATCTAAGAAAGGTGATGGATTCATAGGACATTTATAACTTTAAGGCATAGACACTAAGACACTAATGATCATGTAATAAGACACAAACATAGATAAACATAAGCATAAAAATTCGAAAAATAGAAAAATAAAGAACAAGGAGATTAAAGAACGGGTCCACCTTAGTGATGGCGGCTTGTTCTTCCTCTTGAAGATCTTATGGAGTGCTTGAGCTCCTCAATGTCTCTTCCTTGCCTTTGTTGCTCCTCTCTCATGACTCTTTAGTCTTCTCTAATTTCATGGAGGAGGATGGAATGTTCTTGGTGCTCCACCCTTAGTTGTCCCATGTTAGAGCTTAATTTTCCTAGGGAGGTGTTGATTTGCTCCCAATAGTTTTGTGGAGGAAAGTGCATCCCTTGAGGCATCTCAGGGATTTCATGATGAGGAATTTCCTCATGCTCATGTCTATGAGTGGGATCTCCTGTTTGCATTGAGCTCCTTCCATACAGATATCCATGAGGACTTGGTCTAACCTTTGATTAAAGTTGACCTTTTTTTAGTTTGAAAAGGGACCTCGGGGATCACCTTCTTATTGGCCACAACTTCATAGAAGTGGTCTTGATGCACCCTTGAGATGAATCTCTCCATCTCTCATGACTCGGAGGTGGAAGCTTTTGCCTTCCCTTTCCTCTTTCTAGAGGTTTCTCCGGCCTTAGGTGCCATAAATGGTTATGGAAAAACAAAAAGCAACACTTTTACCACACCAAACTTAGAAGCTTCGCTCGTCCTCGAGCAAAAGAAGAAAGAAGAGAGTAGAAGAAGAAGAAATAGAGGAGATGGAGGGGGGCTTTGTGTTTCGGCCAAAAGGGAGAAGTAATGTTTAGGTTGTGTGAAAATGAAGGAGTGAAGAAGGGTTTATATAGGGGTGGAGAGAGGGGTTTTTGGGGAAGAGGTGTTGAGGTGATTGATGAATGGGTGAAGAAGAGAGAGAGTGGTGGGGTAGGTGGGGATCCTGTGGGGTCCACAGATCCTGAGGTGTCAAGGATAATTCATCCCTGCACCAAGTGGCGAGCAAAAATGCTCCTTCTGCCAATCCTGGCGTTAAACGCCGGGCTGTTGCCCATTTCTGGCATTTAACGCCAGCTTGGTGCCCATTCTTGGCGTTAAATGCCACTCTGGTGCCCTTTCTGGCGTTAAACGCCCAGAATGGTGCCAGACTGGGCGTTAAACGCCCATTTGCTGCCCTTACTGGCATTTAAACGCCAGCAAGCTTTTCCTCCAGGGTGTGCTATTTTTCTTTCTGTTTTTCATTCTGTTTTTGCTTTTTCAATTGATTTTGTGGCTTCCCATGATCATCAACCTATAAAATAACAAAGGCAAATAGATAAATATAACATTGGGTTGCCTCCCAACAAGCGCTTCTTTAATGTCAGTAGCTTGACAGTGGGCTCTCATTGAGCCTCACAGACACTCAGAGCATGATTGGGGCCTTTCAACACCAAACTTAGAGTTTGGTTGTGGCCTCTCAACACCAAACTTAGAGTTTGGTTGTGGCCTCCCAACATCAAACTTAGAGTTTGAATGTGGGGGTTTTGTTTGACTCTGTATTGAGAGAAGCTTCTCATGCTTCATCTCCATGGTGGTAGAAGGAGAACCTTGAGTCCGATAGTTTGCAATGTCTGCAATCCATGGAGCTTCCTGAATAACAAACAATTGCTCATTCGGAAATGTCTCAGAGATCTCAGTGGAGGGGAGGGACGCCCCAGCTACTGGTTCTATCCGAGACAAGTGATCAGCTACCTGGTTCTCTGTCCCTTTTCTGTCTCTTATTTCTATATCAAACTCTTGCAGAAGCAACACCCATCTTATGAGCCTGGGTTTTGAATCCTGCTTTATGAGTAAGTATTTAAGAGCAGCATGGTCAATGTACATAATCACTTTTGACCCTACTAAATAGGATCTAAACTTGTCAATGGCATAAACCACTGCAAGTAACTCTTTTTCTGTGGTTGTGTAATTCTTCTGTGCGTCATTTAGAACACGGCTAGCATAATAAATGACGTGCAGAAGCTTGTTGTGCCTCTGTCCCAACACTGCACCAATGGCATGGTCACTGGCATCACACATTAGTTCGAATGGTAATGTCCAGTCTGGTGCAGAGATGACTGGTGCTGTGACCAGCTTGGCTTTCAGGGTTTCAAACGCCTGTAGACACTCTGTGTCAAACACAAATGGTGTGTCAACAGCTAGCAGATTGCTTAGAGGTTTTGTAATTTTTGAAAAATCCTTTATAAACCTTCTGTAGAATCCTGCATGCCCCAGAAAGTTTCTGATTGCCTTAACATTGGCAGGTGGTGGTAATTTTTCAATTATCTCTATCTTTGCTTGATCCACCTCTATTCCCTTGCTTGAAATTTTGTGCCCAAGGACAATTCCTTCAGTCACCATAAAGTGACATTTCTCCCAGTTTAAGACCAGGTTAGTCTCTTAGCACATTTTCAAGACAAGTGCTAGATGATCAAGACAGGAGCTGAATGAGTCTCCAAATACTAAGAAGTCATCCATGAAGACTTCCAGGAACTTCTCTACCATATCAGAGAAGATGGATAGCATGCACCTCTGAAAAGTTGCAGGTGCATTGCATAGACCAAAAGGCATTCTTCTGTAAGCAAATACGCCAGAAGGACAGGTGAATGCTGTTTTCTCTTGATCTTGAGGGTCCACTACAATTTGATTATAGCCTGAATAGCCATCCAAAAAGTAGTAATATTCATGACCTGCTAGTCTCTCTAGCATCTGGTCTATGAATGGTAAAGGAAAATTATCCTTCCTGGTGGCTGTATTGAGCCTTCTGTAGTCAATACACATACGCCACCCTGTAATTGTTCTTGTAGGAACCAGTTCATTTTTTTTATTATGAACCACTGTCATGCCTCCCTTCTTGGGGACAACGTGGACAGGGCTCACCCAGGGGCTATCAGAAATAGGATAAATAATCCCAGCCTCTAGTAACTTAGCGACCTCTTTCTGCACCACTTCCTTCATGGCTGGATTTAGCCGCCTCTGTGGTTGAACCACTGGCTTAGCATCTTCCTCCAATAGGATCTTGTGCATGCATCTTGCTGGGCTAATGCCCTTAAGATCACCTATGGACCACCCAAGAGCTGTCTTGTGTGTTCTTAGCACTTGAATTAGTGCTTCCTCTTCCTGTGGATTTAAAGCAAAGCTTATGATCACTGAAAAAGTGTCACATTCTCCCAGAAATGCATATTTCAGGGATGGTGGTAGTTGCTTGAGCTCGGGCTTAGGAGGTTTCTTCTCTTCTTGAGGAATTTTCAGAGGTTCTTTTATTTCCTTTAATTCCTCCAGATCAGGCTGAACATCTTTAAAGATGTCCTCTAGTTCTGATTCGAGACTTTCAGTCATATTGACCTCCTCCACCAAAGAGTCAATGATATCAGCGCTCATGCAGTCATTTGGGGTGTCTGGATGCTGCATAGCTTTGACAACATTCAACTTGAACTCATCCTCATTGACTCTCAGGGTCACTTTCCCTTTTTGTACATCAATGAGAGTTTGTCCAGTTGCTAGGAAGGGTCTTCTTAGGATGAGAGTTGCACTCTTGTGCTCCTCCATTTCCAGCACTACAAAGTCAGTTGGAAAGGCGAATGGCCCAACCTTGACAATCATGTCCTCAATTATGCCTGATGGATATTTAATGGAGCCATCAGCAAGTTGGAGACATATCTGGGTTGGTTTGACTTCTTCAGTCAACCCAAGCTTTCTGATAGTGGATGCAGGTATTAGATTGATACTTGCTCCAAGGTCACATAGGGCTGTCTTGGTACAAGCACCTTCTAATGTGCATGGTATCATAAAGCTTCCTAGATCTTGAAGCTTCTCTGGTAAGCTTTTCAGAATGACTGCACTGCATTCTTCAGTGAGAAACATTTTTTCAGTTTCTCTCCAATCCTTCTTATGACTTAAGATCTCTTTCATGAACTTAGCATAAGAAGGTATTTGCTCAAGTGCCTCTGCAAACGGAATCTTTATTTCAAGAGTCCTTAGATAGTCTGCAAAGCGGGCAAATTATTTATCCTATTCCGCTTGGTGGAGTTTCTGAGGATAAGGCATCTTGGCTTTATATTCTTCAACCTTAGTTGCTGCAGGTTTATTCCCTACAGAGTTGGTTGGAGAAGCCTTTTTAGAGGGGTTACTATCAACACTCTCAGGTGTCTGATTCCTCATTGGCGTTTGAACGCCAAGACTGGGTGCTTTTTGGGCGTTTAACGCCAGATTGCAACCCTTTTCTGGCATTTGAACGCCAGAATTGGCTACCCATTGGGCGTTTAACGCCACTTTCTTACCCTTTTCTGGCGTTTGAACGCCAGAATCATTTCTCTCTGGGCTCTTACTGTCCTTAGAGGGATTTTGGGTAGTTGGTTGGTCATCCTCTGTCAGTTGTTCCTTTCTTAGCTTTCTGCTGCTTTGAGTTGATACATTCAATGTCTTCCCACTCCTTAATTTAACAGCTTGGCATTCTTCTGTTATCTGTTTAGATAGTTGCTGTCTTGTCTGATTCAATTGTGCTTCCACATTCTTGTTAGCATTTTTAGTGTCTTGGAGCATCTCTTTAAATTCTACTAATTGTTTTGTCATAAGGAGTAATTGTTGATTAAGCTCAATAATCTGTTCTTGAGGATTAGGATTAGTAATTACTGCCCTGGCCTCTTCCTTTATGTAGGACTCATTGCTAGAGTACAACTGTTGATTTCTAGCAACAGTATCTATGAGTTCTTGAGCCTCTTCAATCGTCTTTCTCATGTGTATAGATCCACCAGCTGAGTGGTCTAAAGACATCTGAGCTTTTTCTGTAAGCCCATAGTAGAAGATGTCTAACTGTACCCACTCTGAAAACATTTCAGAGGGGCATTTCCTTAGCATACCTCTGTACCTCTCCCAGGCATTATAAAGGGATTTATTATCCTCTTGTTTAAAGCCTTGGATGTCCAGCCTCAGCTGTGTCATCCTTTTTGGAGGGTAAAATTGATTCAGGAATTTGTCTGATAACTGTCTCCATGTTTTTATGCTTGTTCTGGGTTGGTTATTTAACCACCTCTTAGCTTGATCTTTTACAGCAAATGGAAACAGTAATAATCTGTAGACATCCTGATCCACCTCTTTATCACGTACTGTGTCAGCAATTTGTAAGAACTGTGCCAGAAACTCAGTAGGTTCTTCCTGTGGAAGACCGGAATACTGGCAATTTTGCTGCACCATGATAATGAGTTGAGGATTTAGCTCAAAGCTGCTTGCTTTAATGGGAGGTATACAGATGCTACTCCCATATGCAGCTGTAATGGGGTTAGCATATGACCCCAGAGTCTTTCTGGACTGCTCAATTCCACTTAGGTCCATGATGGAGAAAGGGAGATGATATAGATTCACAAGTAAAGTAAAAAAATTTTTTTTTAATTAGGAATGACCGAAAATAATAAAATAAAATAGAAAAGAAAATAAAATAAAATTTTGAAAACTAAATAAAATCAAAGCAAATTGAAAACTAAATTAATTAATTAATTAAAAAGATTTTGGAATTAGCAATTAAAAAGATATGATTGAAAATTATTTTGAAAAAGATATGATTGAAGAAATTAAAAAGATTTGATTTTTGAAAAAGATTTGAAAAGATCAATTTTTGAAATTAGAATTTTAACTTGACTAAAGAAAAGATATGATTTTGAAAATCTTTGACTAATTTAATGCAAAATTTCGAAAATTATGAGTAAAATAAGGAAATGATATTTTTTTATTTTTAAATTTTAATGAGGAAAGAGAAAAACAACAAAACGACACTAAACTTAGAAATTTTAGATCAAAACAAAGAGAACAAACAAGAAAACTTTGAATGTCAAGATGAACACCAAGAACACTTTGAAGATCAAGATGAACACCAAGAACAATTTTTTTTTTAATTTTTAAGTGAATAAAAGCACAAAAGACACCAAACTTAAAATTTTTAGAAAATCAAACACAAATTTTCGAAAATTTAAAGGAAAACACAAAGAAGACACCAAACTTAAAATTTTTAAAGATCAAGGAAGGACTAAGAACATGCAAATTCGAAAAATTAAAGGAAAACAAAAGCATGCAATTGACACCAAATTTAAAATATGAAACTAAACTCAAATAAAAGACTCTAAACCAACAAAAAATAAAACAGTCCTAATCTAAGCAACAAGATAAACCGTCAGTTGTCCAAACACGAACAATCCCCGGCAACGGCGCCAAAAACTTGGTGCACGAAATTGCAATCACACTTTTGCAATTTCGCACAACTAACCAGCAAATGCACTAGGTCGTCCAAGTAATACCTTACGTGAGTAAGGGTCGATCCCACGGAGATTGTCGGCTTGAAGCAAGCTATGGTTATCTTGTAACTCTTAGTCAGGATATCAATAATTCTCAGGTTTAATTGTGAAAAGTAGAAGAACATGAAATAAATACTTGTTTTGCAGTAATGGAGAACAGGTTGAGGTTTTGGAGATGCTCTATCTTATGAATCTCTGCTTTCCTACTGTCTTCTTCTTCATACACGCAAGGCTCCTTCCATGGCAAGCTGTATGTAGGATTTCACTGTTGTCAATGGCTACCTCCCATCCTCTCAGTGAAAATGTTCAACGTGCTCTGTCACAGCACGGCTATTCAGCTGTCGATTCTCAATCATGTCGGAATAGAATCCAGTGATTCTTTTGCGTCTGTCACTAACGCCCCACAATCGCGAGTTTGAAGCTCGTCACAGTCATTCAATCCCTGAATCCTACTCAGAATACCACAGACAAGGTTTAGACCTTCCGGATTCTCTTGAATGCCGCCATCAATTCTAGCTTATACCACGAAGATTCTGATTAAGGAATCCAAGAGATATCCACTCAATCTAAGGTAGAACGGAGGTGGTTGTCAGGCACACATTCATAGGTGAGAATGATGATGAGTGTCACAGATCATCACATTCATCAAGTTGAGGAACAAGTGATATCTTAGAATGGAAACAAGCGCTTTTGAATGAAAAATAGTAGTAATTGCATTAATCCATCAAGACACAGCAGAGCTCCTCACCCCCAACCATGGGGTTTAGAGACTCATGCCGTAGAAGATACAATGAGAAATGTGTGATGTGTCATGAGGTAATGATACAATGTCAAAAGATCCTATTTATAGTGAACTAGTAACCTAGGATATACAGAAATGAGTAAATGACGTAAAAATCCACTTCCGGGGTCCACTTGGTGTGTGCTTGGGCTGAGCATTGAAGCTTTCATGTGTAGAGACTCTTCCTGGAGTTAAACGCCAGCTTTTGTGCCAGTTTGGGCGTTTAACTCCAACTTTTGTGCCAGTTCCGGCGTTAAACGCCGGGAATTCTGAAGCTGATTTGCAACGCCAGTTTGGGCCATCAAATCTCGGGAAAAGTATATACTTTTATACATTGCTGGAAAGCCCAGGATGTCTACTTTTCAACGCAATTGAGAGCGCGCCAATTGAGCTTCTGTAGCCCCAGAAAATCCACTTCGAGTGCAGGGAGGTCAGAATCCAACAACATCTACAATCCTTTTTCAGCCTCTGAATCAGATTTTTGTTCAGGTCCCTCAATTTCAGCCAGAAAATACCTGAAATCACAGAAAAATACACAAACTCATAGTAAAGTCCAGAAAAGTGAATTTTAAATAAAAACTAATAAAAATATAATAAAAACTAACTAAAACATACTAAAAACAATGCCAAAAAGCGTATAAATTATCCGCTCATCAGAATCTAAGCACATGGTCTGACCAGAGGAGTTTTAGAAATTGTCACAAGAGTATATATAAGGAGGATCGGATTCAACCGTAGTGATTATCGCTCGTCTTATGAATCTTACCGGTCAAAAGTAAATTACCCAAAATTCATATTTATATTTCAACTTATAAAGACCCCAATCAAAACAAATATATAATAGTATTTCATTTCATATATCGACGAAGCAATTTCACCAAACATACCGCTGATTCATCCAATATAACATAACCACATCATGGCCTCCGACCGAACACAAAATTACATAACAGCCTCCAACCCAAGACAATATCACATCATGGCCTTCGGCCCAAAATATACGGAAATCGGCCCAAAAAGTGGCGTGACCTGGCACACAGGGTCGTCGATGTTTTGGAGGTCAAGCACAAATCTTTGTTTCGTCGAGCAGGTGTTAAACCGGAGCAGAATGAAGACAGTGACGGAGGTATTTGACCTGGTGCACATGGGTGATATCTTTATGTTGTGTTGGTTTCTGTCGAGGCCTGAAGTCCTGAATGATCTATTTGGTTTGTTTGTTTGGTGGCCCTTTTGATCTTTAGAAATGCTAATTAAAATTCGGTAGCGATTATTATATCTACTTTCATCGGTTCGTTGTCTGTTTATTGTGAATTATTTGAAATTACTCATAACTCAGTCCCTCTGCTTATGAATTAGCCAAAATAAAACATGTCATGTGAGCGGTTTAAACAAAATTAGGGAATTATCTTGCGCTATTAGCATTTAACGTTTCTAAATCATGATTCCAGAATATTTCAGCAACTATTTACGGGTGAGTTATCAAAGACCTATTTATCAAGTTATCCTTGCAAATCAGTTTTACACTACCAGAAAAAACATTCGGAATTATTTTCATTTAGCGTATCGTAATGTTATGCCAAATTCCGTTATAAAAGAACAAATTTCTTTATAAAGGATAAACATGTTTCCAATTAAAATGCTTGGATCAACAAAGAATACGAAGAGACTGATTTAAACAAGTTTCAAAGTACTTCTCTATGAGGTTATAATAGACCAATTAGTGAAATTAAATAATAAAATCTCCTTAAAAAACCTTATCAAAGTCTGCTCATTAAAGGACAGGTATTGAACCTCAACCAATTATATTGTACGAATACAACCCGTGTTCAATTGAAAAATATGTGCATCAACGTTTCTATAATTTTATGCACCAACATCATTTTTTTAGTGCACATGTGGCAAAACCTTACATTAATCAGCTAAGTTTGTTTTACATAGTATTTTAATTATTATATTATACAGAAAATTAATATTGCTGTTAAACGGTTCAACAACTTATTATACATACAATAACTATTTTGGTGTTCCTCTTCCTTGTTCAGCCATGCGAGGATTTTTTTTTTTCGTACAGTAAAAAGGACCATACTAAACCATTTATCTAGTTTTAACAACATTTTTAATAGCCCTACACTTGAGCCCAGCATTGGTTTTAGAAAAAATATGCATCTCCAAAAAAAGATACTCTAGAGGCCCATTAGGATTGAGCCAAGTTCAACCGACTGTGTTCCAACATAACCCACCCGACTCGTAACACCGTCGGCCTCTCCTTTGTCATCCTCTCGCCCACCATCCCACGCCGCTTTGATCATTCCTTGTTGATCGTCTCCGGCAAAGCCATACATCTAGCCGAAACATCACTCATTGTTATCCGACGGTGATCGAATCCAGCTTCGGCAAGGACACTATGCAGATCTTCATCCTCCGAACCAACGAGTCACGACAGATACCACACTTTGGAGAGTAGGCAGCTTTGCAGTGTGATTCCGCAGGAGAAAGCTTCCTGCAACTTCATTGACGGTTAGTGACGGATACATAAACATCGAAGCTTATCTTGTATGCGTCAAACGACGTCCACGGCGCTTTTCCTTCCTTTCCAGTCCACCTCCATCATCTCTGATTTAGCGTTAAACAGAATCACTAACTGCCATTAATTTAGTTCTTAAAACATGGTAAACTAATTTTACATAAACCCAAATAATTTTCGAATGTAACAAAAATAACCAGCTACAAAGTAAATTTTGCAAACTAACCCCCCTGACACATGATGCCCACTAACTAATTAAAGGAGGAAAAAGAAAGAGTAATCTCTACCATTAGATTGAAAAAACAGAGAGATCCGACGACCAACATCAAATAGCGCACCGGTTAGCCGAACATAAGTGCTATGTGCACTGGTGTGCCAAAAAATTTTGGCACATGAAATCCGCGCCCCTTTAACACAGTCAGGGCAACAGCAACTGAATTATCATCGTCTCTGTCTGAGGAGTACATAGAAATGCACATGAGTACAGAAAAACAAGTAGTATTTACATTTTTGTACTTTCACATTAGATTTTTTAAGAAAATGTACTCTCAAAACCTATAAAAAAAAATGAAATAAAATTATAGTAGAGATGGTACTTTCCAACACTAAGAAAGAAGTGGCTAGTGGCTGTGAAGTTTAAGCAAAGTGACATAATACCAGTGCCTATAGAATTGTCATTTGAAGTTCGTCGAGAGATATTACGAACTTCACGTTTTTTTGTGATTCGCCGAAGAAGGGTAGACGAACCTCAGTCAATATGTTGAGGTTCATCTAGTAGTAAGATGAATTTTTTGCAATAAAAAAATTAAATCTCTGAAAATAAATTTAAAATAATTGTTTTTGGAATTAATATTTTTTATTTTATTTCAAAAGAATTTCCTTCCTAAGAAGATTAGTAAAAATATTAGAAGTTCTTAAGTTATGCTAGAATGCAATCTGAGTCAAGGCAGTAATCCTAAGAAGACTTACGACAAAGTACAATATCTTTTGTATATTCATTTTATTAGTAGAACACTTAAATTGTTTGAGAACTGAATGTAGGTATCTAATGCCGAACTAGTATATAATGCATGTATCTCTCTAAACTCTTGCCTCTCAAATTTATAGTTCATGGCTTTGTCTTTGGTGGAAAAAGTATTTTCCGGACCTTGGTGGACCAGATGGAAAGATGCCATTTCAATGGCCAGGATGGCGTTCGTACAGTATTTATTGAAAATTATGTATTTGACCCAAAACTTGATAAAATTGCAAACCGGTTCAGCTGGTCTGGTTCGATTTGAGTGTTAAGACCCGGTTTATTACTTTCGACGCTTCCACTCCGTACACTTGCATCTACCTCCTCCGCCTCCTCTTACTCTGCTGCTCCTTTGTTTCACTGCTCCGTTCCGACAAGGCTTTCCTTTTATTCCTCCCAAAGAAGAACTACATGTCCCAAGCTCCGCTATTTCCGTCAATTCGCCGTTACGTGCGGCACCACCATCACAGAGATCAACGAGACACAGTTTAACGACACTGTTTTGAAGGCTAACCGTCCCGTTCTCGTTGAGTTCGTCGCTAACTGGTGCGGTCCTTGCCGTTTGATCTCTCCCACTATGGAACCCCTAGCTCAGGTCTCTCTCGCCCTCCAAATTCCTTTTTCCTGAAGAATTTATCGTGCCGTTTTCTACTATCTGATAATATTAATTAATTTATTCGTTAATTAACAATAAATAATTCTTCTTTTGATAACAAAATTTAGAGTGTTGGTTAGAGTGTTGTCTTATTTCATGTCTCCATTGAATGAAACAAAAGTAAAAAAAATTAGTGTGAGTTTTTTAATAGAGAGATATTTGCCATGCTAGCAACACATACTTAAGCTTGGAATGATTTATAACCTTGATGAACCATGAAAGTAAGGACATGATTTTAAGAAATGCAACACATCTTGTCATATGAACAGAAACTTCTTGCTGAATGTTCTTAAGGATTTTCTCTCAAACTGAAATGTTTTGTATCATAAATTGCAGGAATATGAAGACAGATTAACAGTGGCGAAGGTTGATCATGATGCGAACCCTAGGTTAATCGAAGAGTACAAAGTTGATGAGCTACCAACATTCATCCACTTCAAGAATGGACAGGAAGTTCCAGAAAGCAGAAGAGAATGTGCAATCACCAAAGTTAAACTCAAAGACTATGTGGATGCTTTATTGGAATCAATCTCAGTTTCGTAGAGACGAGTCGAAATTCTGTTTCCCTCTCGGTTTGCCGGATTTTTACATTCTTGAGTCAACTGTATAACATAAGCTGCAAATACAAGATGTTTTGTTTAAGTAAATTTGTGACTTTCTATCCCTCTTTGGGTTTTCCTTTGTTGTTTGATTCAGGTGTATAAATTTCTTCTCCTTTGACAGAAGTGTAATTGGTAATTTTGTTAAACAATCAAGAGGCTTAATGTAATTAGGGTTGTGAAATTTGATGTTATTACAAAAGTTTATTCTACAAAATTGAAATCCTTAAATTGAGTGATTCATAACTCTATTTGCAGTATTCCCAGCACTACTACTTCTCTGCATGAATGAAAATGATGTTTATACAAAGTTATAGACAATTGTGGAAGTAGCAAATAATTCAATATATTAGAAATGTAAGTATATATAACTCACTTCAATGTTAATAGAGCAGAGTAATAGATTGAAAAGCAAAAATGGTATGGCATAAAAGTAATTGAAGTATTATAGTGATCATTGTTCCAAAAAAGAAAAACCCAAATATTTAGAATAAAGATCTTATAGGACATGAACAAAGGCCATGCTATAGTATCTCAATCTCAAGGAAGCTTAAAAATAGACAAATTCATAGGGAAAAGGAACTTCTAAACTATTGGACTAATATTACAAACATTTTCTTACAGGGTGTAACACCCCCTCCCCCCTCTCTCTCTCTCTCTCTCTCTCTCTCTCTCTCTCTCTCTCTCTCTCTCTCTCTCTCTCTCTTTCTCTCTCTAATGGCAGTGCAAATTCTCAAACCGAATTCCTGTGCTCCTTGTCATCTCTTATTCTCCAAAAGGTTACGACTTTCAACTTCCACCACTCGTTCGGTTTCTCAAGCACCCACTTCTTCTTTTTCTTCTACGCACGTCTATGCCCTGATCTCCATCGTCACCAAACGACCCTTCACTCCAAACACCCCTGAACTCACCCAAAACAAAACAAAACAAATTGAGCAGTTAACATTACAATTAGGATTGTACCGTTATCAGTTAACAAAAAAATTAGAATGTTTAACGGAATAAATAGAGAGAAGTCATAGCAATTTTAGTAAGATAAAACTTTCTATTAGTCATAGCAAATTCACACACACACACACACACACACACACACACACACACACACACACACACACACACACACACACACACACACACACACACACACACACACACACACACACACACACACACACACACACACACACACACACACACACACATATATATATATATATATATATATATATATATTCCTATCAACAAGTGGTGGCTTACTTGATAACAAGAGGCTAAATATAACAAATTCCTGTCCAAGGTGGCTTACTGGACTAATATATATAAGGACTCATATATAACAAATATGTGTTGATTGCTTCAGCAGCTTTGCTCTTTTTGTTCCCTCTTATTTTTTTTCTTTGCTGATCATAATTTACTTTCAAGAGATGACCTTTTATGTCCAAAATCACTCTAATTTCTTTTGGTAATTCTTGAGGCTTATGGCTGATAAACTGTGAAGAACCATGGCTGATAAATTGTGAAGAACCTGGGAGTATTTTAATGCAAGAATTTGTGAAGATAATTTACCACTGATAAATTTTCAAGATTGATAGTGAAGAATACTTAGGCAGTTAGGCTAAAAAAGAAGTTAACCATGCTTATAATACGCTGTTACCTTTGGAATAAGAAAAAATAACTCCCTTGGCCGATGCACAAGGGCGACAAGCGGATCAATGTCTGGAGCAACAGTTCTTGAAGCAAGATGTTTTAAAATTACTCTCAATGGTGCACCAAGGACAACCTGCCTCACTGATGCAATTTTCACCAAAAAGGATTGCCTTTGATCTGCACATAATCGGAAACACCACCAATTATAAAAGACCAACATCAACAACCAAATAATTGAATCTAGAAATGCTTTTTCCCCCATCCACAAGAATTGCAATTCAATGCAGAATAGATTCTAAGCATAGAATGATTAAAAATGTAATTTGATTGACATTTGAAAGGGTTTATATTTAGTATAATAAAGTAAATACATGAAATTCAATAAAGCATGAAGTACATGAGTTGACAGACTAGAAACTAATTTCCTGACAAATCAAGGCTTTGATATCATGTAGTGACCATCCCAAAAACTTAAGCTATTAGGTGAACGCACATGAATGCCTCTTATTATATCACTTAGTATAAGATATTTTACAAATCCTATCTAATATCTAATATAAATAACAAATGTAGATATTGATTCCTGAAATTAAAATAGAAAGGCAACAACTCCCCATAATAATGGAAATGCAATTCATCTCAACCATTTTAATGCATAGAAAATACAGTAGCTAACAATTTAGGAAGAACTTCTCATGGAAAGGGGCACGTCAATTAAAAATATTGAAATTTTGAAACCATGATAACTATAATACCATGCTAAAAAAACAGCAGTTAGAAAGCTTATGATGGCAGGATATACAGAACCAGTTTGTACCTTGGAAGATCTTTAATTTGTACAGTAGCTCCGTATGCAGCTTTTATTGCGTCCATGGCTCCAAAAGGAAGTCCATTGACAAAGAAGGGACCCCTGTTGTCAAGCTTGCCACCATCAGATTAGTTTTGGCATTGGGGAGGAAAAGGGTTGTCGGCGAGGAGCTGAGAAGGGGCCCCTTCGAAGGCCTCGAGGATCATGAAGCCGCTCCGTAATCTGAGAAAATTGAACAAAAAAGAAACAGAATCGATGAATGAATTGGAGTGGAAGTAGAGTGGTGTGGTAATTGGCGAGAGAGTAATTAGTGACCTCGCACTGTTGGAGGAGAAGCTCATCGATCTCATTGCGGAGCTGCTGGTGCACGAAATTGTGATCACTACTTTTCAAAACATAAACAATCCTTAGTAATGGCTCCAAAGACTTGGTGCTCAATACCATGGCATAAACACAACTTCGCACAACTAACCAGCAAGTGCACTGGGTCGTCCAAGTAATAAACCTTACGCGAGTAAGGGTCGATCCCACGGAGATTGGTGGTATGAAGCAAGCTATGGTCACCTTGTAAATCTCAGTCAGGCAGACTCAATTGGGTATAGATGATGAATAAAGTATAAAGATAAAGATAGAGATACTTATGTATATCATTGGTGTAAGAGCTTCAGACAAGCGTATGAAGATGCCTTCCCTTCCGTCTCTCTGCTTTCCTACTGTCTTCATCCAATCCTTCTTACTCCTTTCCATGGCAAGCTCGTGTAGGGTTTCACCGTTGTCAGTGGCTACCTCCCATCCTCTCATTGGAAATACGTCCCTGATGCTCTGTCACAGCATAGGCTAACCATCTGTCGGTTCTCGGTCCGGCCGGAATAGAATCCAGTGATTCTTTTGCGTCTGTCACTAACGCCCCGCCTTTCGGAGTTTGAAGCACGTCACAGTCATTCAATCATTGAATCCTACTCAGAATACCACAGACAAGGTTAGACCTTCCGGATTCTCTTGAATGCCGCCATCAGTTCTTGCCTATACCACGAAGACTCTGATCTCACGGAATGGCTGGCTCGTTTGTCAGGCGAGCACTCGGTTGTCAGGCGATCAACCATGCATCATGCAATCAGAAATCCAAGAGATATTCACTAAGCCTCGAATGCTTGTAGAACAAGAATGGTTGTCAGTCACCTTGTTCATAGGTGAGAATGGTGATGAGTGTCACGGATCATCACATTCATCAAGTTGAAGAACAAGTGATATCTTGGACAAAGAACAAGCGGAATTGAATAGAAGAACAATAGTAATTGCATTAATACTCGAGGTACAGCAGAGCTCCACACCTTAATCTATGGTGTGTAGAAACTCCACCGTTGAAAATACATAAGAACAAGGTCTAGGCATGGCCGAATGGCCAGCCTCCCAAAGTGAGTTCAATCATCAAAACATGATCAAAAGACTCTCTATATATTACAATAGTAAAAGGTCCTACTTATAGAAAACTAGTAGCCTAAGGTGTACAAAGATGAGTAAATGACATAAAAATCCACTTCCGGGCCCACTTGGTGTGTGCTTGGGCTGAGCAATGAAGCATTTTCGTGTAGAGACTTGTCTTGGAGTTAAACGCCAGCTTTTATGCCAGTTTGGGCGTTTAACTCCCATTTAGGTGCCAGTTCCGGCGTTTAACGCTGGAATTTCTTGAGGTGACTTTGAACGCCGGTTTGGGCCATCAAATCTTGGGCAAAGTATGGACTATCATATATTGCTGGAAAGCCCAGGATGTCTACTTTCCAACGCCGTTGAGAGCGCGCCATTGGGCTTCTGTAGCTCCAGAAATCTACTTCGAGTGCAGGGAGGTCAGAATCCAACAGCATCTGCAGTCCTTTTCAGTCTCTGAATCAGATTTTTGCTCAGGTCCCTCAATTTCAGCCAGAAAATACTTGAAATCACAGAAAAACACACAAACTCATAGTAAAGTCCAGAAAAGTGAATTTTAACTAAAAACTAATAAAAATATACTAAGAACTCAACTAAAACTACTAAAAACATACTAAAAACAATGCCAAAAAGCGTACAAATTATCCGCTCATCAGCTGCTCCTCTGACTTCTCCACTGCAGTGCCTGCGTCGACGGTTGCCCCATTTCATCCATTACCTCCCGTCTGGTGTACCTGAACTCGGCCAGGGCCCGATCTACGCCTCTACTTCGGCGGCGTTCTACCACTCCCTCAGCTCTGTCATGCAGTGCCGTCTGCTACTTAGATGTCGAACCCAGACTTCGCCGTCACCCCAATCCAATTTAACTTCACATTTAAATTTGCCACATATGTTGATGAAAGTTTATTTGTGAACTTTTTATTATTTGTGAACCAACCCCTATATTTCTTATTAATTTCATTTATTACTTGGTCCATCAAGGACCAGAAGCTTTCCCCACCGAAGAAAGCTCCATAGTTCATTTATTTATCTTTAGTTTATACACAATTCTTCCTTTAAATAACTTTAGATAACTCATAAATAGTTTCTAAAGGGCATCTGAAGTCTACGAAAGACCCCAAAAGATAATGTTCTAAAATCTATTATTTCAGAATCTATTTTAAACAATTAAAATAAACTTGCAATCTGAACAACATACGTTTTCACTGCAAAAAAAGTCAAAGACTTGAGAAGATCTTTAAATTTATTTTCATATCGAAAATAAATCAAACACCATTCAACTCCCTTTCTCATGCACGTTTTACAACTTTAGGACTGACAACCCCAAAGAAAAAGTCCAATTAAACTCCAAGCAAAATATCTTTTGATACATACTTTTGGCAAATTTGATTATGAAAAAATCAATTTTTTTTTGTACATTGTTAAAGATATTTGGGATAGGATAAAACTTATGAATAATTCGATTTCTTCTCACGTTCCATAAATAGTCGGCACATTGAAGAATATCCAGAGAGGCATTTAGGGAATCGCTCCGATTCTATCTCTGTTCGTTCCGTTTGAAGAAAGGAAGGATCCGAACAAAGAATCGATCTTTCTTTTAGTTGTTGAATCTCTCTTTGATTGGTCAATGTGCGATATTCCGAATCCTACTGAGCAACCAAGATTAACATCTTTGTGGAAAAAAAATGAATCGTTCAAGATAAAGAAAGGCAGAAGCATTGATAAGATGTCAACTAGATTCATGAGCATTGTTAGCTCACTAAAAAATCTAGAACACACCCTTACAAATGATCATTTGTTTTAGAAAATCCTTAGTAGCCTATCTAAGAAAATGATTGTCTATGACCATATCCAAAAAGCATGCAAAGACTTGAAAACTCCTAAGTTTGGATGAACACTTGGGTTCATTAAAGACTCATGAGTGTTAGTTTGAGTTAGTTCTAGGTGAGATAATAAAAATAAAATAAGTCTTTATCCGTTCAATCTCAAAAAGGAAAAATGTGTTGGTAGTTAATGAGAAGTCAAAAACTAAAGATTATGACATCAATGATGACTAGGAAGAAAAGGATGAAATATTTTGATGTATCAGAAAAGCCACAAAATCTTGGTACAAGCAAAGAAAAAGCAACTTCAGAAGAAATAGAAAAATAAAGCAAAAATCTGAAGTTATCATGTGCTATAAGTGTTTTTTATGGGACAAAGATCAATTTAAACCTAATTGTCCCAAATCGGTGGACTCTAGAAAGGAAAGGTAAAAAATGACGAGATTGATGATGTAGCCAATGGTTAACTATGAGTGTGACTCGGAGATAACTACTTCTCAATTTTGACCTGAAAATCATGTATAAGGTATTTTTGGTAAAGTTTAAGAAGTGGTTTGAAGCATATTTAAAATTCAAAACAACTCTTAAATATGAGAAAGGAGTTAGATAAAATAACTTAAATAATAAATGACTCTGTTAAAAGTAACTTATAAATAAGTTATTTTGTGTTTGGATTTTTAACTCTAAAAGTGCTTATTTTATAGAAATATGATGAAAAGTAGAAGTATTATGAGAGAAGTCAATTTTTTTAATTTCTCTATAAGCTCCTAAATAACTTCTTAAAAAGTTGCAATTTGGTTTTGAAAATTGCACCAGATATTAATACTACTACTTTTCATAAGTCAAAAGTTAAAAAAAAGTTACTTCTAAAGTTTGTTGATGAGCCCAAGACAAAGTCACTAATATTAGTAATCGATAGAACTCAATTTTGTGTATTAAATTGTATATATAGGTTTTAGGTGATTCTATTCAATTTCTTTATACTCTTTTAGTTGAATTACTTACATTTGTGATTTTCTTTTATAATTGCAATTAGTTATACATTACATAGTTTCTTACCCATAATTTAAATATAGTTAAATCATGATTATCTACTTGGTGTCTTGACATGTTTGTTAGTGTTTTAAGGATAAGTTAGTAATGTGACCAAGGTTATTGAGTTGTATTTGATGTTCATTATTGTGAGTTGATCGCCAAAGCAATTGGTTCTTCTATTTTGACATTTCAGAGAATAATTAACAAGTGATTGTGACATAAAAAAATTTGATCATGCATACATGACACTTATTTCTGAGTTATCTAAGAAAAACTTGTGAAAGGTCTTTTAGATGTCTCTTTTGAAAAAAATTCAACCTATGAGTTTTGTGAAAAAAGGAAATAGACTAAAGAATCTTTCAAAAGTATAAATGTTTGTCCAAATTATTAAGGCCTCTTGAGCTTTTACATCTTGATGAATTTGATTTCGCTAGGACTGCAAGTCTAAGTGGTAAAAGATATATCTTTGTGATTGTTGATGATTACTAAAGATACAAATAGGTTATTTTCTTGGCTTCTAAAGATAACGTATTTGAAAAGTTTGCTAAATTTGCTAAGAAAATTTAGAACGAAAAGAATCTTACAATCTCAACCCATAAGATTTGATCATGGTGGTAAGTGTGTAAATTTTTAGATTTTGAAATACTTTGCAAAGAAAATGACATTTCTTTAATGAGGAAAAGGATCACAAGCAAAAGGCTGGCAGTCCTGGATCTTCTATTAGCTCCACGACATCTCAGAATATATTTTGATGATATAATTTATTAGTGTATCATCTAATGTTTACTCAAGTGTGTTGATGGATTAAGAAACTTTTTCTTGAGTAATAAAAGCAACTGAGAAAATTAAAATATCAGTGCACATAACCTCAAAAGCTAAGTTGAGTACCATATAACTACCTCAAAACCAAGATTGGACACCTCAAAAATTCAATTGTCCCACTTCCACTTGCAAAACGGTGACAGGGAAAAAAATCAACTACTTCAGAAAAGTATCATAGTTTCTAACGTGCTCAAGAAGCCAAACTATTTGCAAGACTTTCTCTTTCATATGTAACAAGTACAATACGAAGCTTCCTTTTTGGTAAAAAATGCTGACACAAGTTAAAAGTAATTTAACTTACAACATTATTTAAGGAATGTGGAGATAGAGACTAGAGGGGATTTTCAATGGATCTTTAATACTCTCTACCTATATATATGAGATCCAAACCTTTGAAGAAAGAGAGAGCTTTTGTTGGAATGAATCAAGATCTATATTTTCATAATTTTTTTCAAAGTTCTGTATTTTCTCTTTTTTATTGAGTTAATACTCAAAATCGTCCTTGAAAGATACTCCGATCTCGATTTTAGTCCCTGAAAGATAAAATTAATCAAATTCGTCCCCGAAAGTTACTCACGTTGATCGAGTTGGTCCTTCCGTCATCTCAGTTGGTGATGTGGCTAACGTTTGCTGAGCTGGAACATTAAGTGCCAACCTGGTAGACTCCAGCATGGCAACCGTTAATGCTGATAAGATATGTTTGCTTATTTAGGTCAAATTAGTCCTAATGTTACAACCCTAACCCCCAATCTGAAGCATAAATGTGCGTGATGCTCGTAGTAGATGACGATGTATGTTTGAGGAGTCGCTGCTATGATGAGTGGAAACCGCAGTGGTGACCTGCCATCGCAGTCTATCGGTAGCCATGAGTTGAACTCTTCCATGCGACAGAGGAGGAAGATGAAGGACCAGACTTGCTTTTGTGGGTTGAAGACGACAATTAAGAAATCCGGCACAAGAGAAAATCCAAACAGGTTGTTCCACACTTGTGCGAGATACCCGGTGAGTTAGGTTACGATATATTAAGTTTGTTTTCCATATTCCTATGTCTATTCTGCTGGGTAGTTGAAATTGATTTTCTTTTTTTTTTTTGAAAATATTCAGAAGGGAAGCTACTGCAACTTCTTTAGGTGGGTTGAGGAAGATGGGTATGTAGCAGGGGCGGAAACTGATGCAGAGATTAGTGGGGACTATGATGAATGGAGACTAAATGTGTCATGGAGATTGGGTAGCTTGGAGGGTGAGGTTAGAGCAATAAAGATGCTGATAATGTTCCTGTCAGTTGCAGTGGTCGTAGCTACTATATTTTGTGTATCACTGTTTTTCACGTTAATCTCCAAGTAAAGCCACAGATGGAGTGTTATGTTCTTGTGTTTTAGAGGTGTTGTTAGATCTTTGAAATTGAATTAGTTGATATGTAATGATGATGTTACTTATGAATGAAACTATGATTTAACTGTGTTTAATTGTGTTTAATTTAACATAAAGTTGTTGTTTAAGCATGATGGGTTACACTGAGAATACATGATGGTGATGTTTGAACCCTAAGTATCTGTTCACCAAAAAGTTGTATACATCAGAATAGTCAAAATCATTGTAATCCATAACAAGCATCATAATGATATCATATTGTCTTAGTAGACACACCACATGGGTGATCAAGGATCCAGAAATTAAAACAACAATCCAAAGCATAAGTTCAAACAGCATTGTTCACTTAAACCAAAAAAACATACTAGGCCTAACTTAAATTATCCTGAACACAAAACCAGTTTACAGAGGCATGTTTCCAAAAAGCAAAGTTGCAACTACATACAAAATATATTTTCTAGTTAAACACATTAATCTTTCTTTCTTGGACGCTTGAAACCTGGAGTAGGGACGAATGTCATGAAGGTTTGCATCTTCTTTGCAGTTGCGGAAGTTGTTCCTTTCAATGTCTCAGCAGATATGGCCACATGTGACTGGGTGGAGGCATTCGATCTGGCCTTGTTTTTTATGACATGTAATTTGGGTGGCCTGCCTCTCTTTGCACCCTGCATAGGCCAGTTGCAGAACCATTTAGTTTCAAGTAAATAAATACAATTGGGCAGTAGAAAAAGCAACAATTAAATAACCTGAAGGTCTTGAACAGGCAGTTGGGTATTTTACATTGGTGGGGTTCCTCCTGGTTGGTTGACTTCCACAACCGGTTGTGGCTGGACTGGGGGAGGAGGGGGAGACTGTGATTGAACTTCATTGTTGGTGTTTGGCTCATCTGTAGGGGGAGTAGGCTCTTTAGCAAGGGCAAGCTGAAGTTGCATTTGCCTAACTTGTTCCTCAGCATCATCCTTTTTCTTCTTTGCACAGCTTCTTTTGTTGTGTCCAACTTCACCACAATACATGCACCTAATTGGGTTGTACTTCCTCTTCATCTTGGTGGTTGACCCAACTGGCTGCTCTCCCTTGTCCTTTCTCATCTTCTTGGTAGGCCTGTCAGGTTTTGACTTAATTGGGGGTGGAACATGGGCAGGTGAGGATGTTTTCTCCCACAAATCTTGTCCTTTCACCGGGTTAACATTGAAACAGTATGTCTGGTGCACGAAATTGTGATCAATACTTTTCAAAACACAAACAATCCCTAGTAATGGCTCCAAAGACTTCGTGCTCAATACCATGGCATAAACACAACTTCGCACAACTAACCAGCAAGTGCACTGGGTCGTCCAAGTAATAAACCTTACGCGAGTAAGGGTCGATCCCACGGAGATTGGTGGTATGAAGCAAGCTATGGTCATCTTGTAAATCTCAGTCAGGCAGACTCAAATGTATAATGGTGATGAACGAAAATAACATAAAAGATAAGGATAGGGATACTTATGTATGTCATTGGTGTAAGAGCTTCAGACAAGTGTATGAAGATGCCTTCCCTTCGTCTCTGCTTTCTTACTGTCTTCATCCAATCCTTCTTACTCCTTTCCATGGCAAGCTCGTGTAGGGTTTCACCGTTGTCAATGGCTACCTCCCATCCTCGCAGTGAAAGCTAATGCACGCACTCTGTCACAGTACTGCCAATCACCGGATGGTTCCCTCCCTACCGGAATAGAATCCAGTGATTCTTTTGCGTCTGTCACTAACGCCCAGCAGGTTACAGGTTTGAAGCACGTCACAGTCATTCAATCATTGAATCCTACTCAGAGTACCACAGACAAGGTTAGACCTTCCGGATTCTCTTGAATGCCGCCATCAGTTCTGCCTATACCGAAGATTCCGGTTAAAGAATCCAGAGATATTCACTAAGCCTCGGATACTTGTAGAACAAGAATGGTTGTCAGTCACCTTGTTCATAAGTGAGAAGGATGATGAGTGTCAATCACCACCTTCATCAAGTTGAAGAACAAGTGATATCTTGGTAAAAGAACAAGCGGAATTGAATAGAAGAACAATAGTAATTGCATTAATACTCGAGGTACAGCAGAGCTCCACACCTTAATCTATGGTGTGTAGAAACTCCACCGTTGAAAATAATAAGAACAAGGTCTAGGCATGGCCGTGAGGCCAGCCTCCCAAATGATCTAAGAACTAGATTTCCAAAGATTGCTATCAAGATCTGTAATACAATAGTAAAAGGTCCTATATATAGAAAACTAGTAGCCTAGGGTGTACAAAGATGAGTAAATGACATAAAAATCCACTTCCGGGCCCACTTGGTGTGTGCTTGGGCGAGCAATGAAGCATTTTCGTGTAGAGACGTTTTCTGGAGTTTAAACGCCAGCTTTCATGCCAGTTTGGGCGTTTAACTCCAAGTTTATGCCAGTTCCGGCGTTTACGCTGGAATTTCTTGAGGTGACTTTGAACGCCGGTTTGGGCCATCAATCTTGGGCAAAGTATGGATCATATATTGCTGGAAAGCCCAGGATGTCTACTTTCCAACGCCGTTGAGAGCGCGCCAATTGGGCTTCTGTAGCTCCAGAAAATCCACTTCGAGTGCAGGGAGGTCAGAATCCAACAGCATCTGCAGTCCTTTTGAGTCTCTGGATCAGATTTTTGCTCAGATCCCTCAATTTCAGCAGAAAATACCTGAAATCACAGAAAAACACACAAACTCATAGTAAAGTCCAGAAAGTGTATTTTAACTAAAACTAATAAAATATACTAAAAACTCAACTCAAACTACTATAGTTAAGTATGATGATTCTTGAACACAGCTACTTATTGAGTCTTGGCCGTGGCCCAAAGCACTCTGTCTTCCAGTATTACCACCGGATACATACATGCCACAGACACATAATTGGGTGAACCTTTTCAGATTGTGACTTAGCTTTGCTAGAGTCCCCAATTAGAGGTGTCCAAGGTTCTTAAGCACACTCTTTTTGCCTTGGATCACAACTTTATTTCTTTCTTTTTCTTTCTTTTTCTTTCTTTTTTTTTCGTTTTTCTCCTTTTTCTCCCTCTTTTTTTTTTCTTTTTGTATTCACTGCTTTGTCTTGCTTCAAGAATCATTTTTATGATTTTTCAGATCCTCAGTAACATGTCTCCTTTTTCATCATTCTTTCAAGAGCCAACAACTTTAACATTCATGAACCACAAATTCAAAAGACATATGCACTGTTCAAGCATACATTCAGAGAACAAAAGTGTTGCCACCACATCAAACTAATTAAGCTAGTTTTAAAGATGAATTTGAAATCCTGTACTTCTTGTTCTTTTGTAATAAAAACAGTTTTCATTAAGAAAGGTGATGGATCATCATAGCTTTAAGGCATAGACACTAAGATACTAATGATCATAAGACACAACATGGATAAAATAAAGCATAATTTTCGAAAAAACAGAAAATAAAGACAAGGAGATTAAAGAACTGGTCCCCTTAGTAATGGCGGCTTGTTCTTCCTCTTGAAGGTCTATGGGGTTCTGAGCTCCTCAATGTCTCTTCCTTGTCTTGATTGCTCTCCTCATGATTCTTGATCTTCTCTAATAATAATGGAGTGTTCTTGATGCTCCACCCTTAGTGTCCCATATTGGAACTCAACTCTCCTAGGGAGGTGTTATTTGCTCCCAAATAGTCTTGTGGAGGAAAGTGCATCCCTTGAGGATCTCAGGGATCTCATGATGAAGGGGTCTCTTTGTTTGCTCCATCTTCTTCTTAGTGATGGGCTTGAGGTCATGCCTTCTCAGTAGAACCGCGCTTTGGAAGCCATAAATGGTGGAAAAACAAAAAGCAATGCTTTTCCCATATTGGAACTCAACTCTCCTAGGGAGGTGTAATTTGCTCCCAATAGTCTTGTGGAGGAAAGTGCATCCCTTGAGGATCTCAGGGATCTCATGATGAGAGGGGTCTCTTTGTTTGCTCCATCTTCTTAGTGATGGGCTTGAGGTCATGCCTTTCAGTAGAACCGCGTTGGAAGCCATAAATGGTTATGGAAAAACAAAAATGCTTTTACCACACCAAACTTAAAAGGTTGCTCGTCCTCGAGCAAAAGAAGAAAGAAGAGAGTAGAAGAGAGAAATGGGGAGAGGGAGATGGCTTTGTGGTTCGGCCATAAGGGGAAGAAGTGGTGTTTATGAAGGATGGATGTGAGTGGTGAAGAGAAAGGGTTGTTTGGGGATCCTGTGGGGTCCACAGATCCTGAGGTGTCAAGGAAAAGTCATCCCTGCACCAAATGGCACTCAAAATCACGTTTTGAGTCATTTCTGGCGTTAAACGCCGGGCTGGTGCCCATTCCTGGCGTTTAACGCCAGGTTCTTGCCCTTTTCTGGCGTTTAACGCCAGTCTGGTGCCCCTTTCTGGCGTTAAACGCCCAGAATGGTGCCCGACTGGGCGTTAAACGCCCAACTGCTAGCCTCACTGGGTTTAAACGCCAGTGAGTTCTTCCTCCAGGGGTGTTTTTTCTTCCTGTTTTTCATTCTGTTTTTGCTTTTTCAATGGATTTTGTGACTTCTTATGATCATCAACCTACAAAAAACATAAAATAACAAAGAGAAAATATATAAAATATAACATTGGGTTGCCTCCCAACAAGCGCTTCTTTAATGTCAGTAGCTTGACAGAGGGCTCTCATGGAGCCTTACAGATACTCAGAGCAATGTTGGAACCTCCCAACACCAAACTTAGAGTTTGAATGTGGGGGTTCAACACCAAACTTAGAGTTTGGTTGTGGCCTCCCAACACCAAACTTAGAGTTTGACTGTGGGGGCTTTGTTTGTCTCTGATTTGAGAGAAGCTCTTCATGCTTCTTCTCCATGGTGATAGAGGGATATCCTTGAGCCTTAAACACAAAGGATTCTTCATTCACTTGAATGATCAGTTCACCTCCATCAACATCAATCACATCCTTTGCTGTGGCTAGGAAGGGTCTGCCAAGGATGATAGATTCATCCATGCACTTCCCAGTCTCTAGGACTATGAAATCAGTAGGGATGTAATGGTCTTCAACTTTTACCAAAACATTCTCTACAAGTCCATAAGCTTGTTTTCTTGAGTTGTCTGCCATCTCTAGTGAGATTCTTGCAGCTTGTACCTCAAAGATCCTTAGCTTCTCCATTACAGAGAGAGGCATGAGGTTTACACTGGACCCTAAGTCACACAGAGCCTTCTTGAAGGTCATGGTGCCTATGGTACAGGGTATTGAAAACTTCCCAGGATCTTGTCTCTTTTGAGGTAATTTCTGCCTAGACAAGTCATCCAGTTCTTTGGTGAGCAAAGGAGGTTCATCCTCCCAAGTCTCATTTCCAAATAACTTGTCATTTAGCTTCATGATTGCTCCAAGGTATTTAGCAACTTGCTCTTCAGTGTCATACTCATCCTCTTCAGAGGAAGAATACTCATCAGAGCTCATGAAAGGCAGAAGGAAGTCCAATGGAATCTCTATGGTCTCATTTTGAGCCTCAGATTCCCAAGGTTCCTCATTGGGGAACTTATTGGAGGTCAGTGCACGCCCATTGAGGTTTTCCTCAGTGGCGTCTACTGCCTCTTCTTCCTCCCAGAATTTGGCCATGTTTATGGCTTTGCACTCTCCTTTTGGATTTTCTTCTGTGTTGCTTGGGAGAGTACTTGGAGGGAGTTCAATAACTTTCTTGCTCAGCTGTCCCACTTGTCCTTCCAAATTTCTAATGGAGGACCTTGTTTCAGTCATGAAACTTTGAGTGGTTTTAATTAGATCAGAGACCATGGTTGCTAAGTCAGAGGGGTTCTGCTTAGGATTCTCTGTCTGTTGCTGAGAAGATGATGGAAAAGGTTTGCCATTGTTAAACCTGTTTCTTCCACCATTATTATTGAAACCTTGTTGAGGTCTCTCTTGATTCTTCCATGAGAGATTTGGGTGATTTCTCCATGAAGAATTATAGGTGTTACCATAGGGTTCTCCTAGGTAATTCACCTCTTCCATTGAAGGGTTCTCAGGATCATAAGCTTCTTCCTCAGATGAAGCCTCCTTAGTACTGCTTGGTGCATTTTGCATTCCAGGCAGACTTTGAGAAATTAAATTGACTTGTTGAGTCAATATCTTATTCTGAGCCAAAATGGCATTCAGAGCATCAATCTCAAGAACTCCTTTCTTCTGACTTGTCCCATTGTTCACAGGATTCCTTTCAGAAGTGTACATGAATTGGTTATTTGCAACCATTTCAATTAGCTCTTGAGCTTCTGTAGGCGTCTTCTTCAGATGAAGAGATCCTCCAGCAGAGCTATCCAAGGACATCTTAGATAGTTCAGAGAGACCATCATAGAAAATGCCTATGATGCTCCATTCAGAAAGCATGTCAGAAGGACATTTTCTGATTAATTGTTTGTATCTTTCCCAAGCTTCATAGAGGGATTCTCCATCCTTCTGTCTGAAAGTTTGGACTTCCACTCTAAGCTTGCTCCATCTTTGAGGTGGAAAGAACTTTGCCAAGAAGGCATTGACTAGCTTTTCCCAAGAGTCCAGGCTTTCTTTAGGTTGAGAGTCCAACCATATCCTAGCTCTGTCTCTTACAGCAAAAGGGAATAGCATCAGTCTATAGACCTCAGGGTCTACCCCATTAGTCTTGACTGTGTCACAGATTTGCAAGAATTCAGCTAAGAACTGATGAGGATCTTCCATTGGAAGTCCATGGAACTTGCAATTCTGTTGCATTAGAGAAACTAATTGAGGTTTAAGCTCAAAGTTGTTTGCTCCAATGGCAGGGATAGAGATGCTTCTCCCATAGAAGTCGGGAGTAGGTGCAGTAAAGTCACCCAGCACCTTCCTTGCATTGTTTGCATTATTGTTGTTTTCGGCTGCCATGAGTTCTTCTTCTTTGAAAAATTCGGTCAAGTCCTCTACAGAGAGTTGTGCCTTAGCTTCTCTTAGCTTTCGCTTCAAGGTCCTTTCAGGTTCAGGGTCAGCTTCAACAAGAATGCCTTTGTCTTTGTTCCTGCTCATATGAAAGAGAAGAGAACAAGAATATGGAATCCTCTATGTCACAGTATAGAGATTCCTTGAAGTGTCAGAGGAAAAGAAAAGTAGAAGACAGAAGTAGAAAATTCGAACTTATCAAATAAGATGGAGTTCGAATTTTGCATTAAGGGATAGAGTTAGTCCATAAACAGAAGGATGTGAGAAGAAGGGAAGTAATTTTCGAAAATTAAGTAAAAGATTTTGAAAACATTTTGAAAAACACTAATTGATTTTCGAAAATAAAAGTGGGAAAGAAATTAAGTGATTTTTTGAAAAAGATTTTGAAATTAGAAATCAAAAAGATTTGATTGAAAACTATTTTTAAAAAGATGTGGTTAAGAAGATATGATTGGTTTTAAAAAGATGTAATTGAGAAGATATGATTTGAAAAACATTTTTAAAAAGATTTGATTTGAAAACAATTTGAAAAGATATGATTTTAAAAATTAATGACTTGCCTAACAAGAAAAGATATGATTCAAACATAAAACCTTCCTCAACAGAAAAGGCAAAAAATGTTCAATCAAATCATTAATTGTTAGTAAGTATCTTGAAAAAGGAAAGAAATTGATTTTGAAAACATTTGATTGAAAAGATATGATTTGAAAAAGATTTGATTTTGAAAAACTTTGAAAACTTGAAAAAAAATTGATTTTGAAAACAAAATCTTCCCCCTTTGCCATCCTGGCGTTAAACGCCCAGAATGGTGCACATTCTGGCGTTTAACGCCCAAAACTATACCCTTTTGGGCGTTAAACGCCCAGCCAGGCACCCTGGCTGGCGTTTAAACGCCAGTCTGTCTTCTTCACTGGGCATTTTTGAATGCCCAGCTTTTTCTGTGTGATTCCTCTGCAGTATGTTCTGAATCTTCAATTCTCTGTATTATTGACTTGAAAGGACACAAATTAAAAATATTTTTGGATTTTTAATAATGAAGAATAATCAAATAACAAAGCATGCAAGACACCAAACTTAGCAGTTTGTATACTATTGACACTAACAAAATAAGAATGCATATGAGAAACAACAAAACACTCAAGTCAATAGAATTCAAAGATCAAAACAAGAAAATCATCAAGAACAACTTGAAGATTAATGAAGACATATGCATGAATGCAGTAAGAACAGAAACATACAATTGACACTAAACTTAAGATGAGACTCTAGACTCAAACAAGAAATATTTTTGGATTTTATGATTTTGTAGATTTTTTTTGTGCTTTTTCGAAAATTAAGTGAAAAGGAAAATAAAGGTATCAAAATTCTTAATGAGAATTCCAGGAATCATGCAATGTTAGTCTAAAGCTTTAGTCTAAAGGGAATTAGACATGGCCGGCTAAGCTTCAGCAGGACATTGCATTCAAGAGCTAAATTGATGATGATCAATCAGCTTTGGTGATGATAAGAACATCACCTTGAAACACTAGAATTCATTCTTAAGAACTCTGAAGAAAAATAATACCTAATCTAAGCAACAAGATGAACCGTCAGTTGTCCATACACAAGAACAATCCCCGGCAACGGCGCCAAAACTTGGTGCACGAAATTGTGATCAATACTTTTCAAAACACAAACAATCCCTAGTAATGGCTCCAAAGACTTGGTGCTCAATACCATGGCATAAACACAACTTCGCACAACTAACCAGCAAGTGCACTGGGTCGTCCAAGTAATAAACCTTACGCGAGTAAGGGTCGATCCCACGGAGATTGGTGGTATGAAGCAAGCTATGGTCATCTTGTAAATCTCAGTCAGGCAGACTCAAATGTATAATGGTGATGAACGAAAATAACATAAAAGATAAGGATAGGGATACTTATGTATGTCATTGTTGTAAGAGCTTCAGACAAGTGTATGAAGATGCCTTCCCTTCCGTCTCTCTGCTTTCTTACTGTCTTCATCCAATCCTTCTTACTCCTTTCCATGGCAAGCTCGTGTAGGGTTTCACCGTTGTCAATGGCTACCTCCCATCCTCGCAGTGAAAGCTAATGCACGCACTCTGTCACAGTACTGCCAATCACCGGTATGGTTCCCTCCCCTACCGGAATAGAATCCAGTGATTCTTTTGCGTCTGTCACTAACGCCCAGCAGGTTACAGGTTTGAAGCACGTCACAGTCATTCAATCATTGAATCCTACTCAGAGTACCACAGACAAGGTTAGACCTTCCGGATTCTCTTGAATGCCGCCATCAGTTCTTGCCTATACCACGAAGATTCCGGTTAAAGAATCCAAGAGATATTCACTAAGCCTCGGATACTTGTAGAACAAGAATGGTTGTCAGTCACCTTGTTCATAAGTGAGAAGGATGATGAGTGTCAATCACCACCTTCATCAAGTTGAAGAACAAGTGATATCTTGGTAAAAGAACAAGCGGAATTGAATAGAAGAACAATAGTAATTGCATTAATACTCGAGGTACAGCAGAGCTCCACACCTTAATCTATGGTGTGTAGAAACTCCACCGTTGAAAATACATAAGAACAAGGTCTAGGCATGGCCGTGAGGCCAGCCTCCCAAATGATCTAAGAACTAGATTTCCAAAGATTGCTATCAAGATCTGTAATACAATAGTAAAAGGTCCTATATATAGAAAACTAGTAGCCTAGGGTGTACAAAGATGAGTAAATGACATAAAAATCCACTTCCGGGCCCACTTGGTGTGTACTTGGGCTGAGCAATGAAGCATTTTCGTGTAGAGACGTTTTCTGGAGTTAAACGCCAGCTTTCATGCCAGTTTGGGCGTTTAACTCCAAGTTTTATGCCAGTTCCGGCGTTTAACGCTGGAATTTCTTGAGGTGACTTTGAACGCCGGTTTGGGCCATCAAATCTTGGGCAAAGTATGGACTATCATATATTGCTGGAAAGCCCAGGATGTCTACTTTCCAACGCCGTTGAGAGCGCGCCAATTGGGCTTCTGTAGCTCCAGAAAATCCACTTCGAGTGCAGGGAGGTCAGAATCCAACAGCATCTGCAGTCCTTTTGAGTCTCTGGATCAGATTTTTGCTCAGATCCCTCAATTTCAGCCAGAAAATACCTGAAATCACAGAAAAACACACAAACTCATAGTAAAGTCCAGAAAAGTGTATTTTAACTAAAACTAATAAAAATATACTAAAAACTCAACTCAAACTACTAAAAACAATGCCAAAAAGCGTACAAATTATCCGCTCATCAATGTCCTTTTATACGCCTCCATTATCAACAACTCATGGCAATACTCCTCAGTCCTCTTACCATTTTTGTCCTGAATGGCTGAAATTGCATGCATACATGGCATCTCTGTGCCCAGTACATACAGACAAATGTAATGAAAAATCAAAAACAACTCTGAATACTTCATGCTAAGGGAAGGAGTGATAGTGTTTGAATGATTTACCTGTGAGTTGCCAGAACCGACAGGTGCAAGTGTGCTTTCCCAAGTCGACCACCATGTTTGTGGGCCAGCCATGTACTTCAAACAACTCCTCTTTATCATCTCCGCACCATTGGGGAGCCCAGCGACTAGATAACTTTGTCATGGCTTCTAGTCTGCTTTGCTGAACCGGGGGTAGAATTCCTTGATAAGTGCTCAACTTCAGTTTTTTATCGACTATGCTCTTCATGATTATTCTTCTAACCTCTTCAGCCAAAGTCAAAATCGGCTTGGTCCTTTCATACTTTATTTTAGCATTGAATGATTCGCAAGCATTATTGCAAATGTTGTCATTCTTGGGATCCTCACTGAAGTATGCCTTACTCCAAGCTTCCTTTGGTCACTTTTCAAGATACTGCCAAGCCTGCTCGTTGATGACCTTTACTCTCTTCATGTTCCTCTCGAACTCATTACGTGTTCTTGACCTAACACACTCCCAGACTAGGTCTTTCAACTCTGTGCTACCCCATTGTTTTGAAAAATTCTGCCATAGATGCCACACACAGAATCTGTGCTGGGCCATGGGCATGACTTCCTTCACTGCTGGGATTAGTCCCTGACAAATACAGAGAAACCCGAAAAGATTGTTAATCAAATCAATCCCTCAAAGTTCATCATTAAATCAATTTAGTCCTACTAGTATATCTCATGAAATCAAATAAATCCCAAAACTATGAAAAGTGTCCTCACCTTCTGCATGTCTGAAATGATGCACAACTTGTTATCATTGTAGTTGCCAAGGTCTGACTGCAACAGGTCCAGAAACCATTTCCAGTTGTCTTTATTTTCCACATCCACAATTGCATAGGTAACGACAAAGATGTGATTATTGGCATCCTGAGCACACACAGTCAATATTTGTCCACCGTGCAGGGTCTTGAGAAAAGCCCCATCCAAACCAATCATCGGTCTACACCCAGCCTTAAAACCTTTTTTACAGGTATCAAGACACACATAAAACCTCTCAAATTGAGGAGGACCCTCTGGCATCGGGATTACACCTACTTGAACTGTAGACCCGGGATTACTTGTAAGCAATTCATTAGCATAGTCCCAGATTAACCCATATTGGGCAACTTCATCCCCTTCTACAACTTTCCTAGCAGCTTTCAATGCTCTAGTGATGCAGGTGCTATTGAGGTTTACATTACACTTCCTCACAAACCACTCATACACTTCACAATGTCTCATTATAGGGTGCTTCCTAAGTTTTGGTACAAGTTTGCTTAGTGTCCACTGTTGGGTAGCTGCCCTATTTTTTTGCCTTCTAGGACAGATATGGTTGTCAACTAAGGTTTTAATCTGCCATGACCCATCTTGCTTACTACGTGCACAGTATACTACCCAAGGACAACTGTCAGCCTTACACACAGCCCTAACCCAAACATTGTCATTCTTTGTAAACAATATGTTTCTACCTAACTGGATTGTGTAGTCCCTAGTTGCATGCATAAAATGTTCCTTTGATTTGAATATCATACTAACCTCAAATTTGAGGTCCTCGAACTTTGCCTTGTCATTATACTGAGGATATATGGTTGGTGATTCCTCATCAGACTCCAATTCCTGGCCTGAGTCCTCCGAGTGCCATGAGTTGAGATCCGAATCACCATCATCAAGGGGATTATCTTCTAGGTCTGCCAAATCGAAACCACAGTGTAATTAGTCATGTGGTGAGCGAAATTGTTACTCATGCTTAAATTGTTGTTTGAAATTGATTGTCCCTGGTGATGGCGCCAAAACCTGGTGCACACTACCATGGTCCAAACATAACTTCACAACTTCGCACAACTAACCAGCAAGTGTACTGGGTCGTCCAAGTAATACCTTACGTGAGTAAGGATCGATCCCACAGAGATTGTTGGTATGAAGCAAGCTATGGTCATCTTGTAAATCTCAGTCAGGCTTATCCATGTGGTTATGGGAGATTAGATAATTAAAAGATAAATAAAATAAACAGGAAATAAAGATAAAGTTACTCATGTAATTCAATGGTGGGAATTCAGATAGGTGCATGGAGATGCTGTGTTCCGTCTGAATCTCTGCTTTTCTACTACATCCATTCAATCCTTCTTACTCCTTTCCATGGCAAGCTGTATGTAGGGCATCACTGTTGTCAATGGCTACATCCCATCCTCTCAGTGAAAAAGGTCAAAATGCTCTGTTACAGCACGGCTAATCATCTGTCGGTTCTCAATCAGGTTGGAGTAGAATCCCTTGATTCTTTTGCGTCTGTCACTAATGCCCAGCCTTCAGGAGTTTGAAGCTCGTCACAGTCATTCAATCCCGGAATCCTACTCGGAATACCACAGACAAGGTTAGACTTTCCGGATTCCCATGAATGCCGCCATCAATTCTAGCTTATACCATGAAGATTCTGATTAAAGAATCCAAGAGATATGCGCCCGGTCCAAGGTAGAACGGAAGTGGTTGTCAGTCACGCGCGTTCATAAGTGCAATAAGAATGATGATTTTTCTTCTGCTGTTTTTTATTCTGTTTTTAATTTTTAATATTTTTTTCGTGACTCCTCATGATCATGAACCTACTAAAACACAAAATAACAATAAAAAATAAGATTAGATAAATAAAAATTGGGTTGCCTCCCAGCAAGCGCTCTTTTAATGTCACTAGCTTGACAGTAGGCTCTTATGGAGCCTTAGAGAAGTTCAGAGCATGATGAAGGTTTTCCAACACCAAACTTAGAGTTTGAATGTGGGGTCTTCTCAACACCAAACTTAGAGTTTGGTTGTGGCCTCCCAACACCAAACTTAGAGTTTGATTGTGGGGGCTCTTTTGGACTCTGTACTGAGAGAAGCTCTGCATGCTTACTCTCTTTTGTTACAGAGGGATGGCTGTGTGCCTTAAATACAAGGTTGTCCCCATTCAATTGAAGGACTAATTCTCCTCTGTTAACATCTATTACAGCACCTGCTGTGGCTAGGAAAGGTCTTCCAAGGATGATGCATTCATTCTCTTCCTTCCTAGTGTCTAGGATTATGAAATCAGCAAGGATGTAAAGGCATTCAACCTTTACTAATATGTCCTCTACTAATCTATAAGCTTGTCTTACTGACTTGTCTGCCAATTGTAATGAGAATAAGGCAGGCTGTACCTCAATGATCCCTAGTTTCTCCATTACAGAGAGTGGCATAAGATTTATGCCTGACCCCAGGTTACACAGAGCTTTTTCAAAGGTCATGGTGCCTATGATACAGGGTATTAAGAATTTTCCAGGATCTTGTTTCTTTTGAGGTAGAGTTTTCTAAACCCATGTATCAAGTTCACTAATGAGCAAGGGAGGTTCACCTTCCTAAGTCTCATTACCAAATAACTTGGCATTCAGCTTCATGATAGCTCCTAGATATTGAGCAACTTGCTCTCCAGTCATATCTTCATCCTTTTCTGAGGAAGAATAGTCTTCAGAGCTCATGAATGGCAGAAGGAGATTTAGTGGAATCTCTATGGTCTCTATATGAGCCTCAGATTCCTTTAGGTCCTTAATAGGAAACTCCTTCTTGCTTGAGAGACGTCCCAGGAGGTCTTCCTCACTAGGATTTTCATCCTTCTCCTCTCTTGTGCATTCGGCCATATTGATTACATCAATGGCCTTGCACTCTCCTCTTAGATTCTCTTCTGTATTGCTTGGGAGAGTACTAGGAGGAGTTTCAATGATTTTTTTACTCAGCTGGCCAACTTGTGCCTCCAAATTTCTAATGGAGGATCTTGTTTCACTCATGAAACTTAAAGTGGCCTTCGACAGATCAGAGACAAAATTTGCTAAATTAGAGGGGCTCTGCTCAGAATTCTCTGTCTGTTGCTGAGAAGATGATGGAAAAGGCTTGTTATTGCTTAGCCTGTTTCTTCCACGATTATTAAAGCCTTGTAGAGGCTTTTGTTGATCCTTCCATGAGAAATTTGGATGATTTCTCCATGATGAATTATAGGTGTTTCCATAAGGTTCACCCATGTAATTTACCTCTGCTATTGCAGGGTTTTCAGGATCATAAGCTTCTTCAGAAGCTGCCTCTTTAGTACTATTGGATACATTTTGCCATCCATTTAGACTCTGAGAGATCATGTTGACTTGCTGAGTCAACACTTTGTTCTGACCTAATATGGCATTCAGAGCATCAATCTCAAGAACTCCCTTCCTCTGAGGCGTCCCATTATTCACGGAATTCCTCTCAGAAGTGTACATGAACTGGTTATTTGCAACCATGTCAATAAGTTCTTGAGATTCTGCAGGCGTTTTCTTTAGGTGAATGGATCCACCTGCAGAATGGTCCAATGACATATTGGAAAACTCAGATAGACCATAATAGAATATATCTAATATGGTCCATTCTGAAAACATGTCAGAAGGACACTTTTTGGTCATCTGCTTGTATCTTTCCCAAGGTTCATAGAGGGATTCACCATCTTTTTGCTTGAAGGTCTAAACATCCACTCTAAGCTTGCTCAGCTTTTGAGGAGGAAAGAATTTATCCAAGAAGGTCGTGACCAACTTATCCCAGGAGTTCAGGCTATCTTTAGGTTGTGAGTCCAACCATGTTCTAACTCTGTCTCTTACAGCAAAAGGGAAAAGCATGAGCCTGTAGACTTCAGGATCTACTCCATTCGTCTTTACAGTCTCACAAATCTGCAAGAACTCAGTTAAAAACTGGTAAGGATCTTCAGATGGAAGTCCATGAAACTTGCAGTTCTGTTGCATTAGAGCAACTAATTGAGGTTTCAGCTCAAAATTGTTTGCTCCAATGGCAGGAATTGAGATGCTTCTTCCATCAAATTTGGAAGTTGGTTTAGTGAAATCACCAAGCATCCTCCTTGCATTATTGTTGTTGGGTTCGGCTGCCATCTCTTTTTCTTGTTCGAAAATCTCAGAAAGGTTGCCTCTAGATTGTTGTAATTTAACTTCTCTTAGTCTCCTTTTTAGAGTCATTTCAGCTTCTGGATCAGCTTCAACAAGAATGCCTTTTTCCTTGTTCCTGCTCATATAGGCAAGAAGAGAACAAGAAAAGAAAGAGGAATCCTCTATGTCACAGTAAAGAGGTTCCTTATTGTTAGTAGAAGAAGAAAGGGAATAAAGAAAGGAGAGGGATGAATAGTCTGTATAAAGAGTGAGGATAGGGGAGGTGATAAGAGATGAAGAGAGGTGAAGAGAAGTGTTAGTAGATAAATAAATAAATAGAAGAAGGGGAGAGGGAAGAAATTTCGAAAATAAATTTGAGAAGAAGTTAAATGATTTTCGAAAATAAAAGATAAGATAGAATTAAAATTAAAATTTAAAACAATTAATTAATTAAAAAGAATTTTGAAAAAGGATGAGATATTTTCGAAAATTTAGAGAGAGAGAAGTAGTTAGGTGGTTTTAAAAAAGATAAGAAACAAACAAAAAGTCAAATAGTTAGTTGAAAAAGATATTAAAATCAAATTTGAAAAGATAAGAAGATAAGAAGTTAAATAAGATATTTTGAAATTAAATTTTTGAAAAAGATAAAATTTTAAAAAGATACGATAAAAAGATAAGATAAGAAGATATGATAAAAAGATAGGATTGAAAAAGATTTAATTTTTAAAATTAAAATTAATTACTTAACTAACAAGAAACTAAAAGATATGATTCTAGAATTTAAAGATTGAACCTTTCTTAACAAGAAAGTAACAAACTTCAAATTTTTGAATCAATCACATTAATTGTTAGTGTAATTTCGAAAATTTTGAAATAAAATTAAGAAAAAGATTTTTAAAAAAAATATTTTGAAATTTTCGATATTAATAAGATAAAAATGAAAAAGATTTGATTTGAAAAAGTTTTGAAAAGATAAGATTTTTAAAATTGAAAATTTGACTTGACTTGTAAGAAACAACTAATTTTTAAAATTTTTGACCAAGTCAACCCAAAATTTCAAAAATTTGGAGAGAAATAAGGAAAAGATATTTTTTTGATTTTTTGAATTTTTTTTATGATGAGAGAGAAAAACACATAAATGACCAAAAACATGAAAATTTGGATCAAAACACAAGATGCATGCAAGAACACTATGAATGTTAAGATGAACACCAAGAATACTTTGAAGATCATGATGAACATCAAGAACATAATTTTGAAAAAAAAAAATTTTTTGATGCAAAGAAAACATGCAAGACACCAAACTTAGAAATCTTTAATGCATGGACTCTAACAAACAAAAAATGCATATGAAAAACAACAAACAACACAAAATAAGAAAACATCAAGATCAAACAAGAAGACTTGTCAAGAACAACTTGAAGATCATGAAGAACACCATGAATGCATGAATTTTCGAAAAATGCAAGAAAAAGTTTTTAAAGCATGCAATTGACACCAAACTTAAAAGTTGACTCAAGACTTAAACAGGAAACACAATATTTTTGGTTTTTATGATTTTATGATTTTTTGTATTTTTATTATTTTTTTTCGAAAATTATATTTTTGAAAAACGAAAATAAAGAAAAATTTTTGAAAGATTTTTGAAAACTTTTTTTTTTGAAAGGAAAATAAAAAGAAAATTACCTAATCTGAGCAACAAGATTAACCGTCAGTTGTCCATACTCGAACAATCCCCGGCAACGGCGCCAAAAACTTGGTGAGCGAAATTGTTACTCATGCTTAAATTGTTGTTTGAAATTGATTGTCCCTAGTGATGGCGCCAAAACCTGGTGCGCACTACCATGGTCCAAACATAACTTCACAACTTCGCACAACTAACCAGCAAGTGTACTGGGTCGTCCAAGTAATACCTTACGTGAGTAAGGGTCGATCCCACAGAGATTGTTGGTATGAAGCAAGCTATGGTCATCTTGTAAATCTCAGTCAGGCTTATCCATGTGGTTATGGGAGATTAGATAATTAAAAGATAAATAAAATAAACAGGAAATAAAGATAAAGTTACTCATTTAATTCAATGGTGGGAATTTCAGATAGGTGTATGGAGATGCTGTGTTCCGTCTGAATCTCTACTTTTCTACTACATCCATTCAATCCTTCTTACTCCTTTCCATGGCAAGCTGTATGTAGGGCATCACCGTTGTCAATGGCTACATCCCATCCTCTCAGTGAAAAAGGTCCAAATGCTCTGTCACAGCACAGCTAATCATCTGTCGGTTCTCAATCAGGTTGGAGTAGAATCCCTTGATTCTTTTGCGTCTGTTACTAACGTCCAGCCTTCAGGAGTTTGAAGCTCGTCACAATCATTCAATCCCGGAATCCTACTCGGAATACCACAGACAAGGTTAGACTTTCCGGATTCCCATGAATGCCGCCATCAATTCTAGCTTATACCACGAAGATTCTGATTAAAGAATCCAAGAGATATGCGCCCGGTCCAAGGTAAAACGGAAGTGGTTGTCAGTCACGCGCGTTCATTGGTGAGAATGATGATGAGTGTCACGGATCATCACATTCATCAAGTTGAAGTGCAACGAATATCTTAGAACAGGAATAAATCAAATTGGATAGAAAATAATAGTAATTGCATTGAAACTTGAGGTACAGCAGAGCTCCACACCCTTAATCTATGGTGTGTAGAAACTCCACCGTTGAAAATACATAAGTGAAAGGTCCAGGCATGGCCGAATGGCCAGCCCCCAAAACGTGATCAATAGTCTCCTTAGATGAATAATAAAATAAAATTGAGACCAAAGATGTCTAATACAATAGTAAACTATCCTATTTATACTAGACTAGCTACTAGGGTTTATAGGGGTAAGTAATTGATGCATAAATCCACTTCCGGGGCCCACTTGGTGTATGTTTGGGCTGAGCTTGATCTATCCACGAGCTGAGGCTTCTCTTGGAGTTGAACGCCAAGTTGTATCGTGTTTTGGGCGTTTAACTCCGGTTTGTGACGTGTTTCTGGCGTTTGACTCCAGACAGCAACATGGAACTGGCGTTGAGCGCCAGTTTACGTCATCAAATCACGAATAAAGTATGGACTATTATATATTGCTGAAAATCTCTGGATGTCTACTTTCTAACGCCGTTGAGAGAGAGCTATTTGGAGTTCTGTAGCTCTAGAAAATCCATTTCGAGTGCAGGGAGGTCAGATTCCAACAGCATCAGCAGTCCTTTGTCAGCCTCCTTATCAGAGTTTTGCTCAGGTCCCTCAATTTCAGCCAGAAAATACCTGAAATCACAGAAAAATACACAAACTCATAGTAGTACAGAAATGTGAATTTAGCATAAAAACTAATGAAAACATCCCTAAAAGTAACTAGATCATACTAAAAACTACCTAAAAACAATACCAAAAAGCGTATAAATTATCCGCTCATCATCATGTTACCAAAATTAAATCAACAACTACAAACCAATTGAGTTAGCCAAATACCTGAGTCACTGTCATCCTCATCCTCAGAAGCTTCATAGCTTGAATCGTCAGTCTCTATTTCTTTCTCTGCTAATCTGGTCTTAGCAGGCTTGTGCTTCTCTTTGACCTCACTTTTTTTGTTCTGACCAGTAGAGTTCACACCATCATCACTGTCACTGCTAGATTCATCATCCCTTAGTACATTTGGTGGTTTGTAAAGGCTGTCCTTAGCACTCTCATAGGAGTCATGAGAGTCACTATCTTCTTCAACCTCCAAAGTCTTCACATGCCTTCCAGCTCTTGTGGTGGTAGTGACCTTGGTCTTTTCTTTGGTCTGAGATGGAGCAGGGGTAGGTTTGGTAGGCTGACTATAGGATTTTTTGGAATGTGATGGAGTTTGTACAGGGTGATGTGATGTTTTGGTGGGCTGAGATGATGGTCTGGTGGGCTTAGATGATGGACCCGTGGGTTTAGATGATGGTCTACTGGGCTTAGTGGGCTCTTTAGTGGGCTAAATTGGTTGCTTAGTGGGCTGGGTATGCAGTTTAGTGGCTAACTTGGTTTCTTTGTGGGTTGGGTAGAAAATTTGGTGGACTGAGAAGGCAACTTTGAAGGCTGAGAGGATAATCTGCTACCTTCAGCTGATGCCTTCGTGGATTCAGAGTATGGTTTTTGGTGGGATGGTAACTTGGTGGGTTCAAAGTGATGTCTCTTGGTTTGGGTTTGCTTAATTTTTGGCACATTTTCTTCCTGCTCATCAACCACACATGGCTCTGAAACACCATGCTCGAAATACAGGTTGATCAAGTTGAAGTTCCTCCTGCAATCCTTCACCATTGCAATCAAATCATGATCTGTGGCCAGCCTCCTCAGCCCATATTCAAGGGGAACCCCTGGAGATTTCCACCAATACTCCCTAGCCTCAGCATATCCCAGTTCCACATAGTATCCCTTCACAAAGAACACGTCCAGTGTGTCACCTTCAACTCCCATTAACACCTCTGTGTGATCCGGCTCATAGTACATATTTCCACCCTCATCCTTTTTAAACTTTCCACCATGGTGAAATACAAATGTCATAGGAGGACCCTCCATCTACAAGTGCATAAATAAATAAATGTAGTCAATAACAAAATCTAAAACAACTACAGCCTTACAATTGCATGTAAACACACAGCAAACAACGTAACCATACCCATCGCAAACCCTCCATTCCCCAGAAAAACCCACCGCATTACGACCACGAAACCCCTAACGGCAAAACCATACAAAACATGTTCTTCCTAATCCGAACCCTAGTCTTACTATATGCTTCTTATAACTAAGTCGACCTAAACCAACGCATACCAACATTGCAAAATCAATAGAAATTGTCAAAAAAAAATTGAATCTTACCCTATGGTAGTTACTGTTCCTTCCTGCAACAGCGAAACTCCTCTGCAAGCTCCTCCAACTATCCGACGTAGTAGAGCCAACTACTCTACAAGCCTCGACACACACAGGAATCGTCAATAACGCTACGAGGTTCTAATCAAAGGATCCTTGGGTAGAGTACCAGAGTAGAGAGAAGAGGAGGGATTTTGGAGCGAAAGTTGAAGAGGGTTGTTATGAGATGAGAGATGGGAAGAACGTTTGAATATCCCACTCTGGACCATAAACGACGTCGTTCCATTGTTTGGGGAGTGGAAGAATGAAACTACGTCGTTTTGGAGTCTACCACGATGGCACTTAACGTTCTAGCTCAGCAAACGTTAGCCACATCACCAACTGAAATGACGGAAGGACCAACTCGATCAACATGAGTAACTTTCGGGGACGAATTTGATTAATTTTATCTTTCAGGGACTAAAACGGAGATCGGGGTATCTTTCAGGGACTATTTTGAGTATTAGCTCCTTCTTTATTTCTTTCTTCTATCTTAGAAAAAATTTCATTTCTTTAAGATATAATCTAGGCATATCCATATATTAGACTAGATTACGTTCTTATAAATCCGAGACTAGTATGTGGTCATTTGTATTATTTTTTGAAGTCTCAAAGAATTAGAAAAGAATTCGTCAACTCTATTGTAGAAGTTGAGATCGTCTTTCTTACTAGTTCATACTGTGAATTTTTTAACTCTATAATTTCTTATTAAAACTTGATCCACTCATAATCTTTAGTCCTAAAAATGTTTAAGCAAAGAATATTTAAAATTCTTAGGTTAAGTTGTGGTTTGCTTTGAGTCTTCCATGTGAAAATTAGGAGAATATCTAAAGTACTTAGTTAGTAAGGTGAAGCGAATTACTTATTAGCCTAAAAAAGTTTGAGGTAAAAATATCTTGTTTTCTTATATTGGCGAAGAGTCAATCTGAGTCACTTCGTAGTCTTGAAAAGACCTGAAAATATAAAATTTAGCGCTCTTAGGTTGGTGGGGGTATCCAATCTGGATATTACCTAAGAAGTTCGGTAAAATATCTAAAGTCCTTAGTTGTGGGTTATCCAATCGAGTCTTGTCTAAAATTGTCCGAAGAATATCAAGTTTTAAAATTGGGTTGCAATTTAATCTAAATCAAAACTGCAACCTGCAAAAACTCTACAAATAATATCTGTGTACACTCATTCTATCATTAGAATTCTCAAATTGCTTTAAAGACTAAATACAGACCTTTTAGGCCGAACCAATATATTGCCTATATATTTCTTCTGAATTTTATCTCTTACATTATTGCCTTGGTTATACAATGATCATACAAAGATTTATTCATCTAACATTATTGGCTTTTTTAAAATTCTGTGAACTAAAATTATAATAGAGTTAAAGACAAACATTATGACTTTTATCCTCTGTCTCTAATGTGCTTGGAAATGCCTGAGAAGGCGTTACATGTTTATGGTTAAAATTAGAAAGTAGGCTTCAAGGCGTGGTTTTATAGTATCATTTGTTAGTGCAAAGAACTATCACACTTTTCCTTTTTCGCTTTATGTTTTTGCCATCCGATAACCATGAGGACCCATGAGGATGAGTCATGCTATTAACGATTTACTGAATTTTAATATTAGAAAGTTAGAATGTTAAGGTTTAATAAAAAATATAATTGAATACCAAATAAAGAAACATCATATATCATATTTCATTCATCTAGAGTAATAATAAATATTAATAAAAATCTTATATACTATATCAAGGGTACGATAGAAAAATTGAGTTTGGAAATTTGCACATGAAATTCTCAGGTGGACTAATCATATACTAAAGATGATATAATCATCTCCAACTCAGTATTTTATTTTTTTAAATTTCAATCAACAAACACGTCGGCGGAAAATTGTAATAAACAGTAGTGTTAAAATTACTTTTTTATGGTTCTAATGCTGGTTTTGACCTTAAAAAAACTGGGTTCTAGCGCAATGCTGGCCACCCATTACACGACAGGACTTTATAACATCTGATTTAGCGGAAAATGTAACCTAACATTTATCCAGCTTAAGAAAAACAGTTACAATTGATTTATGTCCAATCTATGGTCTTCTCCTGGTAGATAGATGGGAATAAAACAATGTCCATGTCCCCATCAAGTTTTTTGTTGTCCAACTGTTACATTCAAATTCCTACTCTAGCCATTCATGGTCAAATAGGAGCTTTCTGGCCGCTGATAGACCCAATTCTAACTTCACCGGCAGGCGGCAGCAACGGACAATCTCCAGAGACTTTGTTTCAGAAGGGTCACCTCATAAATCTTTCTGAACATAATGATCATCACACCAGATACATGTTTAACTTAACCAAGGGAGTAGTGTTAGTATGCAACACTTTGCCGGGTTAACAACTGCAAGATACAACCATGAGACTTAAAACCTATCAGAGGCAAATTGAGTGAAATCTAGCGTCTCTGTGATCAAGAATTTATAAGTACATGTTTAGCAATTAGCAGTAGAAGCATAATTAGAAACAAAACCAGGACCATAAGCGGAATTTTTTTTTATAAAAATTGTAGTTAACAAATAAAAATAATTGTAAAAAGCTTTTCTTTAGCCTATAAAATTGCTATAGTATTTAAATAAAATAAATATAAAAGTACTTTTCCCTTTTTATATTCAAAATTTAAAAGATAAAACAGGAATTTAAGGGATTGCTTGGTTTGTATTTCCATTTTGAAGGGAACAAAAAAAAAAGATTTGATTATGTTTACTATTCTTTTTCTTTCTTCATGAAATTCTAAAAAATTAAAGATAAAAGTAGGGGGAGAAAAAACCAAACAAACACTTCTACTTCCTCATTATTTGGCACATTTGTAACTCGATATATTTGGAAACTAGATTATCCTGAATTTTCGAAGGCAAAGATATTTGGAGAAAATATTCCCAATTTTCCCAGAAGCAGCTTTATATCTAATTCTCAGAAACGGGGTAATTTTCTTGTTCTGCAATATTTTAAGGGGAGAAAAAAGAACTAAAACACAGTTTTAAAAGTAGTTTTTTAGGTAGCTAATCACAAATAGGTCCTATTCTACATGCTACATACCTTTATAATAAAGGAAGCACATAGACTGCAACATTTTTATTTGAAAGGGGAGAATATGATGGAGGAATTGTGGCCACCAAAACCAAATGAATTAGACAGTGCTGCCTTGACTTCCAGTCTCTCCTTCTTTGGGCCCACAAGCACATTAGCATCCTGGTTTTTCGTTCAGTTATGTAGTTAACCAAAAGTAGAGAATTTAACCACATAAACAGTCAACACACTTTCAAAAGAAAAATTAAAAAAAAAAATAGGGAGAGACTGGTGCACAAAAATATCATACCACTCCTTTGTCTGGGCATTCCAGATTGATATTGGGATGAATCCACCCTGTCCTTATTGCCTACAAAAAGAAAAACTGAAGCTCAATATCTGTTCAGTGAAAGTTTCGCTAATTATATTTCATAGAAGATTCAGTATTTTCACCTGCACTGTTGCAACAGCTTCGACTCCACCAGCTGCCCCTAGAAGATGGCCAATCATAGATTTAGTGGAATTCACTTTAAGCTGTGGAACAAGAGACCACCGTAAGCACAATAATAAGGTAATCAGGGGAATAAACTAAAGCAATTAGAAGGGTAAGAGATAACAATTACCTAAAACGATCCATATTATAGGTAACAAGGTAAATTTACCTCAGGATTGCGACCGAAGCAATGCATCAGAGCCTGGTACTCCTTGAGATCTCCAGCCGGCGTAGACGTGGCATGTGCATTTATGTAGTTCACATCCTCTTTTGATAGTCCCGAGTGAGTTAGTGCCTTTTCAATGCAAAGAATCACACCAGCCCCTGTTTGAAATGTGATAATTAGTTTACATGCATATTGCAGGGAATAGCTGGCTATAAATAGGAATAAGAGATGGAGAATTGGAGAGTCATAATTAAGAACTTGAAAAAGATTTTCGATATATGAGAAAACTCTTAGCTTATCCCTCAATATTCGTATAGAGATTCAGGGTTTTTGGCCATTGACCAAGAACTAGAAAAAAACATTCTTGTCTACCTACTAAGGTAGAATAAAAAGAACTTCATGCAAGCTTAACCCATGCATGATCTCCCATGATAAACAACAGCCCAATGCACAAGCATCCTGCATTATGCAAATCTTATCTCAAGAAAATCTTATCTCGCAATGCTCTTGTATTAAACTTTCTAGGTTCTTCCAAAGCATGCCTTGGCAGAATTTGTACAAGATGGTCATTCCAAAACCATTACTCCAATAAGAAGAGACAACATGACAACATTATTCCAAAACCACCAGAAATTTTGTTAAATTTAGAACAAAAGCCAAGGTTGTGTTTGGCACCATTGTCAATTTGTTGCTGAAATAGTTCTCCTGACCTTGAAAGACAAACAACAACAGTAAGAACAATACAATGAAAATAACATCATCAAAGCCTTGTCCTCTACTCCTCTTAGGTGGGATCAATTGCACTAATTACATAACACTTTAGCATTCTATCACAAGTCATGTCTACTGTTATTAAACAATTAAAATTAAACTTACTGGTTTTGCCTATAGTTGTTCATAGTCTGTTCCTCTAACTCCATGGCAAGATATCATTACATCTACTCTACTTAGAGAAGCTGAGCAGACCTTCTCAATGTATGTCCAATAACCTAAAGCAAAACTGTACCAACTTTTCTACAATAGGCACTATAGTAGCTTTCTGTCTAATACATTCATTTCAAAACATATCTTGTATGGTATATCCACTCAACCAACCGGCATCCACATATCTACTACATTGATCTTATTTTGGTGTAAGCTTTTTTCTATTGCCCGTTGTTCAGTACTATAATGCTCAAGTCTTATAATTGCACAATAAAGTTTAGGGCCGGGTGGATATTGTCACTCCCAATTTGATAATGTCACTCTATTATATGTTATTTCCAAATTACCCTACATGGAATATTTTCCCGTCACCATGAAAAAAAATCACATTCGAGAGGAGTAGCAAAATCAATTTTGGGAGTGGCAATAACAATATCAGTTCCCTCCTTAAAGCTTTCCCTAAAAAGTGAGCAGTAAGATCATAATATGTGTGTGTATCTTTGTGTCTACATAGATGTGTGTTTCAGATCATTTTCATCTAGAAGTTATTCAAAGCCTCAAGGAAACAGAATAACATTTTTAACATTAACATAGCAGATTTTCTTTCTTATACTTTGAAAGAGATCATTTTAGAACATTTCCAAGCATTCTCCACAGCCAAATAAATGCAAAAACGGCAGTAGCTTTTAACAAGTTAAAGTCCACTTTTTGTAAAATATAATTCATCCACAGAAGTCCTCATATTCAAACATGTCTAATATACAACACTAAACAAAGAAAAATTCTAATGCAATGTTCAATTTAGGGTTATAGTGAGTAGAAAAACATTGTGAAATCTATATTTGCACATAAAGAATACATGAAAAGGCTGATATAAATCAGGATCTATGAGCCATCACACCGAAATTCATTCAGTGCATATCTACCATTCTTCAAAGTCAAATAATTTTTCTTTCTTCAAAACACCAACTTTAAGAGGGTTTATTCCTTACTCCCAAAAATAAAAAAAATTAAAATTACAATCAGGAAAACGCATATTTGCTACACGACTGTCTTTGTGAACTTGAACAAGAGAAATAAAATGACACCAAAGCAGCATTTTCATTTAACCTCATGGTTCCAGGATCGCAAAGCCAGAGAAAACAAGAGTTTCATAAAACAAGAGTTTCATTTACCAGTTAGTTATTGTTATTGTTCACATAAAACAAGAGTTTCATTTACCACTTGGTTATTATTATTGTTATTGTTATATTGCTATTGTTATTGTTATATGAATAACTGAGAAGGCCTTAATGAAGATTTAACATTTTACCATCAGGGTGAGGCTCCGTCATATGATAAGCATCACAAGTGAAGCTTCCACCACGGAACTCTGCATATATTTCTGCTCCTCTTTGCTGCATCCAAAAAAACAAATTAGATGGCTTTGAATTTAAAAGTTAAAATGAAACATGGTACGAGAAATATAAGCAGTGTTAACTAAAACAAGAAGTTTGAAGCCTAGGAGCATGATTCCAACACGGGATAGGACATTGGTCAGAGCAACATTGTTTTTCTACTCTTGGAAGAAACTGAAGGATGAGAAGAAATATATAAAGTAGTATTGCAGTAATATCTATAGCAAAGTTTTTCAAAGGTGGTTCCACTATCAAATACGTATATTACAATAGAAGTACCTTAGCATGCTCTAACTCTTCTAAAAGCAAAACTCCAGCCCCTTCACCCATAACAAATCCATCGCGGTTCTGTTATAACACAAATTAGTTCTTAGCATCTGAAATTCAAGGCATGGTAAATAGTAACAATGATAGTAGATGTTGTTTATGAACAGAACACCAAGCATTACAATAGTCTAATAACTATTCATCTTGTTAAAAGTTGTTTATGAATGTTGAACCTGATGAATTAACTCCCTTTAAGAATTGAGCATAATTTCTCATTATCAATTTCGGCTACTTTTAGACATCAAGAAATTCTGATTTCTGATTGTTATGGTTTCTCTTTCAACTTCAGGCTGTGTCTTTCCCATTTTATTCCTATACAATGATATGAAAAGTCATTTCTTATTAAACACTGTTGCACATATAAGACAGTCAGAAAGTTTTGTAAAAGGTAGAACATAGACGTGCAAATCCTTCAAACATATTGATTACTTTGAGTAAAGTAAGCTTCCTCAGTTACTCGATTTCTTTAAAAGACAAGAAATAGCACATACTAATCCAACTTCCAACAAAGTGTGTGCATATATAGAGAGATAGTGAGAGAGTGATATAAGAAAAAAAAATATGAGAACTCAAGAATATAAATGGGAAAAAAAAAAAGGACAAGTAGGATTCCTAAAGCATTACACTATCCCAAGGGCGTGAAGCTTTAGTAGGATCGCTATTTCTCTGAGAGAGTGCCCTGCATGCCACAAAGCCTCCCAAGCCTATACAAATCATTTTTAGATTATATATCAGATATGATGGTGTTTTGTATAAGCTGGAAAGTGTGAGGAAAAAAATAGGATACCAATTGGTATAATAGCAGAATCTGAACCACCACAAAGCATCATGTCCTACAGATAAACTCAAATCTGTTAATGCCTTTCAATAACATGATCGTAGTTGCAGCTTTCTTCTCAACAATTTTTCCAGAAAAATGTTATAAAAATCAGAAATACTTACAGCTTCACCTCTAGTTATATGGTTTGCTGCATTAAGTATACAGAAATTGCTTGTAGCACAAGCTGTGGAGATTGAATAATTAGGGCCCATCCAACCCTACAATGTTCATAAATGTTAATTTGTTAGAAGCTTAAGTGTGTGCGTGTAAGACACCTATTTATGGTATCCACGATAAGGACAATTTTATTTAAACAGACCAAATCCATAGCAAGAATGGCAGAACCCATATTTGTCGTTGCAAATGGTACACAAAATGGATTCATCTTCTTATATGATATTCGTAAAGCTTCAATAGCATCACTGAAAACCTGTTCAGAAAACAGAGAAAAGTTAAGGTAGTCAATAAACCAAAGCAAACAAATTGCAAAAAAGTCCTTCCAGCACCATATTGGATTGCATTAGATAATAACTTCAATACGCCAAAGTTTACACCTCCCTACACATGTTAGGAAGTTTCTTAATATTGAACTTCAAAATCTGACACAAGTCCCTACTTGCTCAATTGCTTTATCTAAAAATATAAAAGATTGAATGATTACCTTCATCCCACCCATTGCTGAGCCAATCAAAACCCCACATTTTTGTTTATTTAACTCATTCATTATGTCTTCAGTGATTCCACCATCAACCAACGCTTTTTTCCCAGCTATTAACATATACAACATAAATTTATCCAATCTCTTTGAGAGCTTTGGCGCTACCCAACCGTCAGCTGAGACAGACTTGATCTCGCCAGCAATCCTCTGCATACAGCATACTAAGAACAAAAGCTACAGCAGGAAACAACTCAGTACAATATGAATGAAATGTTAATTACCGTTGGAAATTCTGCACAATCAAAAGCATTAATCTCGCTTATGCCACTAACACCATCAAGTAAATTTTTGTAGAAGACATCTGCATCATGACCAAGTGACGTTACCACACCCATGCCTGTCACAACTACTCGCCTTTCCTTCGTAGGAGGTTTTTTCGAAACTGTAGTAGCTTCTTGAGCAGGTTGCAAAGCTATGGCCATTATTTTACCTTGAAAATATTTTAATGCAATGCAAATGTCAGCAATTGTATGAATATTTGACCATGAATCATAGTCAGCACAACACTGTCTTTGAAACTAGAATACTTAACCCTAGTATCCTACCACTCAAGAAAGTAATGCCAACAGCTTTGTGAGTACCTACCAGTTATAAGGAATTAAGCAATAAATGACATTGATATTTATAAGGGCAAAGGAACTAAACCTAGAGATGCACATTAATATTGAGCGGTGAATGTAACCAACAACATAGACTAGATATGATTAGGGTATGTTCAGTTCATGTGGTAAAAGTGAGGTGGAATTTTGATGGATGAGTTTGGTGTGTAAAATTATACATGCAATACATCAATGAAAACTTCCACCCCCATTTTTGCCTACCACCATGCATACCCTTAGCCTTGAGTAAAATAGGTTGTTGTAAATCTACAACAACAAATGACGCTGCCAAAATTTTATCACATGGTATGTGAATCATGATGGACCACTGAACCAAAACTATATCAACCAGTATATGCACACAGAAAGTCTAAATAAGAGCATATCCAAAAGTGTTCATACTTTATGGAATTTGAAGATGTAGGAGAAAAACCAATCAACACAACAACAAATAAGTTTATTCCAATTAGGTGAGAAAATTACAAAACCAGCAGCCATTTACAATAGAGCCTTCTCCACTCACAATAGCTTTAAAGTTCAGAAAAATAGGAAGCTCACAAAATTTTATATTATGCAGAATTGCAGATACCAATTCTGTTTATACTTTATATTAATGAACAACTTGCATGAGACTAGAGGAAAATAAAGCCACCGTTACAAAGTCAAATTGGTAAGTTTTCAGAAGAATAAATCACGTAGTCTTTATTCATCCCCTTCGTGATGATTTTTGATAGCTGACTGTTCCATAAACAAATAACAAACCACAATTTTTCTGCCAATTGTGCTTAGCTAAGTGAAACTTTGTTTCTCGGTAACATCGATACAAATTCAAACCTCGTTCATCTCTACTCTATCTAATAAATCAAACCAATTAATAAATAGAGCTAATATTTGCATCCAAATATAAAAGAAAAAAAAATATTAACATAACTAGCATAAATAAATAAATAAATAAATAATAACAAATGAATAAATAAAGCAGAGGCGAAAGCTTTTTTATAACTCAGGAGAAGAATGCATCAACCAGAAATAGCAAACACCAGATTTCATAGTTAATCAGAGACCGATTGAAAAACAAACGTAATACTAGTATCAAGAAATGAAAGAGAGTAAAATCTGAAGTTGAGATTAAGTAGAAAAAAAATTAAAAAAAAAAAGAAGATAAAAAATTACGAGAAAGAGGCATTCGATTAGTGCGAGTGCGTGTGCGATTGAAGGCAGAGGTGGATCGAGGAGTAAAGGAGGAGCGGGTCACGTGGGTGCGGCGGCGGGAGCACGTGAGGGAGGGGGAGTGGTCGGAGTGGGAGGTGAGGGACATGCAGGCGGCGACGAGCCACGTGCAGAGTGGAGAGGAGACAGCAAAGGCAGAAGAGAAAGCCATCGAAGAAGTGTTGGATGTGGGAGATGAAGAGTCGCAGTGGGTGGTGATGGAGAAAAGTGGTGAATAGTGGTAACTGCATTCAAGAGAGTGAGAATGAGAAAGAAAGAAATAAATAAATGAAGGAAGGGTTCAAGAAGCGGCAGGTTTTGTTGGTTGGTGTGTGCTGTTGTGGTTTAGTGTTAGTGGCTTGTTGCAGTGTGAGTGTGAGTGTGGTGCGGTGAGACGTTCTCAGAACTCGGAAGAAGACGACGCCAAGTGTTCTCTCTCTCTCCTCAAATCAGACTGGGAGACAAACAATAATACAATTTAACAAACAAAAATACAATTCGATACAATTCAATGAAAGTCATGTAACTAAAAATTACTTTACCACTGTAAGTGGGCTAATTTTTTTTATATGAAAAACAATTATCAGTGTTTTTATTGGAAATGATATTATTTTGTGTAATTACATACCAATTTTATAGGTAGAAAGTCAACATCTAAAATGTGTATTAAACACGTGTTAACATTTTGGTTTATGTATATCTATAATATTGTAATATATTTTAAATATCAATATTCAACCAAAATATCACATTTATTTTTATATTAAAAATAATTTCTGTTATAAGTATCTTTTTTATATTTTGTTATTGTTTATTCAATTATTAATGTGTGAAATAATAATTATTTTAAAATTAATTAAGAGCTTATTTTGGTGGTATTAAATTGATAAAAAAATAAAAAAAAAGATTTTTTCAATTTTTTAATATATATGACAAATTTTTAGTAGTAAAAATAAAAATATTAAAAAAATTTAAAAAATATTTCTTTTAAAGAATATAATTTTTACGTAATAAATAAATAAATAAATATTTTGATATTATTGTATCCAACTATAATTAATAAATAAAAAAATTTATGAGATATTTAAATATAAAATTATTTTTATTTTTTAAAATATTTAAAAAAAATAAATCGAAAAATAAAATTTCTTAAAAACTCATTCAAATAAACTCTAAAATAGAAATTAATGATTATAGATGTTGATTTTTTTTTTCTAATGAGAGATTATAGATGCTGATTTAAAAATTTTTCAGAATATAGACAACCTATTCAATTATATTAAGAATTGATAATTGATGATGTCAAAACTAATTTTGAAATAATGTAATTTGTGTTCCGTAATTTTTTAAGTAAAACATTAATTTTGACAAAATTAATAATGATCAAATAGTGATAAATCAAAATTAATTTAAATTTTTTTATAACAAATATTTGTTGTAGAAATATGAAACATGACAAATTTTTTATTTTTCTTTTTGTTAAGGAAATGTGATTACGAATTTTGTATTAATTACAAAATCATCTAGAGAAAATTTTGATTATCCAACATAAGATGTTTGTTCTGTTTGTGTCAAACAAAAGATGAGAAGTGTAACATTTCTACTTTTAGCATATCATATTTAAGTCATAATAGTATTAATCGCTAGAAATTATCAATCTGTCAATTTAAGGAATTTTATACATATATAGTTTATATGGCATATGAGCATGTCATACTAAATGTAGACGGTTATCAATCGAGAAAAATCAGCCTCAGGCATTACGAAGCAAATAAGGTGGGTAAGTGGGATCATAGTGCGGTAAAGGCTTAGCATATAAATCGCAATAGTTCAAGGAAAACATAACAACTCAGATATAATTACCACCTTTACACAGAAATATATATACAGTATATATAATATATGAATATGCGACACCCCAAATCCAGGCCCATGTAGCAGCTCCTAATCTGGATCCCGGGCTAGTTAAGAAATTAAGATAGTAAAAACCTGACCCTCAGCAAAATACTAACAAAGGAGAGGGAAAATATACGGTAGCTTATAGAGCGTCATGTCCTACTGACTACTGAGGGCCATCAAAATGCAAAAGTGTCCCTGAGCATCCCGATCACAGATGCATAGAGTGTATTTAGCAAACGTGCTAGAAAGGAAGAAGCTCCAATTTGACCAAAAAAAAAAAATTATAATATAGAAGTGATTTTGTTATTAAAATTATGTTTACAAGAAGTAATTATTTTTAATTTTTGTATTTTTTAATGGATTTTTAGCTATGAATACTAAATATTTATTTATCTTTTACTAATTTTATTCTTTATACATATTATTGTATTATTTATAAAATTCTTGTTATTTGTATTTATTTGAGCTCTATTTTTATATTATTTATTATTTTTATTTTTGTGTCAACTATTTGTTTGACATTATATACTTTTATAATTGTGATTTTTGTGTATTATGTTTGTTATTATTTTTTATAATATGATTTATTGATCCTATTAGATAAAGTTAATTAAACAAAAAAATTAAACCTAAATAATAATAATAGTACAAAATTATAGCATACTAAAAAGAGTACTAAAAATACTAAGAATATACTATATAAAAAACATTATCAAGAAATTTCAAAATTATTTCAATCACTACAAAGTAAATTTTAATTTTTTATTATTTTTAGTATTTTTAGTATATTTTTTTATAATATGAATTATGATTCTATTAAAAAAGATAAATTAAATAAAAAATTAATTATAGATAATAATAAAATCATGAACATTAAATTTTAATAATATTAAGAATAAGATTATTGAGAGTACTAAAATAAAAGTACCATATAAGAAAAAATACTAAATTAACTTCCTCACATTAATATTTGAATAATGTAACATATTTGATTAAATATATATATATATATATATATATATATATATATATATATATATATATATATATATATCTAAAATTTATATTTTTTATTTTTATTTAAAAATATATTTTTTGTTTTTATATGTTATTTTTATTTTAATAAGTAAATATTAATTTTATTATAAAATTAACTAATAAAATATATTTAAATATTTAAATTAAAATGATAGGATAATATAAAAAGATTATTTAAATTGATGTCTATTTTAGTAATTTTTTATTTAAAAGTGATTTTAAATAGTACAAGCCAAACAACATTTATTTTACTATAATCCATTTTAATACAAAAATTGCCAAACACACCTATAGTCGTTGGTAATCCCTGTAGCTCCTCACTCATATCACCGCTATCATCAGAAGTGTCTGAGACTATCTCCACATCCTCCTCAAAATCCTCTTCTGAAGAACTGGATAGATGGCCATTGACCAGAGTATGAGCCAAGGCCTCTTCCAAAAGTCTGATCTGGTTCACCAACTACTATATACAGTGATGGATTCAAAAAATTTATGTTTAAGGGGCAAAAATAATACACATTATTATCAAAAGATATATTAATTTAAATTTAAAAATATAAAAGTGCACATTAATTATTCAAATACAAAAAAATAAAAAATTATATTAGTCGGTAACTTTCTTCGCTTTAAATCTTGAAGGTACTTCTCTTCTTGTTTTCATATTTTAAAAATGTTGAATAATTATTTCATTATCAATTTGATTGAATGTCTCTCTTTCTATATATGTAACCAAACAATCATTCAATCACTCATCTCCCATTCGATTACAAAGTCGACTCTTTATGATATTCATAGCAGAAAATGTTCTCTCAACTGATGTCATTGCCACAGGTAGAATCAAAGCTAATTTCAATATAAGAAACACCAATAGATAAACAATATGCTTTTTTGTCTCAACTAACTTTTGAGATAGTCCACTGATTCCATTTATATTTGATAATTGATCATCAAGACGCATATCCAATATAAAATTCTCAAGTTGACTATAAAGTGCCAAAAGTTTAGTAGAAGAGAATTCATGTGGATAAAATTCAACTAAACGAAACAACTTCTTATCAAATGCAAAAAACGAGTCACTTGGATTCAAACAAGCTAGACAAAGAAGTAGCTCGGCATTTACCTTAGTAAAACAATTGTTAAGCTCTTGAAGTTGTCTATCAACTACTTGATAAAATAATTCAACTTGAAAATAATGCAAGTTTGAGACCTTTTGAATTTTGCGCCATGATCTTCCTTGTGTTACGAATATGTCATTCATATTTGGAACAAGAATTTTGTGACTATCACAAAACAGTGAAACTTCATTGAGCAAAGAGGACCAACCATCATCTCTTATACTTTGCAATTGTTGTTTGGACACTTTAACCAATGTCGTAGCATTTATAATATCCTGATCACTTCTTTGTAGAGCTTGAGACGACTCATTAGTAACTCCTAATATAATTTTCATCAAAAATTGAATACAAATTCAAAAGATTGAATATGATTCAATAATTGACATGCTTCGGCTCTTTGTTCAGGATTATTTTCATCTTCCTCAATGACTTCAAGAACTTCTACCACGGAAGAAAAAATAGAAATCAAGCTAAGTATTATACTATAATGTGAGCCCCATCGAGTATCATCTGCCCTTTTCAATGTTATTTCTTGATTTGAGCCACGCCCACTAGAAACATCTCCATTTTGTAATGCAACAATTGTCTTTTGCATTTGACTTTCACGAAGCATGTCTTTACGTATACAAGAAGCTCCAACAATATTACTCAAACTAGCAAGCAAATTAAAAAGTAGTGCAATTTCGACCTGTTTCTTTGCAACAACCACAAGTGCTAATTGAAGTTGGTGAGCAAAACAATAAACATAAAAAGCACAAGCATTTTCTTTCAAGATCAAATTTTTTAAGCCATTAAATTCTCCCTGTATATTACTATATTACTAGCTCCATCGTAACCTTATCCACGCATTCTTGCTAAGCTTAAATTATCCTTTGCTAATAAAAATTCCAAAGCTACTTTTAACGACAACGCATTTGTGTTAGAAACATGGACAAGGCCAAGAAATCGCTCCATTACAATCCCTTCTTAGTTCACATACCGCAAACAAACAGCCATTTTCTCTTTAACAGAAATGTCTTGAGCAAATAAATCATCTCTAAGATCATCAATAATAACTTTAGTAGTTTCACTTGCAGTAGCTTTAACAATATCTTTTTGAATTTTAGGTGCTACTAGTTTAAGGTTTCCACGAGCATTTTTGAAAAACGATCAATCTCTGTATTATGTTGAGCAAGAAAGTCAAGAAGCTCCAAAAAATTACCTTGATTGTTTGAATTGTGCGATTCATCATCACCACGAAAAGCCAATCCTTGTCGCAATAAGAACCTAATGCACTCAATTGTTGCTGTTAAGTGAGTTCAGTAATCTCTTTTATCTTGGTTGAATATTCTTGAAAAACAACATCAACATGTTGCTTTTGCTTAATGAGTACTTCGCATTTTCTTCGAGTTTGATTATGAGCACTATCATGATTTTCAACATGTGTTTGTAATCGCTCTTTCTTTTTCCAATTTGAAAAGTCATCTTTTACAAAAGCATGACCACTCGCACCATCAGGTTTCATAAGATAGCAATAGAGACAAAAGACAGCATATTTTGAACTACTATATTCCAACCAATTGCCAAATTCATCAAACCAATCAGCATTAAATTTATGGAGAGAAGTCCCAAAATATGTTTGTGAAAAATCATTTTCTCTTGGTTGACAAAGAACTTTTTGTAAATAAGCTCGTCTAACTTCATCTCTATTATTTGGATCATAATTTAAAATTTTGGGTCGTTGTCCAAGATCAGCTACCAAACTTTTCACATTGAATTCTAAGAACTTTTTTTATTAGAAGAGACTAATGGAGTGACTTCAGATTCTAGTGGTAGCTTTCTTTTAAAATATTTTCTATTACTATTTCTAAAAATAAAAAATATATATTCTAAATTTGTAAATTGATCAATTCACTTTAAAAATTTATACGCAACATAATTACATATAATAGAATAGAACAAAAGATATACAAATAAATAATAAGGATCACTAAATTGAGAATAAAATAAAATATATAAATTCATGAAGAGAATAAAAAAATAGATTAATACCTAAACTATAATTGTTTAAATTAAAATTTGTAATTGAAAATATCAAAAAGAGAAACAATGAAAATTGAAAGTTAATAGAGTCATAGAAAGCTATATAAAACAAAATAGAGAATTTAAAATTTACCTTTTGATGAAGAGAAGATGACCACTAGACAAGGAATAGAAAAAGAAGGTTGAAAATATGAAACTAAAAAAAGGGTTTAAGAGAATAAATGAGTGACGGCTGAAATTTGAGAATGGAAGAAGACTAAATTTGATTAGGTTAACTTATAGTCAAAATGATAGAAAGTTAAAATGGGTTTGGGGCTTTTAATTATTGGGCTTAGTTTATTTGTAATGGGGTCATTTAAAATTTAAAATGGGAGCATATTATATATGTATAATTTTTTTTGTTTAAAAAAATAAAATGAGAGTGGAGGCAAGTGCCGTCCGAGTACTAAGTGTAGGTCCATGCCTAACTGTATAGGCTAGGGGTTTGATTGTAATTCTGGCTGAGACTCTGACGAAAGCTCCAACTGAGCTGGGGATGGATGGTAAGGACCCTCAGGTTGCAACTTAGCAAGAGCCAACTCATACGGTGAATTCGAGTTTAAGGAAAGAGTAAGAAGTGAAAGAAAGAAAGGTTGGTCGTATAGGGTATACATATGAACACGCATCTCGCGCCCAAATGAGTGTACTCCCATAGCCTAAGTCATCATGCGTGGACAGCTCCAGCAACTCCACAAACACCACCATCATCTCCATCTAAATTCTGAAAGGTACAATGAAGGGAAAAGGTGAAAACCTAGGGCATTCTTCTAGATTCAGACAATCACGTGTAAACTAGTCCTATGCATCAATTCGCAAAGTAAGTAATAATAACAACCAATCACAGACAAATACAGAGCACATTCACAAAGAATAATGACAAAGTGTAACCATTGAGGATATACAACAAACAATATGATCCATGTCTATCCTACTGATAATCCACAATTTTATGGTTTATCTTGTATTGAGTTTGGTAGATTTTATCAACTTTTTCCACATTTATTCACTGAAATAGCATAGTTTTATAAATTCTTCTTAATTTGTGCTTAAGAGTGAAAACACACTTTTTAGGCCCTTAATTTGCCAAATTTAATTTACTTTAATTCCATTCGATGCCTTGATGTGTTTGTTAAGTGATTTCAAGCTTATAAGGCAAATATTGCATTGAAGAAATGAAGAAATAGCATGTAAAAGTGGAGAATTTATGAAGAAATGAAGTTTTGAAAATCTGCCCCGGTGGCGCGTATGCGTGAACCGAAGTACGTGACTCACTTAAAGAAAACATGGCTGGTAATTTCTGGACTACTTCAAGCCCAAATCCAACTTATTTCTGAAGTATTTCATGCAATTCTCAAGAAGGAAGGGAATGAGCAATTAGGTTTAGTTAAAAACATGTTTTAGGTTATATTCTAGAGAGAAAAGCTCTAACTTCTCTTTAGAATTAGAATAGATTCAGGTTAATTTCATCTTAAATTTAGGTTTTAATCTTGTCTTGATTTGGTTTTTCTTGCAATAATTTCTTATTCTTACATCTTTGTTCTCTTAGTTTAACATGTTATTTCTTTTATTTGGTCACTTTTATGTTTATGAACAATTGTTGATTTTGATTTCTATTAATGCAATTTGATGTTCTTATGTTTATTGTTGCTTAATTGATTTACTATTATTGTTATCTTGCATTTGGTAGCTATAGATTTTATTATTCTTGCAATTTTATCATACTTTTTTTTATGCCTTCCAAGTGTTTGATAAAATACTTGATTTGATTTTAGAGTAGATTTTAGCACTCTTGGCTTGAGATTGAGGACTTAGGTACCTTGATGTCATTGATGTCCAGTATAATTAGTAATTTAGGATTGTTAGTTGGTTCTAAGATCAATTATGTCCACTTAACTTCACCCTCCATGTTAGAGGAAAACTAAGTGAAATTAACCCTTTGTAATTACCATGTTGTGGTCAATGATCTAGATAGGAAGCCTTGACTCTTAATCCTTGTCATACGTGCCTTTTAGCATTTGATTTTTCAGTTGTTAGTTTACTTTCTTACAATTTATATTTCTTATTCATCATATTAAAAACCCCCAAAAATTCTCATAACCAATAAGATGCACACTTCCCTGCAATTCCTTTGAGAGACAACCCAAAGTTTAAATACTTTCGATTTTTATTGGTTTGACATAAGTGATAAACAAATTAAACTTTAATTGACGGTTGATTGTTAGTTTGGAACTATACTATCAAAGTAATTATTTTGTGAAAATTCCGAACCGACGATTTCTTATAACAAATTAGTCATTGTTTTGCCAAAACGAGAGATATCGTAGGAAAAAAATTGCCGAGTTATGTATCGCACTAGTTCAAACTCGGAGAAGGTTCACAACATTTTTGTTTTGAGGCAACTGTTAAAATTTTTGCCTAATCATGTATTATATTGTTGCTTCTTTTTACTTACGAATATAATTGGTTCATAGCTAACTACAAAGGGAATATACAAATTTGTAAAAAATATAGAAGAATCAAACTCTTGAGTCATACCATGAATTGTGAGAATATGGATGATAGAATAGAGTTTGAGATGGAAAACTCAAGTTTTGGAGAACCAGTTTCCATAAAATATATATACCACAAAGGCTATACACATGTATGGAAAAGAATGGAAAGACACCAAACTAATGAGAAGATCTACAAATAACATTTGAATGGATCAACAAAGAAGACACCCTTCAAGAGGAAGGCACCTACTGATGTGTGGAAAACGATCCAACACAAAACTCACCGGCAAGTGTACCGGGTCGCATCAAGTAATAATAACTCACATGAGTGAGGTCGATCCCACAGGGATTGAAGGATTGAGCAATTTTAGTTTAGTGGGTGGTTTAGTCAAGCGAATCAAGTTTTGGTTGAGTGATTTGTGTTTATCAGAAATTAAATGACAGTAAATGTAAAGGGGGAAGGGAGAAATGCAGTAAAATAAAGAACAGAAGAGTAAAAGTGCAGAAACTTAAAGAGCAAGAAAGTAAATGACTGAAACTTAAAGTGCAAGAAAGGTAAATTGCAGTAACTTAAATGGCAAGTAATGTAAATTGCTTGAATGTAAAAGGGAATTGAGGAATGGGATTGCAGGATCTAAACGAAAGAAAAGTAAATTGCAGTAATGAAGGTAACAGAAATTGAATTGGATGCAAGCAGAAATTTAAACAGCAAGGAAATTAAAGTGCAGTAAAGGTTCACAGAGGAACCAAAAGTGATCTCAGGATCCCAAAGGCTTAGGTAGCAGAGCCTAAAACCCAATTTCCTTCCCAGATCTGAAGTTACTAAGCAATTGACAGAAAATTAAAGATGAAGCAGTAGAAGAACAGAATTTGGATTGAATTATGCAGAAAATATAATGCAAAGAGTTTGAATGGGAATTGGGACAGAATTTCCCCAATTTCACACATCCACAACTCAGAAAACAGAAGAGTAGAATTGCCCAAGGGAATTGAGGAAGGAGATCAATCAACTCTCCCTTGATCCTCTGAAGTCTCGGCCAATTCTCTCCAGAACAATTCCAAGAGAGTCAAAGCTCCAAAGGAATGTGAAAATGAAAATTCAAAAGCCAAGGTAAAAGTAAAAATTCAAAAGTGAGCATAAAGGTCCTAATTACATCAAACTAAGTCCTATTTATACACTTTCTATTCTTGGATAATGGGATTTGGATGGGCTTTTGGATTGGTGAAGAAATGAATTCAAATTTATTTTTAATTTGAATTTTGGCCCAAAAACCACTCCCAGGAGGCTGCCCTGCCCTTGTGGAGGGCAGGGCAGAAAATTGATGCATGGTGGTGTGATTTGGTGCGGCCTAGGTGCTTGTGATGCGAGTCTGTGCGCGCCAGAGGCTGCCCTGCCCGCGCCAAGGGCAGGGCGGGAAAGTTGGTGCTGCCAAGGTTGAAGCGTGCGTGCGTTGGTGCTGCCAGAGGAGGAATTTGGTGCGCCAGGAAAGGAAATTGGCGCGCGGGACGCGCGTTGGTGCTTTGGAGGCTGCCCTGCCCGCGCCAAGGGCAGGGCAGGATCGGTTTGGTGCGCCAGGGAAGGAACGCGCGCGCCAGGATCGTGCCAAGGAAGGAATTGGTGCGCCAGGAAGAAATTTTGGTGCGCCAGAAAATCTTGTGTGGTGCGCTATTCCAATTGCTGCCCTGGCCGCGCCAAGGGCAGGGCAGGATCCTTCCTTCACGTCGTGGGTTCGATCCTGGGAGGAAGCAAACACGCTAGTTATTTTCTTGGTTTCTTGGCACCATAGTCACCCTTAGTTCTTGGCTTCCTCATGGTCCCTTGTTCGAACCTTGTGGCATGCATGGGAGCTATTTTTCCTTGGATTTCTTTTCTTGATGTGCCCGATCCTGCTCTCCACAAGGGCAGGGCAGAATTTGCTTCTCTTGGCTCCAAGGCACCATTTTGTACTCTGCCCTTGGAGTGGGCAGGGCAAGGTTGCCTTGTCTTGGTTCGGTCACTTAGTGCTGCCCTCCTAGAGGGCATTCTGCCCTTGTGGAGGGCAAGGTTGCTTCCCCCATTAGTTGAGGCACGCTTCTCCCTTCTTTGGCCACGCTTCCCTTTTCTTTTGTCACGCTTCTTAGGCCACGCTTTTCATTTTCTTTTATTTTCTTCACCTAAAATAAACCAAACAACCACTCAAAGTATCACTAAATTCAAGAGGCTTATAAATCAATTAAAATGCAATTAAAATTAGCTTAAACCTCATGATTTATCATTAATTTCATTGTGGTTGCTTGATTTAGAGAAGTTATGCATTTTTACTCCAAATCACTAACTTAGGATGCAAGAAAGTGCATAAATGCTAACAAAACAAGTGAAATTAGCTTGAAAAATGGGTATATGATGACTTGTCATCACCTACAACACCATCGTCAAATCCACCAACTTCATCAACTCCTCTACCGTTTTTTCGGTCTCTTCCGGACTTTTTCCAAGACATATTACATGATATCCACGACATGGATCGACTTGACCACGAGCATTTTGAGTGGGTAGCGGCAAGACTACAAAGAAGAGACCCCAGCCCAACTCCCAAAGTTTCATCAGAGTTAGTTAGGGAGGAGGATTATGGAAGTCATCAACCCATGTCAGTGACCACCAGCTAAAGGTGGAGCCCCAAGTCATCGTTCTCCCGGATTATGAGAATGCATGGAGAACCGTGCATTAATTAATTGTGGGGGAGGTTCGACAACTTTGAGAGGGGTAAAATTCTTTTCTTAAACACTTTGCAATACCTTTTAGTTCTTTTTCTTCAATTTTTGCAATTTTGTTCTTATTGCACTTTGTTTGGTTTGTTTGTATATATTTCTTTAGTGCTTATAGTTTTATAATAGTAAATATTTGCATGTTGCATGATAGAGTAAATAAGTTTGGTAATACACAAGAAATTTTCATGAAATCTCTCTTAGGGCATTCTATTGATTGAATTAAAAAATTTGTTTCTCAACTTGCTTGAAGTAATCTTTTTCATAGAACATAGAAAAAGAGCTAGAACAACATACCTTGTGAGATTTGAGCTCTAATAGATGGTTGCACATTTTCAACCATAAAGTTTGTTCTTGTGTGATTAAACTCCTTTTTTTTATTATGATCTTAGATTTGCGTAAATTTTTATGTCTTGTATTTGGTGTTTGAATGCATTTAGTATGATTGAGGCCATTTTTGATATTAAACTCACTAACCCATATGGCCAACCCTTACATTCACCTTTGTAACCCCTTTTTGAGCCTTTAAATCCCCTTTTGTTCTGATTCTGAGCACATTATTCTCCCTAAAGCAAAAAACCATTGATGTCCTTGAATTGCTTCTTTGATTAGCTTGGGTGGAGTAGTGTGTGTTACTCAAAGTGTGGGAGAAAATTGTTGGGAAACATTAGTGATGAAGTTACATGGGATACTCATTGTGAAAGAAAATGCATGAGTGAATGTGAGAAAGGAGATAAATGGGTAGTTAGGTTGTTTTGTTATGTGTATATAGGAGGGTATAGGATTAGGTGGACACTTGAGCGAATCAAAGATCTAATCCACTAAGTCCACTTAACCATATTAATCTTACCTTAACCCTAGCCCCATTATAACCCTCCAAAGACCTTATGATATTTGTTTTCATGCATCAAATATTAGTTGATTGTTAGATGACTTGTAAATCTTTGAAAAACATGATTAAAGGAGAATTGAGTGATTAAACCCTAAACACTGAGCGAATAGAGTGAATACACATCCGGTGAGGGGTTTGATCGCTCAGTTCTATGTTCTTGTTTCTTATAGTATATCTTCTTGCAAGTTGTTTGTTAGTTTTGGAAATCTCAATTCAATTCTTTGGACATTAATCATAGTGCATTGACTTTTTGCCTTGGCCCTAAGGCTTTCTTGGGATTGATTGGAATTTCATGGTTTGTTTCTACCAACCTTCAGTAGAATAGATTTTAGTAGGTAATATCTAAGTTAGTTGCATGCATATAGGTAGTACATTAAATAAATTGTTTGCCCTTTCATTCATCTCCTTTGATTGTGAATAGCATGAGGACATGCTAGTGTTTAAGTGCGGGAGAATTGATGAATCCATATTTTATGATAATTTTTTATTAGAATTGAGAGGATTTCATCATATAAACCTACACTTATTCCATTAAATAGCATGCTTTTGAGCTTTCCTCCTAAACTATGCTTGATTATGAAAACATGCTCTTTTGTGCTTAATTTAGTCAATTTTATTCCATGTACCTTCTATTTGATACCTTAACGTTGTTTGTTAGTGATTTCAAATGTATAAGGTAGGAATGACTCGGTGAGAATGGAAGAGGAGCATGCAAGGAGGAGGAAGCATGAAGAAACAAAGGAGAAGAGCAAAGAGATGTATGCGTGCACACAGCCTTTTGTGCGTATGCACAGGTAGCAAAGCAAAGCCAAGTGTGCGAGCACACATCATGTGGCACGTCACACGATCATCTAAAGTATCGCGAAGTGTGCGTGCGCACAACCTGAGATTTTGGCCAAGTGTGCATGCGCACACGTCTGTGCGTACACACAGGTACCCGCGCATGCCTTCATTTAAAATGCACGTGACTCGCATTTTTGAGAGGTTAGAGGCCCAATTCTAATGGCCATAGCTTATATTGGAAGGGGCAAACATTGAAGAAGGATAGCATAACATTAGGGTAGTTTTTAGATAGTAGTAGAAGGCTTTAGGTTTAGTTTTCTTTAAGTTTTCTCTCAACACCATTAGGGTTTATATTAGGATTTTAAATTTCAAGTGCCATTTTCCATTTTTGATCTTGGATTTTGCTAGTGTTCATTGTAAGTATCTCTTAATTACCACTTTTTATAGTTACAATTTTGGTACTCTTTCTTGTAGTTAAAGTCATAGTGTTAATATACATACTTTTTGCAATTTTGATCTTTTGTTGATGATTTGATGATTGATGAATGTTATATGCTTGGTTAAGTTGCTATTGTTGCTTTTGATTAATTGTTGCTCATAGTTTCAAGCATTTTCTCAAATTTGTCATTATTTGTGTTTATACCCACCAAGTGTTTGTGGAAATGTCAACTTTGATTATGAGCTAAATTTCCACCTCTTGGCTTGGGAGAAATGAGTATATGGGTTCCTAGAGTTGGAATGTCCAACATTTGGTGATAATTCTTGGATTGTTAATTGTTCTTGTTTCCACTAACGCTAACTTGTTGCTAAGGCAATTAGCAAGTGAGTTAGGATTTGTGGATTAAGAATAACTATGCTCACTTAACCTACTCTCCGATGTAAAGGTTAACCAAGTGAGATTAATCCATTACAATTGTTATAGTTGTGGTTGCAATAAGGAAAGGATTCCCTAGCTCATCCCAAGCCAAGATTTCATTTATGCTTTAAATCACACACACATATACATACATCAATCTCTTTTACATCTTACTTGTTCATATTACATAGCTAGTTCTTTAATTCCTTTATTAGTTTATTAATTGTATTTTTGAATGTTCTTTTATTCCTTTAATTGTTTATCTCTTCATTGAAAATCTCGTTGCCTTCACAACCAAAATTGTGCACTCATTGGCACTAGTCCTTGGGAGACGACTCGGGAATTCAAACTCCCGGTTTATAATTATTTTGAATAGTGACCATTTGTCCTTCTAAACTTTGGTGTTGTTCGATTGTTGAGTTGGGGCTACACTTGCAATGCTAATTCCACTTTCTTTGGAAGAAAATTCCTAACCCGCCCTGGGCCACGCACCAATAAGGCAAGTATTGGATGGAAAAAGTGAAGAGAAAAGCATGCAAAGTGGAGAATTCATGAGGAAATGGGGATTTGCTGAATTGAAAGCCACGCGCACGCATCACTCATGCGTACGCGTGAGGAGGAGATCTGCCAGCGACGCGCACGCGTCACCCACGGATACGCGTGAGGAGGGAAACTGCAAGGCAATGCGCACGCATCGACCATGCATACGCGTGACGCTGATCACCTGACCTCATTAAAAATGAATACGCTGGGGGCAATTTCTAAGCTTTCCAAGCCCAAATCCAACTCATTTCTGAAGCTATTTGATCCAGAATTCAAGATTGGACAAGGGGGGAGCAATTAGATTAGCTTAGGATCATGCTTTAGGTAGTTTTCTAGAGAGAGAAGCTCCCTCTTCTCTTTAGAATTAGGTTAATTTCTCTTAGATCTAGGGTTTAATTCTTTTTTTCATCGAGTTTTCTTTATAATTTCTTGTTCCTAAATCTTTGTTCTTCTTAGTTATCTTGTCAATTTCCCTTTTTATGCCTCTTTTTTGTTGATGCACTCTTGTTGAATTTGGATTTTCTTTAATGTAATTTATGTTTCATGTTTAATATTGCTTTTTTGAGTTGTTAGTGTTAATTTTTTGCATTGGATAGTTGTAGAATTTATTATTCTTGCAATTTTATTATGCTTTTCTTTTATGCCTTCCAAGTGTTTGGCAAAATGCTTGGTTGGATGTTAGAATAGCTTTTTGAGCATTCTTGGCTTGGAAAGAGAAATTAAGCAATCTTGAGTCATTCATACCCAACTTATGTTGGTCATCTAGAGTTGTTAGTTAATATTATTTCCATTGACTCTAATCTCTTGCTAATTCAATTAGTAAGTTGATTAGGAATTTTGGATTGAGATTAACTAGTCCTATTTGACTTTCTTCCTATGTTGAAGATAACATTGTACTTTCTTCCGATGTTGAAGATGACTTAATAGGATTAGCTCTTGTTAATCATTCTATTATGATTAATGACTAGGATAGAAGGCCTAGATTCTCAATCCTTGCCATGAATGTCTCTTTTTAGTAATTGCTTTCTTTAGTTGTTTGATTTACATTTCTTACCTTTTTAATTTCTTATCATTTAATTTCTCGCTTCTTTATCAACCCAACCCGTGAAACTCATAACCAATACTTGAGCACTCGATGGTGATTCCTAGGGAGAACGAACCGGGACTAATACTCTCGGTTATCTTTATTGGGTTGGACTTGTGACAACCAAAATTAAACTTTGATTGAGTGTTACTTGTCGGTTTGGAACTATACTTGCAACGAAGTTATTTTCTCTAACCGAGAAGAAATTCTAAGTCGACGAAAATACTCTATCACTAAGCATGCATGATCTCCTATGAGAAGCGAAGACTCTTTTGGGATTTTATTTTATGCTTAGTGTATTTGTATTCTTCACTTTTTTATTTATTTTTGTATATTCCTCTTAAAAGTTGATTTATGGAGAAACAAGTTATTTTTTGGTGTACTTCTGGGTTGTGTTATACTTTCTAGCCAGCCTTGTCTTCGCAGGTTGAGACTAGTACTTGCTATGTATCTCCTTTGGAATTCTATGCTTATGTGTGTGTGTATCTTTCATTTCTGTATATTGACGCATTTATCTTTACTGTTACATGAATGATGATGATTACCGCCTTTGTTTTATCCTTCCTTTATAGGCTCCTAGATATAATGTTATATTTTGAAACCCATATATACATATATATTAGGTGCTGTAATGTCTCACCACCTCTGATTTACGACTATAGCGTAAGGCTTTGTGTGGTAAAGTGTTACATCATAAGGAGGCGTGTGTCACGCTATAAAACTGCTGAGTCAGTGATTCAAGTTATAAATATCTTAAACGGATAATTACGAAAGTAAATGTATTAAAACACAAGTAATAATATATATGGGGATAAATATATATAAATTACTAATATACACTACAAGGGGGGCGCTACATGGCGGCAGTTTTTTTTATTGGCGGTATATTTAAACCGCTGCAAAAAGTAACCGCCACTAAATGAATATTTCACCGCACACGATTAGAAAACCGCCGCCAAATATGACTTATATGATTTGCTTCAAGTTTACCGGCGGCTTCGAAACTGCCGCTATTTATGAAAATGTTTTCAAGTTGGCGCACATTTAGCAGCGGTTTTAAAACCACCGCTAAGCGGTTCTATGGTTTCGATAATAGTTACCGGCGATTACAAATTGCCGCATTATCTAATAAATTTTTTAAACTTTGAATCATTTTTCGGCGGTTTAAAACCACTGCCAAATTAAAAAATAAAAAAAAGAAATTTGGGATTCTATAAAAAAGCCTATAACTTTTTAGGATATTATAGAACTATTTTTTTGGATTTTTTTTATTATTCTAAGAGTTAATATTTTCAACCTTAGAATCTAAACTTGCAGCAGAAACAAAAAACTTATCTACAAAAGAAAATAGTATTTTCATAAAAATACAAAGAAAAACAAATCTCTTGCAAAGAATTGTATAGTCTAATTCAACAAAATGTTTGTTTCAATCCAAAATATCTCCAATCCTAATAAATTATTTTTCACTCTATCATTCCACAGAACTCATCCCTGCAGCGATGTCTGGTGGCAACTCCTCACCTTGCCATTGAAATAGATAAATTAGAGCACTCTCCATCGCCTACATCTTTTTCTTATTTGTTGCTGCCTCATCTTCCATCGCCTTCCTCTTCAATTTTTCGCCTTCCAGCTTTGCCTGCAGTTCAAGCAGCTTTCTCTGGGTCTCCTCTAGTTGGACTCCGTTACCCAGTGCATGTGAGTTTGGATCGAAAAGTTGACTAGGAGTCGGTCCGAAATCCACACCACGCACTCTTTCCAGTTTCTCTTTTCCGAAAACTTGAGCAATGGAATCATTTTGAGACAACACTCTAGAAGATGCATCCTCTAGCTCAATCTCTTCAATTCTTTCCTACAGTCACAAATTAGCAAATACAATCATTTTGTGGATAGGTCCACCTCATGTCAAGAACACGCCAAACAGGAACATTAATTGTATCACTTTCATCACAGGAAAACACACACAAATATTCACGCGATAAAAATTGGGGCTCAAAAGATAACAACATAAAACAACTAAAATAGAGCATCTGTTTCATAGGATGCAAACCACTATAAAAAGAAATAAAGGATAAATGAAACTGAATCATTTAAATTCTACCCCAACTGTTTCTAAGTTACATCAAAGTTGAAAATGTCTAGAAACATAGCAAGGTAAATTTGTAACGATAATTAAAAGTAACGTGAATTGGAAATAGTAAAGTTCTTTTGGTCCATCTTGACATAGGGAAACAAACTATTCAGTAAAGAAATGAAAAACAAAATAAAATACAAAAGTAGACTATAACCCTATTTGAGATCATAACTTAATCGATCAATTATAATAAGTAGTTGGCTCAATTAATCGTGTTTTTCCTGCACTTCTCTTGTTGGTCCATCAGAGACAAAGGACGATTAGAAACTGATTTAAAAAGACTCAATGCTAAATAAATTGTATTGTGGTGTACCAATGATATATTAGAGTACCTTCGTTTCAGCTTTGGCGCGATACTCAAGGAACCATCTCCAATGCTCTCGATCAATTTCCGATGGACGCTGTTCAATATTTTGTTCTATCGTAAATGTTAGCTCGTAAAAATCACTATACAACCTTAGCCTTTCTTCCTTCCAAGACTTTCCCATACTTTTCAAAAATTTTTTCTTGATAGTTCCTTCACTATCTTCATCAAAGTGAAAAATTTGCTATACAAATAATACAATTTGTCAATAATTTAAAAAATAAGTAAATTTGATTCAACATAGATATATACTTTTACCTTGACACATTCATTATAAACCTTGTCTTTAGTGGTAATCTTATGCCAACTTTTCTTACAGATAGGAAATTTTCCATAGTCAGATCCTAACAGACCAAGCACGCCAATCAACAGTCCAGCTTCGTCACCAATTGCTTGCTTTGCGCTGTTGAACATGAGTACGATCTTTCTATCGTTAGGCCGTTCCATAGCCTCCCTCATGCTTATTCTTGCCGGCTTGATTGTGCCGTTAGAATCTATAAGCCAAATATAATACCTTATATGTGTATCCGTTGTGGACAGCATGCGAGAAAATTAATATATAACATATATTCTAAATCATGTTGAACAAAGAAAAATTATTAAATACGTTACCGATGATCTTAACTTCCCAAAATTCTGTAGTCTTGCGTCCTTTGCGACTCTAAGATCTAGGATTAACAAAGGGGTCATAAGCTTCTTGGTCAAGAGAATCTACATTATGTGCATCAGCTGCCAAGTTTACATGGCCTGGCTCGAGTCCTGAATGTTATTTGTGCTCGTTTGTGGAGCAGGCCTTGGTACACTACGCGGCAGAAGGAAATGGCGTGAAGTTGGAGGGACACTATCACCACTGTCCGGGAGAATTTGAGAATCATCACGGTGGGAAGCTGAAGCGAGAGGCGGAGCTGTTTGAGGTTGCTGACATTCTGGTCCTAATTTTTGTTTTTTTGTGTAACAACCTTTCCTAGCTATCTTAAAAGATAAATAGCACCTGTTTCTCAAATAAAACAAATTACAATGAATGAGTGTTAAAGGATGATGTATACTTTCGTAATTCATAATTAAAATCCTATATTGATTATAATAATTACTTTCACAGAATATACATCAAGGGTTTACTAGGTGGAAGCCTAGTTTGGTATGCACTAATTATCTCCTTATTAAAAGATTTTTACATTTTACACGGCAAGTGCTTTTTTTTTTGTCTAAACCTAACGTCTAATTAAAATAACACATTCATAAGATTATTAATGAGACATGAAATAAAAAATTTAAACAAAAATATATATTTTAAATTCTATTCACTCACAATCAAGTCTTGGTCATGTCACAGTTATGCTTTTTTGGACAAGTTGTTACAAGCAAAAGTTGAATTTTAATTCGTTAATTAATAGTGCATCTAGAAATGGACAAGTTTATATATAGAATTAAGGTTTTAAACAGGTGAAACTACAATTTGAAATGAAATCTTTTATTATTTCAAAACTTTTATTGACTATATATAAACTAAGCATTTAATGAATATAATGCTAGCTAATAATAGAAATTCGAGTCATTATGTTGGATTCTATGGATAATACTAATTTGCAAACACAAATGTGTAGATATATATACACGTTAATGTGCACATACCTTTAAAAGAAATTGGCTTGTTGTCCACTTTAAAAGTCTGCAAGATATATCCGTTATAATCACTGAAAGCAAATCTTTACTTAATATTAATATAAGGAGCATATATTATTATTGGGTTCAACCGTTCAAGGAATGGGTCTTTTGCACAGGAATTATTTTATTGGATAAAGAAGTGGGCTTGAAAGAATGCTCTTCATGAACAGAAGAATAAACAGTGGAATAATAACAAATCACTTAATATATTTTAAATACAATATGGTGGTTGTAACACACATTCAAATCATCCAAACAAACAGGCTTCTATAAAACAATTACATACTTCATAAATACTAACCTTTAAGGTAAGCTTCATAAGGTGTTTGTTAATGACAATTTATAACACTATTAAGTAATGAAAAATAACACATGGTTCATGAAATTAATAAACAAACATAAGTGAAGATGACAGCTGAAGCAAGTTTAACCATCAAAACCAGGGCATTCAATTATTTATACCACACAAATCTCAAATCCAGCATTGAATTATATATAAAATGCAGTCAAAGCAATCCAATTACCACCTAGATCCTACTCCTGGATTTTTCCACAGCCATGGAGCTGCACAGTAAAGAAATATTACTTAGCCAAACTTTATATCACATTAATTGGTGTATAAACTACATTACTAACTGTGTAATATTATCTAAGATTTAAAATATTGACTTATTTTATCCGTGTCATATCCATCGTACTCAACTGCAGTTTGCAGACATGGATCAATTAACTCTTTCAGACATGTTTGCCTTGTGTTACAATAAAATTCTATCAACTGCAGTGCAAAATTCAGTTTCTTTAATTAAAACTTGTGGTCAACTTATGCTTGGTAGCTAAAGTTATTTACTGGTGTATATTGACTAGCTGTGTTTTTTCCTAATGTAAAAAAAAAAAGAGAATAAAAAGAAAACAAAAAGGTAGCAAAAGATGTATATCTATTTTTTTTCTAACACTAGTTTGATGATTATTGATTAATTCCTAGAGGACTAAATCACAGCACAAACTACTAATAGTTTCACACTTCAGTGATCATAAGAAAAATTTCTTCTCAAACATAAATTATCAATACATTCAAATTAACCATCTAAGTAAATACCACCTATTAGGCTATAATCACTGACTTAGCTACAGATAATGGAGTGGGATTTCATCAAAAAAATGAGACATGAGTAATTGGAAGGTCCAAAAAATTGGTTATCATGATAGGACTTTGATCAAATTTCTCATCTCTTTAAATATTACCAAATTTGATCAAAAGATTGAGGAGCATCGTACAATTATCAAAACATGCAAAACCTTCTTTGATAGTAAGAACACCTACCATAATCACATTTTAACATCACAAATTGAAAGAAACACTGGTGGTTACTGGAGCAGAGAGGACGAGCTAACAGCTGGCCTGAACGGACGACAACAATGCGGGCAAAGACAATGACGCGATAGGCAGCTTCCAGAGACCGAGATTGCGACACGAGATAAGCAGTCTTCGTCGGCGACAACAAAGGCAGGCCAGAGCGCGAGAGGTGAGAGCTTCTCTTAGGGTGTGGGGGCTTCGTTCAATGTATTCAGGGCTGTGAGGTAGGCTGGGGTGTACAAGGATTGAGAAGAAGACGCTGGGGTATTTCATATGAGGAGTACTCAAATTTCGCGAGTGTTTGAAATAGTTGATACTAAACCAAATCCCTAATTTCGAATGTTAGTGGAAATTAATAATATTAGTTCTAATAATAATAATGTGAACAACAATAATAATAGTAAGTATAATAATATTTACTCCAATGAGTATATATTGCCAAAAAAAAATAGGAAGATAACCAGAATGATTATAACAGGAGAAATCTGAAAAATAAAAATATTAAAGAACCTAAATTTAGTGTTGATATTTTAAATTTTAAAATAATAACAATAATAGTAATAATAATACGGTATAGGGGTTAATAATAATAATATTATTATTTTATTTAACCTTTTATCAATAGCTTTTTTCATTCTTATTTTTCATTTACTTTAAATTTAACAACTAAATTTAGTCCTCTTTAGCTTTTGATTCCTTTAAAATTAGCAATCTATGTTTTGGTTTTAAAATTAGCAATCTATGTTTTAGTTCCAAAACAGATATTCAAACTATCCCTGAAATTGATTTTCTCATGTGAAGGATCGAAATTGAAATCTCAAACCTTGAGCAACACCAATCATGTATAACTAAGCTGCTATATTCATTGTGTATCCGTTGCTCCTTTCAAATAAAGACTAATATTGAGAATACATAATCCATTTTTGTATCTATTATTTTCTATTTTCAAAGTATTATCACGAGTATATACTTGACTTTGCCTACATTTAACTCTTGTAATAAATAATTGTAAATTCATTTCATTAGAATCTTCTGCATCTAATGCTCATAATTATAATAATAAGTATGTGTGAATGATATGTAAAATAGTAGACCCGAGGGCCTTGAATGTGGCACAGAATATAATGATAAACTCAATCCATAGAATTATTCACCTCAATAAAAATAACCAAAGTACCAATCAACTCTAAATATCAGATTCTCTAAATACTCCAATATGATAAACTGTCCACCAAGAACATTCTTGATTAACAATCTGAATAGTGATAAAGTCATGACAAAATCAGCAAACAAGTGACGATCTATCCTATATAACCTGAAAAGAAATTCTTTAACTATTTTAAAGCACTGTCCTCAAGGATTCAAGTATCATTGTGCCCACATAGCCAAATGCCACGCATTCTTCTTCCCAGGAGACATTCCACTATAAGGATATTCATTCTCTTCTGGCGTTTTATTGAGGTCATAGGACAACATGGAAGCCTTTCGTCCAGCAGAATCTGCCTCATCAGAGCCATCGGAGGAGACAACGTCCTCTTTCTCCATTGAATATGGAACCACTTCCCCCACTTCTTCGGATGCCTTCTGGATCTGGGATCGAGATAACCCTGAGAGGTACATCATAGCCAAACAAGCCCAGAATATAAAGAATTAGTGTGTGAACATAATCTTATTACATTAATAGCCAATAAGTTGTCTTTCTTACGTTCCCATAGTCGTTCAAGTCCATGTTCTATGAGTTTGAATTCCTCTCGTGCTGCAATATCCAGTTCAACGACAAGAGTATTTTCATAGCATGCCTGCACAACATACCAAAAATAATGTATAATTACTGTTTGGATATAAAATGATACATTGTAATGCCTTACAATATAGGAATTTCAAAATTAATCCAAAGATTCGATACCTAAAATGTAGAAAGCAGGTGACTTGATCGAATAAGAATTAAATTATTTTTTTGCAATAGAAGGCAGATTAGAATGCCTGGAGACTTACTGAATTATTACTGAATGAGGTTCTATGTATACAAGAGACATCGTATTAAATATATGTAGGAGCTTAGTGTAATATAGTCAGCTAAGAAGGTATAACTCAAAGAAAAGGCCTCCACTCTATCTGACTACCAAACTAATAGTTAAGCTCTCCTTAACAGGTGTCAGGGAACCAATTTCTAATCATAGTATATACTATAAAAGTTCATACACTTAAAATTCTATAGTTCAGTTGTTCTTCAGAAATTCCAGACTACTTGATGCGGACATCAAAATCCCATAATATATGTCCCTAACAAGCTGCAAGATTACAGGCTGATGGAGAGAATCCAAGGTTTGCTAGTGAAGGGAAAAAAAGGGGAACAAGTGCAGAAATGGGGATGAAATGGAGCATGTACAATTAATTAATAACTATCCACCAAAAACTATTCATATACAGTTCTAATCAATAATAGCTTAATCCGTCAATAACCTTTAACTATCCTCATATACTAGATACAACTAATACTTCCAAGCAAATGAAACAAGATTGAAAAGCACTTATGTCTTGATGTGGTACTCATGCTGGTGAGAATTAAATGAAGTTACAACTTTACACCTTATGGATGTAGCATTGTAGTTTACCACATAGTCCATATTATCTTGGCCTAGTGAGATATCTTGTTACGTTCAATCAACATAAAATAAAGATAAAAAATGATATAAGTTAACAACAACAAAAGCCAAAAGGACGTGTTTTTATATTAGTTAGTTATTTTATATATATTTTTTCATATAATTTCTAACAAGACTTAAGTAAAAATTACATGGCGATTAGTTAATAAACACATGAATATATAACTTCACCTCATCAAGTATTCTCCGTGAGTACTGGTGTACGAAATTGTGATCTCAATGGCGCCAACAACTTGGTACGCACAATCGTAATATCACTCTTCTTCACAACTTCGCACAACTAACTAGCAAGTGCACTGGGTGGTCCAAGTAATAAACCTTACGTGAGTAAAGGTCGATCCCACGGAGATTGTCGGTTTGAAGTAAGCTATGGTCACCTTGTAAATCTCAGTCAGGCGGATTCAAAGGGTTATGGAGTTTTGATAATTAAAAGATAAATAAACATGAAATAAAGATAGAGATACTTATGTAAATCATTGGTGGAAATTTCAGATAAGTGTATGGAGATGCGTTGTTCCTTCTGAATCTCTGCTTTCCTACTACCTTCATCCAATCCTTCATACTCCTTTCTATGGCAAGCTGTATGTTGGGCGTCAACGTTGTCAATGGCTACTTCTCGTCCTCTCAGTGAAAATGGTCCTCTACGGTTTCCTGCATGGCTAATCAGCTGTTGGTTCTTGGTGCACGAAATTGTGATCACTACTTTTCAAAACATAAACAATCCCTAGTAATGGCTCCAAAGACTTGGTGCTCAATACCATGGCATAAACACAACTTCGCACAACTAACCAGCAAGTGCACTGGGTCGTCCAAGTAATAAACCTTACGCGAGTAAGGGTCGATCCCACGGAGATTGGTGGTATGAAGCAAGCTATGGTCACCTTGTAAATCTCAGTCAGGCAGACTCAAATGGGGTATAGATGATGAATAAAGCATAAAGATAAAGATAGAGATACTTATGTATATCATTGGTGTAAGAGCTTCAGATAAGCGAATGAAGATGCCTTCCCTTCCGTCTCTCTACTTTCCTACTGTCTTCATCCAATCCTTCTTACTCTTTTCCATGGCAAGCTCGTGTAGGGTTTCACCGTTGTCAATGGCTACCTCCCATCCTCTCATTGAAAATACGTCCCTGATGCTCTGTCACAGCATAGGCTAACCATCTGTCGGTTCTCGGTCCGGCCGGAATAGAATCCAGTGATTCTTTTGCGTCTGTCACTAACGCCCCGCCTTTCGGAGTTTGAAGCACGTCACAGTCATTCAATCATTGAATCCTACTCAGAATACCACAGACAAGGTTTAGACCTTCCGGATTCTCTTGAATGCCGCCATCAGTTCTCGCCTATACCACGAGGACTCCGATTAAAGAATCCAAGAGATATTCACTAAGCCTCATGTGCTTGTAGAACAAGAATGGTTGTCAGTCACCTTGTTCATGAGTGAGAATGATGATGAGTGTCACAGATCATCACATTCATCAAGTTGAAGAACAAGTGATATCTTGGACAAAGAACAAGCGGAATTGAATAGAAGAACAATAGTAATTGCATTAATACTCGAGGTACAGCAGAGCTCCACACCTTAATCTATGGTGTGTAGAAACTCCACCGTTGAAAATACATAAGAACAAGGTCTAGGCATGGCCGTGAGGCCAGCCTCTCAAATGATCTAAGAACTAGATGTCCAAAGATGAAAAATACAATAGTAAAAGGTCCTATATATAGAGAACTAGTAGCCTAGGGTGTACAGAGATGAGTAAATGACATAAAAATCCACTTCCGGGCCCACTTGGTGTGTGCTTGGGCTGAGCAATGAAGCATTTTCGTGTAGAGACTCTTCTTGGAGTTAAACGCCAGCTTTTATGCCAGTTTGGGCGTTTAACTCCCATTTAGGTGCCAGTTCCGGCGTTTAACGCTGGAAATTCTGTAGGTGACTTTGAACGCCGGTTTGGGCCATCAAATCTTGGGCAAAGTATGGACTATCATATATTGCTGGAAAGCCCAGGATGTCTACTTTCCAACGCCGTTGAGAGCGCGCCAATTGGGCTTCTGTAGCTCCAGAAAATCCACTTCGAGTGCAGGGAGGTCAGAATCCAACAGCATCTGCAGTCCTTTTGAGTCTCTGGATCAGATTTTTGCTCAGATCCCTCAATTTCAGCCAGAAAATACCTGAAATCACAGAAAAACACACAAACTCATAGTAAAGTCCAGAAAAGTGAATTTTAACTAAAAACTAATAAAAATATAATAAAAACTAACTAAAAGATACTAAAAACATACTAAAAACAATGCCAAAAAGCGTACAAATTATCCGCTCATCACAACACCAAACTTAAATTGTTGCTTGTCCCCAAGCAACTGAAGATCAAATAAGATAAAAAGAAGAGAATATACTATAGACTCCAAACTATCAATGAAACTTAGCTCCAAATTAGATGAGCGGGACTAGTAGCTTTTTGCCTCTAAACAGTTTTGGCATCTCACTTTATCCTCTGAGGTTCAGAATGATTGGCTTCTTTAGGAACTCAGAATCCAGATAGTGTTATTGATTCTCCTAGTTAAGTATGATGATTCTTGAACACAGCTACTTATTGAGTCTTGGCCGTGGCCCAAAGCATTCTGTCTTCCAGTATTACCACCGGATACATACATGCCACAGACACATAATTGGGTGAACCTTTTCAGATTGTGACTTAGCTTTGCTAGAGTCCCCAATTAGAGGTGTCCAGGGTTCTTAAGCACACTCTTTTTGCCTTGGATCACAACTTTATTTCTTTCTTTTTCTTTCTTTTTCTTTCTTTTTCTCCTTTTTTTTCGTTTTTCTCCTTTCCTTCTTTTTTTTTTTTGTATTCACTGCTTTTTCTTGCTTCAAGAATCATTTTTATGATTTTTCAGATCCTCAGTAACATGTCTCCTTTTTCATCATTCTTTCAAGAGCCAACAACTTTAACATTCATGAACCACAAATTCAAAAGACATATGCACTGTTCAAGCATACATTCAGAGAACAAAAGTGTTGCCACCACATCAAACTAATTAAGCTAGTTTTAAAGATGAATTTGAAATCCTGTACTTCTTGTTCTTTTGTGATAAAAACAGTTTTCATTTAAGAAAGGTGATGGATTCATATAACTTTTTGGCATAGACACTAAGACACTAATGATCATAAGACACAAACATAGATAAACATAAGCATAAAAATTCGAAAAACAAGAAAATAAAGAACAAGGAGATTAAAGAACGGGTCCACCTTAGTGATGGCGGCTTGTTCTTCCTCTTGAAGGCCTTATGGAGTGTTTGAGCTCCTCAATGTCTCTTCCTTGTCTTTGTTGCTCCTCTCTCATGATTCTTTGATCTTCTCTAATTTCATGGAGGAGAATGGAGTGTTCTTGGTGCTCCACCCTTAGTTGTCCCATGTTGGAACTTAATTCTCCTAGGGAGGTGTTCAGTTGCTCCTAATAGTCTTGTGGAGGAAGGTGCATCCCTTGAGGTATCTCAGGGATCTCATGATGAGAGGGGTCTCTTGTTTGCTCCATCTTTTTCTTAGTGATGGGCTTGAGATCATGCCTTCTCAGTTGAACCGGCTTTAGATGCCATAAATGGTTATGGAAAAACAAAAAGCAATGCTTTTACCACACCAAACTTAAAAGGTTTGCTCGTCCTCGAGCAAAAGAAGAAAGAAGAGAGTAGAAGAAGAAGAAGTGAGGAAGAAGGGAGTGGCTTTTGTGTTTCGGCCATAGAGGGGGAGAAGTGGTGTTTAGGTGGTGTGAAAATGAAGGAGTGAAGAAGGGTTTATGGAGAAGAGGTATTGAGGTGATTGGTGAATGGGTGAAGAAGAAGAGAGAGTGTGGTGGGTTGGTGGGGATCCTGTGGGGTCCACAGATCCTAAGGTGTCAAGGAAAAGTCATCCCTGCACCAAATGGCACTCAAAATCTCGTTTTGAGCCAATTCTGGCGTTAAACGCCGGGCTGGTGCCCATTTCTGGCGTTTAACGCCAGGTTCTAGCCCTTTCCTGGCGTTTAACGCCAGTCTGGTGCCCCTTTCTGGCGTTAAACGCCCAGAATGGTGCCAGACTGGGCGTTAAACGCCCAACTGCTAGCCTCACTGGCGTTTAAACGCCAGTGAGTTCTTCCTCCAGGGTGTGCTGTTTTTCTTCTTGTTTTTCATTCTGTTTTTGCTTTTTCAATGGATTTTGTGACTTCTTATGATCATCAACCTACAAAAAACATAAAATAACAAAAGAAAAAATATAAAATATAATCATTGGGTTGCCTCCCAACAAGCGCTTCTTTAATGTCAGTAGCTTGACAGAGGGCTCTCATGGAGCCTCACAGATACTCAGAGCAATGTTGGAACCTCCCAACACCAAACTTAGAGTTTGAATGTGGGGGTTCAACACCAAACTTAGAGTTTGGTTGTGGCCTCCCAACACCAAACTTAGAGTTTGACTGTGGGGGCTCTGTTTGTCTCTGATTTGAGAGAAGCTCTTCATGCTTCTTCTCCTTGGTGACAGAGGGATATCCTTGAGCCTTAAACACCAAGAATTTTTCATTCACTTGAATGATCAGTTCACCTCCATCAACATCAATCACAGCCTTTGCTGTGGCTAGGAAGAGTCTGCCAAGGATGATGGATTCATCCATGCACTTCCCAGTCTCTAGGACCATAAAATCAGTAGGGATGTAATGGTCTTCAACTTTTACCAAAACATTCTCTACAAGTCCATGAGCTTGTTTTCTTGAGTTGTCTGCCATCTCTTAGTGAGATTCTTGCAGCTTGTACCTCAAAGATCCCTAGTTTCTCCATAACAGAGAGAGGCATGAGGTTTACACTTGACCCTAAGTCACACAGAGCCTTCTTGAAGGTCATGGTGCCTATGGTACAAGGTATTGAAAACTTCCCAGGATCTTGTCTCTTTTGAGATAATTTCTGCCTAGACAAGTCATCTAGTTCTTTGGTGAGCAAAGGAGGTTCATCCTCCCAAGTCTCATTTCCAAATAACTTGTCATTTAGCTTCATGATTGCTCCAAGATATTTAGCAACTTGCTCTTCAGTGACATACTCATCCTCTTCAGAGGAAGAATACTCATCAGAGCTCATGAATGGCAGAAGTAAGTCCAATGGAATCTCTATGGTCTCATTTAACCTTACGCGAGTAAGGGTCGATCCCACGGAGATTGGTGGTATGAAGCAAGCTATGGTCACCTTGTAAATCTCAGTCAGGCAGACTCAAATGGGGTATAGATGATGAATAAAGCATAAAGATAAAGATAGAGATACTTATGTATATCATTGGTGTAAGAGCTTCAGATAAGCGAATGAAGATGCCTTCCCTTCCGTCTCTCTGCTTTCCTACTGTCTTCATCCAATCCTTCTTACTCTTTTCCATGGCAAGCTCGTGTAGGGTTTCACCATTGTCAATGGCTACCTCCCATCCTCTCATTGGAAATACGTCCCTGATGCTCTGTCACAGCATAGGCTAACCATCTGTCGGTTCTCGGTCCGGCCGGAATAGAATCCAGTGATTCTTTTGCGTCTGTCACTAACGCCCCGCCTTTCGGAGTTTGAAGCACGTCACAGTCATTCAATCATTGAATCCTACTCAGAATACCACAGACAAGGTTTAGACCTTCCGGATTCTCTTGAATGCCGCCATCAGTTCTCGCCTATACCACGAGGACTCCGATTAAAGAATCCAAGAGATATTCACTAAGCCTCATGTGCTTGTAGAACAAGAATGGTTGTCAGTCACCTTGTTCATGAGTGAGAATGATGATGAGTGTCACAGATCATCACATTCATCAAGTTGAAGAACAAGTGATATCTTGGACAAAGAACAAGCGGAATTGAATAGAAGAACAATAGTAATTGCATTAATACTCGAGGTACAGCAGAGCTCCACACCTTAATCTATGGTGTGTAGAAACTCCACCGTTGAAAATACATAAGAACAAGGTCTAGGCATGGCCGTGAGGCCAGCCTCTCAAATGATCTAAGAACTAGATGTCCAAAGATGAAAAATACAATAGTAAAAGGTCCTATATATAGAGAACTAGTAGCCTAGGGTGTACAGAGATGAGTAAATGACATAAAAATCCACTTCCGGGCCCACTTGGTGTGTGCTTGGGCTGAGCAATGAAGCATTTTCGTGTAGAGACTCTTCTTGGAGTTAAACGCCAGCTTTTATGCCAGTTTGGGCGTTTAACTCCCATTTAGGTGCCAGTTCCGGCGTTTAACGCTGGAAATTCTGTAGGTGACTTTGAACGCCGGTTTGGGCCATCAAATCTTGGGCAAAGTATGGACTATCATATATTGCTGGAAAGCCCAGGATGTCTACTTTCCAACGCCGTTGAGAGCGCGCCAATTGGGCTTCTGTAGCTCCAGAAAATCCACTTCGAGTGCAGGGAGGTCAGAATCCAACAGCATCTGCAGCCCTTTTGAGTCTCTGGATCAGATTTTTGCTCAGATCCCTCAATTTCAGCCAGAAAATACCTGAAATCACAGAAAAACACACAAACTCATAGTAAAGTCCAGAAAAGTGAATTTTAACTAAAAACTAATAAAAATATAATAAAAACTAACTAAAAGATACTAAAAACATACTAAAAACAATGCCAAAAAGCGTACAAATTATCCGCTCATCAGTTCTCGATCGTGTAGGAATATGATTTACTATCTTTTTGCGTCTGTCACTACGCCCTACAGTCGCGAGTTTGAAGCTCGTCACAGTTATCCCATCCCAGATCCTACTCGGAATACCACAGATAAGGTTTAGACTTTCCGGATCTCAAGAATGCTGCCAATTGATTCTAGCTTATACCACGAAGACTCTCATCTAACGGAATGGAAGGCTCTATTGTCAGGAGATGCAACCATGCGTCGTGGACCAGGAATCCAAGAGATACACACTCTAACTTTCGCAGGTAGAACGGAAGTGTTTGTTAGGCACGCGTTCATAAGTGAGAATGGTGATGAGTGTCACGGATCATCACATTCATCAGATTGAAGTACGAATGAATATCTTAGAATAGGAATAAGCATGCATTGAATAGAAGAACAATAGTACTTTGCATTAATACTCGAGGAACAGTAAAGCTCCATACCTTAATCTATGGTGTGTAGAAACTCCACTGTTGAAAATACATAAGACCAAGGTCTAGGCATGGCCGAGAGGCGAGCCTCCAAAATGTGATCAAAGGATCAAAAGATAATCCAAAGACGTCTAATACAATAGTAAAAAGTTCTATTTATTCTAAACTAGTTACTAGGGTTACAGAAATAGGTAAATGATGCAGAAATCCACTTCCGGGCCCACTTGGTGTGTGCTTAGGCTGAGCATTGAAGCTTTTACGTGTAAAAGTCTTCCTTGGAGTTAAACGCCAGTTTGTAATTTGTTTCTGACATTTAACTCTGCTTTGCAACTTGTTTCTGGCGTTTAACGCCAGAATAGGGCAGAAAGCTGGCGTTAAACGCCAGTTTGCATAATCTAAACTCGAGAAAAGTATGGACTATTATATATTGCTGGAAAGCCCTGGATGTCTAATTTCCAATGCAATGGAGAGAGCACCATTTGAACCTCTGTAGCTCCAAAAAATCTATTTCGAGTGCAGGGAGGTCAGAATCCAATAACATCTGCAGTCCTTTATCAGCCTCTGAATCAGATTTTTGCTCAGATCCCTCAATTTCAGCCAGAAAATACCTGAAATCATAGAAAACACACAAACTCTTAGTAAAGTCCAAAAATATGAATTTTGATTAAAAACTAATAAAAATATACTAAAAAGTGAATAAAACATACTAAAAACTATATAAAAATAATGCCAAAAAGCGTATAAATTATCCGCTCATCACAACACCAAACTTAAATTGTTGCTTGTCCCCAAGCAACTGAAAACAAAATAGGATAAAAAGAAGAGAATATACAATGAATTTCACAATATCAATGAAACTTAGTCCTAATTAGATGAGCGGGACTAGTAGCTTTTTGCTTCTAAACAGTTTTGGCATCTCACTTTATCCTTTGAAATTCAGAATGATTGGCATCTATAAGAACTTAGAATTTCAGATAGTGTTATTGATTCTCCTAGTTCAGTATGTTGATTCTTGAACACAGCTACTTTATGAGTCTTAGCCGTGGCCCTAAGCACTTTGTTTTCCAGTATTACCACGGGATACATAAATGCCACAGACACATAACTGGGTGAACTTTTTCAGATTGTGACTTAGCTTTGCTAAAGTCCCCAGTTAGAGGTGTCCAAAGTTCTTAAGCACACTCTTTTGCTTTGGATCACGACCTTAACTACTCAGTCTCAAGCATTTCACTTGGACCTTCATGACACAAGCACATGGTTAAGGACAGCTTGATTTAGCCGCTTAGGCCTGGATTTTATTTCCTTGGGCCCTCCTATCCATTAATGCTCAAAGCCTTGGATCCTTTTTACCCTTGTCTTTTGGTTTAAAGGGCTATTGGCTTTTTCTACTTGCTTTTTCTTTCTCTTTCTCTTTTTTTTTTCGTCACTTTTTTTTCACTGCTTTTTCTTGCTTCAAGAATCAATTTCATGATTTTTCATATTATCAATAACATTTCTCTTTGTTCATCATTCTTTCAAAAGCCAACAATTTTAACATTTATAAACAACAAGATCAAATTTCAAGATAAAATTTGAAATCCAAGTACTTATTGTTCTTTTGTAATTAAGCACATTTTTCATTTAAGAGAGGTGAAGAATTCATGGAATTATTCATAGCTTTAAGACATAGACACTTGACACTAATGATCATGTAATAAAGACACAAAACATAGCTGACACAATAAGCATAAAACCCGAAAACAGAAAAATAAATAGACAAGGAGATTAAGGAATGAGTCCACCTTAGTGAGGGTGGCGTCTTCCTCTTGAAGAACCAATGGAGCGCCTAAGCTCCTCTATGTCTCTTCCTTGCCTATGTTGCTCCTCCCTCATAGCTCTTTGATCTTCTCTAATCTCATGGAGAATGATGGAGTGCTCTTGGTGCTCCACCCTTAGTTGGTCCATGTTGTAACTCAAGCCTTCCAAAGAGGTGTTGAGTTGTTCCCAATAGTTGTGTGGAGAAAATTGCATCCCTTGAGGCATCTCAGGAAATTCTTGATGAGGATCTTCCTCATGCTCTTGTTGAGATCCATGAATGGGCTCTCTTGTTTGCTCCATCTTTTTATTAGTGATGGGCTTGTCCTCTTCAATGAGGATGTTTCCTTCTATGTCAACTTCAACTAAATTGCATAGATGACAAATGAGATGAGAAAAGGCTAACCTTGCCAAAGTGGATGACTTGTCAGCCACCTTGTAGAGTTCTAGAGGTATGATCTCATGAACTTCTACTTCCTCTCCAATCATGATACTATGGATCATGATGGCCCGATCCACAATCACTTCAGATCGGTTGCTAGTAGGATGAACTCCAACCATCCTCTAGCCACAGGCTTAAGGTCTGGTCTTCTCAATTGAACCGGATTGCCTCTTGAGTCTCTTTTCTATTGAGCTCCTTCCACACATAAATCCATGAGGACTTGGTCCAACCTTTGACCAAAGTTGACCCTTCTAGTGTAAGGACGTGCATTTTCTTGCATTATTGGCAAATGAAATGCCAACCTTACATTTTTCGGACTGAAATCTAAGTATTTCCTTCGAACCATTGTAAGCCAATTCTTTGGATTCGGGTTCACACTTTGATCATGGTTCTTAGTGATCCATGCATTGGCATAGAACTCTTGAACCATTAAGATTCCGACTTGTTGAATGGGGTTGGTAAGAACTTCCCAACCTCTTCTTCGAATTTCATGTCGGATCTCCGGATACTCATTTTTCTTGAGCATGAAAGGGACCTCAGGGATCACCTTCTTCTTGGCAATAACTTCATAAAAGTGGTCTTGATGGACCTTTCAGATGAATCTCTCCATCTCCCATGACTTGGAGGTGGAAGATTTTGCCTTTCCTTTCCTCTTTCTTGAAGTTTCTCCGGCCTTAGGTGCCATAAATGGTTATAGAAAAATAAAAAGCAATGCTTTGACCACACCAAACTTAAAAGGTTTGCTCGTCCTTGAGCAAAAGAAGAAAGAAATAAGGGGAAGAAGAAGAAAATGGAGGAGATGGAGGGAGATATGTGATTCGGCCAAGAGGGGGGAAAGGTGTTTGTGTTGTGTGAATATGAAGGAGTAGTGAGAGGTTTATATAGGGGTGAAGGGAGGGTTGGGTTTTGGTCATTAAGGAGGGTTTGGGAAGGAAAAGTGTTTTGAATTTGAAAGGTGAGGTAGGTAGGATTTTTGGAGAAGAGATATGGAGGTGATTGGTGAAGAGAATATAGGAAAGAGGGTATGATTTGATTGGTGGGAGAGAGAGAGAGAGAGAGAGAAAGAGAGAGAGAGGTAGGGTAGGTAGGGATCCTGTGGGGTCCACAGATCCTAAGGGGTCAAGAATGTATCATCCCTGCTCCTATTAGGCGTACAAAATGCCCTTGCTGTGCAATCCTGGCGTTTAACGCCAGATTGCTGCTTGTTTCTGGCGTTAAATGCCAGCTTTTATTCCTTTCCTGGCATTAAATGCCAGGTTGCAACTTGTTTCGAGCGTTTAACGCCAGATTATAGCCTGTTTCTGGCATTTAACGCCAGTCTGGTGCTTGTTTCTGGCGTTTAACGCCCAGAATGGTGCCAGACTGGGCGTTAAACGCCCATTCTACTACCCTTACTGTCTCCTCTAGGGTGTGCTGTTTTTAATGCTGTTTTTTATTTTTCTTTAATTCTTGCAATTTTTTTTGTGACTCCACATGATCATCAACCTAAAAAAAAGAAAATAACATGAAATAACAGAGATAAATAAAAATTGGGTTGCTTCCTAATAAGCGCTTTTTTAATGTCAATAGCTTGACAGTGGGCTTTCATGGAGCCTCACAGATATTCAGAGCATTGTTGGGACCTCCCAACACCAAACTTAGAGTTTGAATGTGGGGGGTTCAACACCAAACTTAGAGTTTGGTTGTGGCCTCCCAACACCAAACTTAGAGTTTGGCTGTGGGGGCTTTGTTTAACTCTGTATTAAGAGAAGCTTTTCATACTTCCTCTCCATGGTTGCAGAGGGAGATCCTTGAGATTCAAACACAAGGTAGTCCTCATTCAGTTGAAGGACCAACTCTCCTCTGTCCACATCATTCACAGCTTTTGCTGTGGTTAGGAAGGATCTTCCAAGGATGATGGATTCATCCTCATCCTTCCCAGTGTCTAGGATTATGAAATTAGCAGGGATGTAAAGGCCTTTGACCTTTACTAGCATGTCCTCTACCTGTCTATAAGCCTTTTTCATGGATTTATCTGTCATCTCTAATGAGAATGTGGAAGCCTGTACCTCAAAGATTCCCAGTTTCTTCATTACAGAGAGTGGCATTAAGTTTATGCCTGACCCCAAGTCACACAGAGTCTTCTCAAAGGTCATGGTGCCTATGGTACAGAGAATTAAGAATTTACGAGGATCCTGTTTTTTTTTTTTGAGGTAAAGTGTGCTGAACCCAGGTATTCAGTTTATTAATGAGCAATGGAGGCTCATCCTCCCAAGTCTCATTACCAAATAGCTTAGCATTCAGCTTCATGATTGCTCCTAAATACTAGGCAACTTGCCCTTCAACAATGTCTTCATCTTTTTCAGAAGATGAATAGTCATCAGAGCTCATGAATGGTAAAAGGAGGTTCAATAGAATCTCTATGGTCTCTAGATGAGCCTCAGATTCCTTAGGTTCCTCAATTGGGAACTCCTTTTTGTCCAGAGGATGTCCCAGGAGGTCTTCTTCACTGGAATTCACGTCCTCCTCCTCCTCTCTAGGTTCGGCCACACCAAGCAAGGTTATGGCCTTGCACTCTTTTTTTGGGGTTCTCTTCTGTATTGCTTGGGAGAGTACTAGGAGGAGTTTCAGCAACTCTTTTACTCAGTTGGCCCACTTGTGCCTCCAAATTTCTAATGCTGGACCTTGTTTCATTCATGAAACTTAGAGTGGCCTTAGACAGATCAGAGATTATGTTTGCAAAGCTAGAGGGGCTCTGCTCAGAATTCTCTGTCTGTTGCTGATAAGATGATGGAAAAGGCTTGCTATTGCTAAACCTGTTTCTTCCACCATTATTAAAGCCTTGTTGGGGCTTTTGTTGATCCTTCCATGAGAAATTTGGATGATTTCTCCATGAGGGATTATAGGTGTTTCCATAGGCTTCACCCATGTAATTCACCTCTGCCATTGTAGGGTTCTCAGGATCATAAGCTTCTTCTTCAGAAGATGCTTCTTTAGTACTGTTGGATGCATTTTGCAATCCATTCAGACTCTGAGAAATCAAATTGACTTGTTGAGTCAACATTTTATTCTGAGCCAATATGGCATTCAGAGCATCAATTTCAAGAACTCCATTCCTCTGAGGTATCCCATTACTCAAAATATTCCTTTCAGAAGTTTACATGAACTGGTTATTTACAACCATGTCAATGAGTTCCTGAGCTTCTGCAGGCGTTTTCTTCAGGTGAATAGATCCACCTGCAGAATGGTCCAATGACATCTTAGACAATTCAGACAATCTATCATAGAATATATCCAAGATGGTCTATTTTGAAAGCATGTCAGAAGGACACTTTTTGGTCAGTTGCTTGTATCTCTCCCAAGCTTCATAGAGGGATTCACTTTCTTTCTGTCTGAAGGTTTGAACATCCACTCTAAGCTTACTCAGCTTTTGAGGAGGAAAGAACTTGGCTAAAAAAGCTGTGACCAGCTTATCCCAAGAGTTCAGGCTATCTTTAGGTTGAGAATCCAACCATACTCTAGCTCTGTCTCTTACAGCAAAAGGGAAAAGCATAAGCCTGTAGACCTCAGAATCAACTCCATTGGTCTTAATAGTATCACAGATCTGCAAGAATTCAGTTAAGAACTGAAAAGGATCTTCTGATGGAAATCCATAAAACTTGCAATTCTGTTACATCAGAGAAACTAATTGAGGTTTTAGCTCAAAATTGTTTGCTCCAATGGCAGGGATTGAGATGCTTCTTCCATGTAAGTTGGAATTTGGTGCAGTAAAGTCACCAAGCATCTTCCTTGCATTGTTGTTGGGTTCGGCCGTGTCTCTTTCTTTTTTGAGATTCTTTGTAAGGTTTTCTCTGGATTGTTGTGCTTTAGCTTCTCTTAGCTTCTTCTTCAGAGTCCTTTCAGGTTCAGGATCTGCTTCAACAAGAATGTCCTTGTCCTTGCTCCTGCTCATATGAAAAAGAAGAGGATAGAAAAGGAAGAGGAATCATCTATGTCACAATATAGAGATTCCTTTATTTGAATAGAAGAAGATAAGAATAGGAGAATGAGAAGAGAAGAATTCGAACACAGAGAGGAAGAGAGGGTTCGAATTTTAAGATGAAGAGAAGGAAAATATTTTTATTTTTATTTTAATTATTAGTTAGAATTCGAAATTAGAGGAAGAAGTAGAATAAAATTAAAATTTAAAATAATTAGTTAATTAAAAGAATTTTTTTTGAAAAAGGGTGAGGAATTTTCGAAAATTAGAGAGAGAAAAGTAGTTAGGTGGTTTTGAAAAAGATAAGAAATAGTAAAACAAACAAAAAAGTCAATTAGTTAGTTGAAAAAGATTTGAAAATCAATTTTGAAAAGATAAGAAGTTAGAAAATATTTTGAGATTGATTTTGAAAAAGATATGATTGAGATTTATTTTGAAAAAGATTTGATTTTTAAAATCAGAATTAATGACTTGACTCACAAGAAATCAAAAGATATGATTCTAAAATTTAAAGTTTGACTCTTTTTTAACAAGAAAGTAACAAACTTGAAATTTTTGACTCAAATCATTAATTGTTAGTATAATTTTTGAAAATAGAAGATAAAATTAAGAAAAATATTTTTGAAAATTAATTTTAAATAATTTTTTAAATTAATTAAAGGAAAAAGAAAAGATTTGATTTTGAAAAAGATTTTGAAAAGATAAGATTTTTAAAATTGAAATCTTGACTTGACTAACAAGAAACAATTTATTTTAAAATTTTTTTAACTAAGTCAATCCAAAGATTTCGAAAATTATGAGTAAAATAAGGAAAAGATATTTTTTATTTTTTTTAATTTTTAATGATGAGAGAGAAAAACACAAATATGACCCAAAACATGAAAATTTTGGATCAAAACCAATTATGCATGCAAGAACACTATGAATGTCAAGATGAACACCAAGAACACTTTAAAGATCATGATGAACATCATGAATTTATTTTTGAAAAATTTTCAAGAAAAGAAAAACATACAAGACACCAAACTTAGAAATTTTTAATGCTTAGACACTAACAAACTAAAAATGCATATGAAAAACAAGATAAGACACAAAACAATAAAATGTAAAGATCAAACAAGAAGACTTGTCAAGAACAACTTGAAGATCATGAAGAATGCAATGCATGAAATTTTCAAAAAATGCACAAATTTTTAAAACATGCAATTGACATCAAACTTAAAAATTGATACTAACTCAAACAAGAAACACAAAATATTTTTTTATTTTTTGATTTTATAAATTTTTTTGGATTTTTCGAAAATTATTTTTAGAAAAACGAAAAAGAAGAAAAATTTTTGAAAGATTTTTGAAAACTTTTTAAAAATGAAATAAAGGTTGAAAGAAGAAGAAAATTACCTAATCCGAGCAACAAGATGAACCGTCAGTTGTCCAAACTCGAACAATCCCCGGCAACGGCGCCAAAAACTTGGTGCACGAAATTGTGATCTCAATGGCGCCAACAACTTGGTACGCACAATTGTAATATCACTCTTCTTCACAACTTCGCACAACTAACCAGCAAGTGCACTGGGTCGTTCAAGTAATAAACCTTACGTGAGTAAAGGTCGATCCCACGAAGATTGTCAGCTTGAAGAAAGCTATGGTCACCTTGTAAATCTCACTCAGGCGAATTCAAATGGTTATGGAGTTTTGATAACTAAAAGATAAATAAAACATGAAATAAAGATAGAAATACTTATGTAAATCTTTGGTGGGAATTTCAGATAAGTGTATGGAGATGCGTTGTTCCTTCTGAATCTCTGCTTTCTTACTGCCTTCATCCAATCCCTCATACTCCTTTCTATGGCAAGCTGTATGTTGGGCGTCACCGTTGTCAATGGCTACTTCCCGTCCTCTCAGTGAAAATGGTTCTCTACGGTTTCCCGCATGGCTAATCAGCTGTTAGTTCTCGATCGTGTAGGAATATGATTTACTATCCTTTTGCGTCTGTCACTACGCCCTACAGTCGCGAGTTTGAAGCTCGTTACAGTCATCCCATCCCAGATCCTACTCGAAATACTAGAAACAAGATTTAGACTTTCCGGATCTCAAGAATGCTGCCAATTGATTCTAGCTTATACCACGAAGACTCTCATCTCACGGAATGGAAGGCTCTATTGTCAGGAGATGCAACCATGCGTCGTAGACCAGGAATCCAAGAGATACACACTCTAACTTTCGCAGGTAGAACGAAAGTGTTTGTTTGGCACGCGTTCATAAGTGAGAATGGTGATGAGTGTCACGGATCATCACATTCATCAGATTGAAGTGCGAATGAATATCTTAGAATAAGAATAAGCATGAATTGAATAGAAGAACAATAGTACTTTGCATTAATACTCTAGGAACAGCAGAGCTCCACACCTTAATCTATGGTGTGTAGAAACTCCACCGTTGAAAATACATAAGACCAAGGTCTAGGCATGGCCGAGAGGCGAGCCTCCAAAACGTGATCAAAGGATCAAAAGATAATCCAAAGATGTCTAATACAATAGGCAAAAGTTCTATTTATACTAAACTAGTTACTAGGGTTACAGAAATAGGTAAATGATGCAGAAATCCACTTCTGGGCCCACTTGGTGTGTGCTTAGGCTGAGCATTGAAGCTTTTATGTGTAAAAATCTTCCTTGGAGTTAAACGCCAGTTTTTAATTTGTTTCTGGCGTTTAACTCTGCTTTGCAACTTGTTTCTGGCGTTTAACGCCAGAATAGGGCAGAAAGCTGGCGTTAAACGCCAGTTTGTATCGTCTAAACTCGGGCAAAGTATGGACTATTATATATTGCTGGAAAGCCCTGGATGTCTACTTTCCAAATCAATTGAGAGCGCACCATTTGGACTCCTGTAGCGCCAAAAAATCCATTTCAAGTGCAGGGAGGTCAGAAACCAACAGCATCTGCAGTCCTTTATCAGCCTCTGAATCAGATTTTTGCTCAGGTCCCTCAATTTCAGCCAGAAAATACCTGAAATCACAGAAAAACACACAAACTCATAGTAAAGTCTAGAAATGTGAATTTTTCTTAAAAACTAATAATAATATACAAAAAAGTGAATAAAACATACTAAAAACTATATAAAAACAATGTCAAAAAGCGTATAAATTATCCGCTCATCAAGTACCACGTGTATGTACTTGTTGTAAAATTAAATCCAAATTTAGCGGTGTACCTTCGATCCCATTGAAACAATTCCTAAAATTTTAACACTATAAACTGAAATTTCTATTGGGTTTAATCCAAAAATTATGAAGTAGGACGTCAAGGTTTTTTATATTAGGAGGAACAATCATACTTTCATCATTGAAGCAGGTGCATGACCAATGGCTTGAGTGAGGTGTCTATATCTAGAGAAGACATCCAGCCATGATTGTATACGGGACTCTTTGAACCACAACTGCCTTGCAAAAGATGTAGCGTGGTCCAACGAAGGGAATGGAGAAGCATCTATCGTCTTCTCTACGAACCAGTAGCTTTTGCAAACCAAAAAGAAGTCTCGGCTTTCCAATATCCCTGATAGGCCACAGACATAGAAAGAGTGTACAAGGACAATATAAACATGTGATTGCAGGAAGACTTGAAGGAGAGGATACAACATTGTGAAAAACTGGTTAGATAAAAAAGAAATTTATGAGAGAATAAGTTTTTAAATATCTAAAATAACTCAATCAATTCAATCTATTATCTATTGATATGACCAAAATACAAGACAGTCAAAATCATTGGTGAAGCATGATAGTAATATTTATGCAGAATCTCATATGAATATGAGCTAAATGTATAACGGAGAAATAAATTTATGAAGCGGCAGCCTCATCACAATTTTCAACGCTGTCATTAGTGGATTTTTCTAAATCGCCATCTCGTGTCAACCGTAGGCTTTCGACATCAAATTCAGGCAAGCTAGTCATACAAGGCTGGGGATGAAGGTCGACCTCACACTGTTCATAATCTTCACCCATGTCAAACAAATCTCTTGGCTTCACATGGACTACGACACTCCATCCATTGTCAACCTCATCATCCACGTATAACAGAAGACGCACCACAGATGCCAAGATGTATGGCTCGTCGTCTTCTCGATCACCGGTGTGAATCGGTGTCGCAAAGTTGACACAGGTATAGCCCAATACGTCTTGTCGTATGCCTCTGCTTGACGTGGTGTCTGCCCAAAGACACTTGAACAAAACCACCATGAATTCACCACTGTAGTTTAGCTCAATGATGTCTACTAATCTCCCGGAATACGAGACATCGCCAATAGCAACATTGCTATCCCGTTTGCTTGTATAACTTCTAGTATCTGAAGTGACATAAACCCCGCTATTTTGTGTTTTCATCCTTTCCTCCCTCGACATGGTTCTAAATTTATAGCCATTGACGTTGTAAGCCTTAAATCGTCTTGCCTGAGCAATGGGACCACAAGCAAGCCACTGCAACTCGTTCGAATGACTGGTGCTTCCAAAGGGAACCTGGCATGAAACAATTAGACCCAAGATAGCACCAAAGGATAGTCGGATCCTGATATACAAAGGATTACCTCATGCTTGAACCAGTTGGGAAACTCTTTGTGCACAACACTATCTATATAAGCCTGGGATCTTGTTTTATTTCGCAGCTTTCTCTTTGTGATGGCTCTAAACTCACTGTGCACACAAAAAGTTGATTGTTGGTCAGTATTCCCAATACCATATTGGCTCACTTCATACAAGTAGAACTCACACTCCATACATACACCAAGAATTTCTCTACAGCAATGTAATTGACCAGTACATGGCGATGTGCTTGAAGGTTTTCGGTTGATGTTAGAGTAAAAAAGGAAGCAGCCCGACCGCCTTTCCAACCTCTAGGAACATGCTGGCAATATCGCTTGGCGAAGCTTCGCTCGGCCGATCATCAACGCGCATAGGTCGGTTGATCCTGGTCTCGACATTATCTAGGTATCTTGAACAGAACGTGAGAATCTCCTCAGATAAGTAGCCCTCTGCAATTGAGCCTTCCAGTTGTGCCTTATTACGCACGTAATGCTTGAGACGACATAGATACCTTTGAGAACATAACAAGTAAACTACTAGAACCAGGCTATATTAACGAAACATATCGAGAAGGCTAATACAGATTTTTACCTCTCAATTGGGTACATCCAACGGTAATGCACTGGGCCACCGAGGCGTACCTTATCGACTTGATGCACCATTAGATGAACCATGACTGTGAAGAAGGAAGGTGGAAATATCATCTCCATGTGACACAGAGTATGGACCACACGATCCTGAAATAGAGGAAGTTGCTGAGGATAAATGGATTTACTACATATTTGTCGGGAAAAGGTTGATAACTCTGCCAAGACGGCAGACACTGGGTGGGCAATACATGCTTTGACACAATTGGCAATAGATGTTCCATTAGAATGTGGCAGTCATGACTCTTTAAGCCCAATAACTTGCGCTATTTTAAATCAACACAGCGAGAGATGTTGCTAGAGTACCCGTCTGGAAAGACCACATTCTTGATGGTCCTCAGAGAGATATCCTTCTGTGGATTGGACATGGTAAAGACTGCAGAGGGATACTTTCCACCTTCAAGTGGCCACATGTCATGCTTGATTCCCATTAACTGGAGATCTTTTCGAGCTTTTAGGTGGTCTTTGGATTTACCACTCTCGTTCAACATGGTGAAGACAATGATATCACACACATTCTTCTCTATGTGCATCACGTCTAGGTTGTGACGTAACTCGTTGTTCTCTCAGTATGGGAGGTCAAAGAATATACTCATCTTTTTCCAAGGAGACTCGTCTTGCAACATGGTCTACTGTCTGCGTCTTCTTTTACCAGCAACCGATTGCACCTTCCCAAGTGAGACGTGCACACCCTCCAACTGTCTTAGGATATCCCTGCCAGTTAATTTCACAGGTGGGATCTGTTCTCTACCTTACCATCAAATCTAGTTCGGTCCTGTCTATATTTATCATCGTGATTCAAGAAGCGACGGTGACTCATGAAACACCATTTTTAACTGAAGGTAAGTCGTTTAGTCTCAGCATCCAAATTGCACGTGGGACAAGCTCTCCCCCCCGTACGTATTCCAGCCAGATAAATTGTCCAAGCTAGGAAAATCGCTGATAGTACACAGTAAGGCAGCATGCATCTTGAACGTTTTCTTCTCACTAGCGTCGTACGTATTAACACCGTCCCACAATTGCTTCAACTCATCAATCAGGGGCTGTAGGTAGACCTCTATGTCATTGCCAGGCATTTTAGGATCCAGAATAATCATGGAGAGAACATTGTTGGTTTGTTTCATGCAAATCCAGAGGGGTAGGTTGTACGGAATAAGAATAACTGGCCATATTGAGTACTTCGAGCTCAGGTTTCCATAAGGATTGAAGCCATCACTGGCCAAGGCTAAGCGAACACTCTGCGGATCACCAGAGAATTCAATATATATCCTGTCAGATGCTTTCTAGGCCTCGTCGTCCCTGGGATGCCTCAAAGAACAGTTAGAGTTGGTTCCTCTCTTGTGCCACAATATGTCCATAGATGTCTTGCTGGACATGAATAATTGCTGTAACCGTGGAATCAGATGAAAGTAACAGAGAATCTTTGCCGGCAGAGGCTTCCTATTCTTCTTGACAACAACGTTGATCCTTACTAGAAAATTCTTCCAGGTTTTTTGCTTCCACCTGGATGCTCAACACCGTTTGCATCTAGACAGGTCTTAGTCGGAGCCCTGATATAGCATACAGTCATTTGGACATGCATCTATTTTCTTGTACTCAATACTGAGCTTCCTTATGATCCTCTTGGCATCATGCAAGGTCTTCAGAATCTTTGCATGCTCAAAGGCGTCCCTCAATAGCTCTAGAATCAACCCGAAAGTCTTGTCGTTCACTCCACACATGCACTTTATATGGTACAGTCTCACCAAGAAAGACAACTTTGAGAATCTTGAGCATCTCGGATATAATCCTGCTCGCAGTCCTCAAGCAGGTCATGAAAGGCACGAGCCTCGCAGCTAGGTTCATCAGATAAGTATGGCAACCCCTCTGCAACATCTCCGACATGCTCATTCATCGAGTCTTCGTCATCACTCTACAGTCCCAGTAAGTTGAATGCATCATAGACCATATCACGCATTTGATCTCCTGAATTTTCAGTGGGTTCTAGTTCTTCTCTACCACTGGATCTCTCGTCTATGATCCTCTCACCGTGATGTAACCCAAAAGTATAATTAGGGGAAAAGGGTTTCATCAGAAGATGATCATACGCATCCTCTTTAGTTTAAAAAAATCGGAATCCACACAAAGGACATGAACAATGTATCATCCCATCGGATGATGCATTAGAAAATGCAAAGTCAAGGAATCTATTCAGACCATCCCTGTAATCTGCACTACCTCATGGCTTTGTAATCCAACTCTTATCAATGTCTAATTTAATGAAATAGCAAAAACAAAGGAATAAACTGTAAACAAAGACATAAAACAAAAAAATGGTGATAAAAAAATGGGCTGTGTCCGAAGAACTAATAACAGTTCATCACAATTATGAAATAGGGGAGTAGAATAAGAGTTAAATTCGAGAAATTATTAGAAGCAAAATCTTATAGCACACAAAAGGTATTGAGTAGGTTGTTTATTCATTACAAAATTCTGTGCTTTCTAAAAAATTACTGGCAAAAAGAATTACTTATCCCAAGTCCAAAAAATAAAAAGATAAAGAAAAGCTTCCTTAAAAATGAGGAAAAAAAACACAAGAGTAAAAGTTAGAATTAAATAATAATTAAAAATAAGGTGTGAAATTGTTGAACGGAAAATAACGCAGGAATGATTAGATTGCATTATAATTCCTTTATAGCCTTTGCTATCTTTTATTGCTATACCCAAACCATTTCAACTAAAAAGTTGGAGGGCCCTTGGGTGCTAAATTGTAATAATTGGAAAAGTATGGTAATTGCATCTCTTAATAGTAATATGGCCTTTTTTAAGGTGCATATTTGATCTGCATGGACATGAAAGAAGCTTTGAAATTTTTAGTGCGATTCAGACAAATATGCAAACGGCTTAATTTTAACTATGTTCAAATTTCGACCACAACTGAAAAAATATAATTTAGTGCAAAATATTTAGCATGAAATCCCATTTAAGTAAGGAAATAAAGCAAGTATTAACCTAATTGAAATGTCATGAAATTATTCTTTTAAAAGTTTAACTCAATAGAACGAAAGACATAAATAATTATATCAGAGGGACTATAAGCAATGCACCATCAAGCAGAGGAAACCATTATCCCAACCCCTTTGATCTCACTTACTCTCAGATCCTGGACATAGTTTACCTCACCCATGTCAACGATGATGAAATCTGCAATACTAGTATCCTCTCTGGTCTTGTGTTGAAGCTTATACTTCAAATCATTCATCAACTCACATTCAAGAATATTCTACCATCCACCTTGTTTTTATTAAGGATAAGTATAGACTTTTAATGAACTAAAATTTTCAAAGTCTTTTAAGTTGCAGAACACATTCAAGAATAATTTATTTTTATTAATATATACTAGCGGCTCACTAGGCACTATCGTTATAAAAAAATAAAATATCTTAAATTATTTACATATAAAATGTTAAAAGAAACAAATTTAAATTAAAAGCAAATTATTTTCAGTCCTATTTAATTAGAAGCAAATTTAAAAATTTGTATCCAAAATATTTTTTTATCTCTATCCATAATTTTAATAGATAAAAAAATATATTTCTCCAATCTTATCCTAAACCTCTCTAATTATCTTTAATTTTATTATTTTTTAAGATTATTTATTTTTATTTTAATTATATTATCTCATCATATTATATATTATCCTTTCTAATTATTATTTTTTATTTTTTAATTTTATTATTTTTTTTACCATTTTTCATACACATTTATCATTATTTTTTTAATTAAGTGAAATAAAGATAGGGAGAGAGTACTACATGTACTTCATAAAATAAAGAAGAAGACAACATGGGTAGAAGTTATGTGTAGAATAAAAAGGTAACTAGACAAAGAATAAAGGAAAATTAACTAATAATTACATTTTTTACCAAATTTTAAAACGATAATTATATTAAACATTATTTATTAATGGGATTAAAATGAAAAAGCAGAAATTAGACACCAAACTCTCATATTCCTTTTATATATTGTTATATATATATGGATATTATTTAAATACTGAATTTTCTGAATAATATGTGGATAGTAGTTATCAACTTGAGTACACATGTATACAATGTATGAATTTCTATAGGTTGACTTCAATTTCTGTTTTTTGGTTAATAATTTGTACAAATAAGACTCAATGTTGTTTTGAAAATATAGCTGAAGAATATTAAGCATGGCTGCTCCTACTTAATTATTGATTAGTTACCTATTAAGTCCCTTTGATCTGAACATGCTTTTCAGATTGAGAACTCTCAAAGTATTAAAAATGTATATGTACAATAACACTAAACCAGTGATTGTGTTAAGAAGTTCACAATGCTGAATATTGCTTATAACACTTTAACAATATCATATTTTGTATTAGTCTCAATTGTTTCTTATTATTTTCATTTTCTTAATTAAGATAACGATCAATTCTACATCTCACACAGGCAAAAGATGTATAGAACAATAATAATAAATCAGAATCATCATACTCATAAGAAATCACAAAGTTGAAAGAAAAATAACCTTGATCAGAGTGTGCTCTAGAAGCTTCTCCTTAGAGACAATTTTGCAATTTCTTTTCGCAGTACTTAGTAACCGACACCGTTGAAGATCCTCTACAGGCTTTCAGTTTCAAATAAATTTGCTTTAAAACAGCGCGATTTCAATTTCCAAAACCCAAAAGAAAATAACAAAAACATGCAGTTACTGCAAGGATATGCTTTTCACTGGAGATCCCAATAGGGTTCCATAAAAACAAAAGGAAAGAAGCATAAAAACTTGAGGAGAGAGATGGATGAGTACTGTGGTATCTCAAATCACAATCAGAAACTAATAAGCTATTTGACTGTGTCAAGGAATATATTCACCAAAACAACATCACGTGGTATTTAAGTAACTAATACCCTACACTCCAACTTTTTTCCCGTCTCCCATATACCGAATCATAAACATTGCAAAACTAATTGGTAATCCACCAACCTACCATCAAATATATTAGCTCTGTTTTCTTAGTTATTCCATGACTTAAAAAATTAAAGATAAAACCCCACAAATAGAAATCCAGTATTTGTGAGAAGCACACTAACAACGTAGTTAATACTTTGAACACAAATCTAACTGAAAATCCTATCTTTCTGCAAGAAACAAGCATAATAGAACAGAGATAATGGGGATAATAGCTGAATTATTGGAGTACCCTTATTTAGATTTGAGCCATGGAAGAAAGATGCTATAACAGTGATAATTATAGTAACAATAATGAAGCATATAATTGAGTTCTTCCAAAATTTTGGCTTCATTTGCAATGAAACAGTAAACTGTATTAACCAAAAATGAAAAAGAAAGAGGAAGCTTTCACCAAGACAAAGAAATTGAAGTCAAGTAAATAAATGATAAATTAAATTAAACATGCACATTCTATAATAAGTCCATTATTATTCATACATGTAAAATCATCAAAATTCTCTCTACTGTACAATAATTTCTCTACCAATAATTAAAATATAATCAAGCTAAGCTAGCTAGCTTTTTAAATTAATTAAGTACTATTTTCTAATTTCACATAAATAATAATACAAATCCAACTTCTCTATGTCATTGCCATAATGTTGATCACAACAGTTACCAATCACACAAATATAAAATGGGATAAAGGGTCATGTGTCTATATGTTTGTTAGAACTTAGATAGGCTTCTTGATTTTAACATTCCATTCATGAATCAGATGATACCATGCATGAATGCTGCAAAACATGGAATAGAACTAGGTACAATATAAAGAAAATATAATCAATAAGCTTTCATGTTTTCAATGAACCGGACACAATAAACCAAAAACTCCATAATGTAGCTATCTCAGGAACTAAACGGCAAGAAGAAATTGTAAAATTGTACAATGACATGTACAAGCTTCAAAGAGATTCAACTAAGCAAGAAAATTTAAAAATGTTCCATCAAAGCCATTTAGATGGATCAAAGTTATCAGATATAAATTTTGAAGAAATAAAATGTTCTCATTTTTCTAGCAAATCTATTTAAAATAAAGACCAAGGTGTAAAGCACAAATAACCCACCAGTAGCACATCATATGAAATATAAAAATACCAATATTCACTTGTCACTTGAAAAAGTCAATAACAAAGTACCTGTTCCCAGATATATTTGTAGCTTATTGAGAATTGGATTGTGAGACAAGAATCAATCCAACAATAAAAGTTTCACAAGGTTACAGTGTACATAAATTATCTATGAACTTAGTATCAGAGCAGATAAAATTGCAAAGCAAACTATCTAACCCAGAGAATTTAGATTAATTGAAAACTAAATGTATTTATCTAACCAATTCAAACTATCTAAACAGCAGCAATTAACCCAAATTACCATAAGATATAGACAAATTCCTTTTCAGAATCCTGAACCAAGAATGAAAACAAAAAGGAAAGTTCAGTGTTGGAAGAACGAACCAGTGACAGGGGAGAGGCTACGATAGCTCGGATTGGCTCACGATGGAGGAAGGTGTAATAGTGTCGTGCACGATCGAGGATATAGGAAACTTTGACGCCGGTGAGAGAAGTACAAATGGGGGCTCTGCGACTCGAAAACCCACACAGAGGCGCAGGGTGGAGCTGCAGCGGTCGCCGGGGATATTAAGGCATAGGGGGTGCGGGTTGTTTCGCGCCCTGTTCCCTCTCTTGTTCGCGCCAAACAGAAAAAGAAGCTTAAAGATATGTATGCAGATTTGCCAGCATTTTTTCACTGTCCAACTGCGATACAGGACTGATGAGCGACTTTTACTAGACCGCCGCTCAACTCTGCCGCAATCCTTTCAATCTGCGGCGATTATGGCCACCGTCGCTACTCACCCGCTGATACTCTTCGCTTCTGCCATAGTAATAAATGACATTAGTAACATAATGATTATAAGAAATGAAGATATACGATGAAATATATTAGCAACTCTAAGTTCATCAAAGAGTACCGATATGTACTCATACTTGAAGATTTTAAACTTGAAATATTAATTACCCAAATTAAATTATAAAATATTCATTTTTAATAGATTACTAAAATTATAGTTTCAATTATGTAAAATATCTTATTATAGCAAAATTATATAATAATCTTAATTAATTTAAACTCAAATAGTAATAATTATAAAAATTAATTTAATTTTGTCTATTAAAATAATTTCTAATAAATAGTTCAAACTAATAGAATAAATTATAATTAGTTTAAATTTTAATAATCATAAAATTAATGTAGTTACTTTTAATGAAATAGTCCTCTAAAAAAAATAAGTTTAGATTAATAAAATAAATCTTAAACAATCTATAATAGAAGTTTCAAAAATACAAATTGTTACAATCTACCCACTTTACAAAAATTTTTGTCCTTAAAAATATATATAAGATGGAAAAGGTTCATGTATTGTATGTTACGCCAAAACAAGTTCAAGATCAACTCAGAAAATAGGATTCATGAAGATAAATTCAAGCTATGACAAAGATGGATATTTCAAATGATTCAAGTAGACATTTACAAATATGGTCAAACAAAGATATATATGAATGATGGAATATGATAAAAAAGAAATCAAAGCATGATTCAGGAAAGTTATCCGAAATAAAGAACTCTAAAAAGAAAAGACGGTGCACCAATCACATGACACAAACAAGAATCATAAGTGGAAACTGAACGATCCTCTAAAAAGTAACTTCTAATATTCTCAAACTTTGTGATTCGCATTACTTATTATTTCTATTTCGTCTATGATGACCTATTAGTGTTTCCGTGTACACAAATCATCAGTAACAAGTTGGCCAAACCTAATACCATGAGAGATGTAACGATCGACTAACAACATCAATTAATAGACAGTCATGCATATAAAATTTAAACTATTGCCATTAGAACAAGTCCTATTTCATGAGAGACACTCAAAGTATGCAGTGAAGCATAGTCAATCAATATTATATCGATTTTCGAGATACTAGAATGGCAAGGTTTGACAGCATGACGAATGAGACCAGAATGGCAACAACACGACGTGGAGGCGGAGACAAGCGACTCCAAGTGCGACGGTTGGGATGGATGACGAACAACGTGACGTAGCAGCAATGCTCCACGGGAGGGCATGACATAGTAACAACGGCGTGACGGGGAGGGCGCCACACAGCAAAAGCGGCACGACGGGGAGGAAAGGCAGCGACGCTAAGGTGCGTTGGTGACGGCGAGGACGACGATGCGATAGGAAAGGGAGACTGAAGCAGCTGCGGTAAAAGGAGAGAAAGGTGAAAGGTGAGAGATGAAAGGTAAAACTAGGATTAGGGGGAGGGTAAATAGGGTGGGATATTTTTTGTTTTGTTTTAGTAAGTCTAACATGCAGTTTAATAAGAGTTGGTTAAAGTTGGTTGGATCCATATTGGTTACCTAAGGGAATTGATATATATATATATATATGAATGGGACTATTTTTAGGTGTTAATTTTTTTTAAGAAAGCTGTTTATATATATTAATATTATAAAATATTTTTTCCATTCCTAATATTTTGACCAAAGCCCACTAGTTAGTAGATTGAAGTAATGGTCATCTTAAGATCGCATATGTAAAAATTATACACATTGTATTCACCAATAAACATAATACGAGTTATAACATTTTCAAATAATCAAGCTATCTACTGTCGGTCAAAGTAGGAATTAGGTTAAAATTAAAGTTATGACTATCGACAACTGGTGATAATAAATTAATAATATAAAGAATTTAATCAAATCGCCATCCTTGTAAATAATTTACTTTTTAAGAAACACTAAAAATATACAAAATAAATCTCCTGGTTGTCTAATAATAATATTGTAAACATTATGATGTTTTGAGATACTATAAGTTTATTTTGTTATTTATTAACTCATGAAACTTTTACCTAATGAAAGAATAATATTGTTTCCATTTTTCAGATTTTGTTGTTGTTTTGGTGCGAAGTGCGAACCATCTATTTCGTACATAAGAAAATTGTGATCCACTCTTCTAGACGTATCTTTTTTCCCTAATAATTGTGGCCTCTAACTCACTAAGTAAGTAGGACCATGGTCCACTGAGATTATATGGTTGGTTTTGTCTGCGGCCGCCAGATGCGGACGTCTTGCGTTGCCCGTGCTAAAACTATGTTAAGGGTTAAACCCCTTTTTCATAGTTATTCGGGCAAATGACGCATATAAACAAAGTAGAGGATAGTTTTATACAATTTTACCAAAAATAAAAATGTTACAAGATTTTACCAAGAATAGTTTTTTATATAATTCGAATTATACATACCATAATAATTCGAATTATACTGATTTAAATTATACATACATATACTAACACACACTAATTCAAATCATCTTAATTCGAATTACACATACACTAATTCGAAACAGTATCATTCGAACTAGTCCAGAATTTCGTGCCCATAGTAATTTAAAACAGGCTGTTTCGAATTACCCCTGTTTTTCTTATATAAAGAGTTCGAAGTAACCTCATTCGAACCACTATTCTGAATCCATGCTCTACCAAATCTCAGAGAAAACGAGCAAATACAACTCTAACAAAGGCTTGAGCAAAATATTTAGCCGATGGGAGATAATCCGAACCGACTTTATCGTTTGGATGGAATAGTCCATATAGCTAGTATTATCAATGAAGAGGTTAGTGCGAACTTGTTCTTTTAAAATAGGAGTGAATAAGTTATTTTTTTTATATATTTTTAAATTTGGTGTATTAGAATGGTAGTCATTATGTACCGTTGCTAAGTTAGATAGGATTGTCATACAAGTGGTTTTGTTAGTGGTTTTGATAGTGAATGATGTTAGTGATTTTGTTAGTGATTTTGATAGTGAATGATGTTAGTGGTTTTGTTAGTGAATGATGTTAGTGGTTTTGTTAGTGGTTTTGTTATTGGTTTTGTTAGTGGTATTGTTAGTGGTTTTGTTAGTGAATGATGTTAGTGGTTTTTATATCCTGGTACATTCTGTTTCCATCCCCAGCAATGTATTTCGAGCATGCGACGGCAGCAGGGTATGCGTCTGGACAAGAGGTATGTTCTGTACTTGCAGATGGCCGGCTTATATCATCTTGCGAGGTTGAACGAGAGATGGTTCAGACTGGATAAGCCCCTGGTCAGCGCGTTTGTTGAGCGCTGGCATCCGGAGACGTACACGTTTCATATGCCATTCGGGGAGTGCACTATTACACTACATAACGTGGCATACCAGTTAGGGCTGCCGATCGATAGACATTATGTTAGTGGTTGCCTGACAAATTTTCAGTGAATCTTTATCAGTAAACTTCACACCAGAGCGTGTTTTTCTCTTAATTGACCCTTCATAATGCACCAACACTACAAAACTCTCCTCACTAGCCATTTTGTCCCACTCAAATGAACTCAATTCACGTTCACACCATATTTATACACGTCTGGGACTTCCTAATTCGAAACAACCAATTTCGAATTGCTCACCAAGTAATTCGAATCAGAGTGATTCGAACTTCCCATGCATAATTCGAATAAGAGTGATTCGAACTACCCCATGCATGATTTGAATCAATTCCGTTCGAACTACCTAGCATGCATACTCCCTCATAATTCGAACAGCATTGATTCGAATTACTACTGCTTTTAGTTCGAGTTAGATTGATTCGAATTACATAGAGATATGTTTTTTATTGATCCATGTCTCATTTTTTAGTTTGGTTGAATCATGTAATATCTCATCCAAACTGGCTTAATACTGCGATTTGCCCTAGCTATTCTATTTATTTATTTGTTTTTTTCTTTATAATTTTTTAAGATTTAAATTTTTTTTAGTAATATTTTAAATCAATTTTTAAATTTGTATTAGACTTTTTAGTCTCTAATAAATTTTAACTACCAAATTAATTTTTAACATTTTATTTTATTATGCAAATCAGTCATACATCAAATTCTGTTAAAAATTTAGGTAAGTTAATATCCACCTATTTAATAAAATAGTCTTTATATATTTTTATATAAAATAGTTTATATACACTAAAATAAAATAAGTCACCAAATTATTTATTAGATATTATTGTATATTTATACATATTAATTTATATATTTTTATAATTAAATCATTAATTCCGGAATAATCTAATCTGTCATAGTAGAATATCAAGCTTGCAATATACGAATAATCAAACTTGTTTCCAATAGCATAATAAAAAATTTATGAGATGCCAAATATGTACTTATATACGCAGCGATTAATTAGTAATGGTTTTTTCTATACATTTAACATGATTGATTTTTGAAATTTTCAAATTAATCCTTCCAAGTAAATGAACAAATTGTTGTAAAGATTGATTTCTCTATGAAATAAAATTTGAAGGGCCATTTTGGTAAATAAAATTTGTTTTTTAAAACTTGAAGGGCCAGTAGTAATCAAACTTAGTCTGAGAAACGTTGAGATAAGAATATTTTAAATTTTAGATTCAATAATAATTTGGTCATTGCTTAGCCTGAAAACAAAAACTGAAGAAAAAAAATATTTACGGTTCTTATATTCATGGAATCTGTGTCAAGATTTAGCCTAAGAAGATTTGACGAAATCATTTTTTGTTATAAGACTATTTTATAACGAAATTGCAACTATGGTTAAAAATTGAATTTAGGCAAGTAACGTCTAAACCAGTATATATAATTGAGTATTATATCTTTTCAATCATATCTATTTTACCTTTTTTTCATTCAAGTTGTTTCAACGCCTTAGAAATTGTAATCCCAAAGATAAGTGGACTGACAATCACAAGGCTAAGTTCTAATTGAATTCTAAAGCAAAATACATTATGATCCATACTATCAATAAATTTTAGCATGACAAGATCATATCTTATGGCTTTGCACAAGAAATATGGGCCATATTTAAGATGCTTCATCATGAAGGTACTAAAGAACTAAAAAAAAAACTAAAATCAATTTCTTGGTTAGCATATATGAATACTTCAAGATGAAAGAAGGAGAAAGCAGATGTGACATGTTTACAAGATTTACGAGTATTATTAACTCATTGAAAATGAGTAGAGTATTCAATTTGAGTCTTGCTTAAAAAGATTAATAAAATATTTAATGTTTTTAAATTCGGTTGTGATTCAATCTGAATTATTTTGTAGTTAGAAAAAAATTTGTAAAAATAATATCATTTGTACTCTTAATCTAATGGTAAAAAGTCTCAAGTATTTTTGAAAATTAAAAGTAGGCATTTGAACCAAATCGGTATATATACGTTAGTGTATATTTCTTCTGAACCTTTGACTCTTTATATTTTTTACTTGAAACTTGTTTTAAGTTAATATGTGTTTAATTATGTTTTATTTGTAAATTCTGTAAAATTAACGAATAATTATTTAATAAATTAAATTTTAATAAAATAAATTAGAAACGTAAATTTTATAGCAAAATAGAATAAAACAAATTAAAATAAAAATTTTGACACTAATTTCAAAAAATTTAACACAAAATTGGATCGAACGGATCGAACCGAGCTCATATTGGGCCCATGGCCCAACCCAATGCCCATTAAAATGAAAAGAGCCGAAGCTCTTGTCCCTTCCCTCAAAGAGAAGCATGCTGGACTTGGCAAAAGGGGGGGGGGGGGGGGGGGGGGAGAGTTACAGCGAGAAGAGGAGAAAGAAAACTTAATCACCTCCAATCTTCAATTGCTTATATTTTTCAATTCGGAACTTCGATTAGCGAGCCGTCAGCGGCCACACATTCATCTTGAAGTTTTATACAAAACTCATATAACCAAGTTACCGGTAAGCCTCACCTACGTTCCCAGCTATTCATTCTTTAATTTCGAAATTATTGGACTTTGGTGTTGAGATTTTGTGTAATTTCGGTGTTTAGGATCAAATTAACTTGGTGGACTTGCCGAGTCTTGTCCCAACTTCCCGTTTGTAAAGTGAGAATCTTAGAACTCTAGTTAATTCTCTAATTTTGTGTATTGGGTATTGAATTTGGGTGTATATGTATTGTGTATATATATATTAGGTGTGTATATGTATATGTTGGAGCTTGAATTGTAAGCTTTGGAACTTGGTGGAGGTTGAGTACTTTTGTTGGGTAACTTTGGACCTTTTTGGGTGCCTTGGTGGTGTCTCAAAATAAAATACGTGAAAATCGGCCAAGGTATGATGTAGGTTTCACGTATTTAATATATAATGTTCTGTAAAAATTTAGGCTAGATGACTATAGGATAGGTTGAAATGCATGAGTATGTTAAATAATTAGTGTTCATGGTGATATTGTTATTATAGGTTGAATAGTTGCTAGATGTTGTTGCTTACTATGAAATTATGTTGTTGGGTGATGGGTTGATGATTGTGATGTGAATATATAGAAAGGGGTGGCGATATATTGATGATTCTGTTGATATTGTCGAGAAATTATGCATATGGTTGTATTTGTTAACTTGTGGTGGTTGTGGTGTTGTGATTAGTATGTTGGGAGGTGGGTTCTTATGTATGGAATGCTGAGGTTGAGTTGAATTTAAATGAAAATAGAGGTTTTGAGATTTTGTGAAAAACTTATTTTTGGCTAAACTTCGGTGAGTCATAACTTGGCTTCCGGATGTCCAAATGATTTCAAACTTATTTCAAATAAAAATTGGGTCCGTGAAGTTTACGCCGTTTGAAGAACAGATGAAAAATGTTTTAAAATGAAAAAGTTATGTGCGTCGGAAGTTTGGGGTTTAAAATGAGCATTCTGCAAGTTTCAAACTTGGTTAAAAATTTTAATAAAATGTACACCCACGCGTACGCGTGACCGACGATTTTTGCATACGCGAATCTCCCTTACGTGACTAGTCGATTCTTCCTGGTTTGCAAGCGTACGCATGGATGGCTATGCGTACGCGTGACTCCTGTTTTTAGCAAATGATATTTTTGTGTTTTTAAACATGATTTTTAAACCTCTAAACCTCTATTTTCATTCTTTTAGACCTAGATCTTAGTAATATGTCTAATAGTGAGATGGAGCTAGGAATAGGTAGTAACTTAGAGATGAAGAAAGTTTGAGAAGTGGTGTTTTAGGTATGAGGAGGTAAGATACGTATGTATATGTATATATATAAACTATTTGAATTATGAAACTGGCTAATGAAAGGAATAAATGTTGCATCTGAGCACTCTTTCTTGAAAGTTCGATCCCATAAGATGGTTGGTGCCCGAAATTGTGATCATTAACAATGGCGCCAAAGACTTGGTAGTGCTCTTAAACGTGAATCACACTTTGTCACAACTTCGCACAACTAACCAGCAACTGCACTGGGTCGTCCAAGTAATAAACCTTACGTGAGTAAGGGTCGATCCTACGGAGATTGTTGGTATGAAGCAAGCTATGGTCATCTTGTAGATCTCAGTTAGGCTGATTCAAATGATTATGGAGTTTTCAAAAATAATAATAAATAAAACATAAAATAAAGATATAAATACTTATGTAAATCATTGGTGGGAATTTCAGATAAGTGTATGGAGATACTTCGTCCCTGTTGAATCTCTGCAACATACTGCTTTCTTACTTTCAATCCTTCATACTCCTTTCCATGGCAAACTGTATGTAGGGCATCACCGTTGTCAATGGCTACTTCCCATCCTCTCAGTGAAAAAGGTCAAAATGCTCTTGTCACAGCACGGCTAATCATCTGTCGGTTCTCGATCATGTCGGAATAGAATCCATTGATTCTTTTGCGTTTGTCATCACGCGCAACAATTGCGAGTTTGAAGCTCATCACAGTAATTCAATCCCTAAATCCTACTCGGAATACCACAGACAAGGTTTAGACTTTCCGGACTCTCAGGAATGGCCGCCAATAATTCTAGCTTATACCACGAAGATTCTGATCAAGGAATCCAAGAGATATGCGCTCGTTATAAGGTAGAACGGAAGTGGTTGTCAATCACGCGTTCATAAGGATGGATGATGATGAGTGTCACGGATCATCACATCCATCAGGTTGAAGTGCAACGGATATCTTAGAATAGGAATAAGCTGAATTGAATAGAAAATAGTAGTAATTGCATTAAAACTCGAGGTACAGCAGAGCTCCACACCCTTAATCTATGGTGTGTAGAAACTCCACCGTTGAAAATACATAAGTGATCAAGGTTCAGGCATGGCCAAATGGCCAGCCCCCAAAGTCTAAGAACTAAACGTCCAAAGATGGATGCTAAGATAAAAGACGAAACCAAGATGTCTAATACAATAGTAAAATGTCCTATTTATACTAGACTAGCTACTAGGGTTTACAAAAATAAGTAATTAATGCAAAAATCCATTTCCGGGGCCCACTTGGTGTGTGCTTGGGCTGAGCTTGAGATTTACACGTGCAGAGGCTTCTCTTGGAGTTAAGCGCCAAGTTGTAACGTGTTTCTGGCGTTTAACTCTGGTTTGTGACATGTTTCTGGTGTTTGACTCCAGAATGCAGCATGGAACTGGCGTTGAACGCCAGTTTGCATCGTCTAATCTCGAATAAAGTATGGACTATTATATATTGCTGGAAAGTTCTGGATGTCTACTTTCCAACGCCGTTAAGAGCGTGCTATTTGGAGTTCTGTAGCTCTAGAAAATCCATTTCGAGTGCAGGGAGGTCAGAATCCAACAACATCAGCAGTCCTTTTTTAGCCTGAATCAGATTTTTGCTCAGGTCCCTCAATTTCAGCCAGAAAATACCTAAAATCATAGAAAAATACACAAACTCATAGTAAAGTCCAGAAATGTGAATTTTGCATAAAAACTAATGAAAACATCCCTAAAAGTAGCTAAATCCTACTAAAAACTACCTAAAAATAATGCCAAAAAGCGTATAAATTATCCGCTCATCACAACACCAAACTTAAATTGTTGCTTGTCCCCAAGCAACTGATAATCAAATAGGATAAAAAAAAGAGAATATACTATAAATCCCAAAATATTAATGAAGATTAGTTCTAATTAGATGAGCGGGACTTGTAGCTTTTTGCTTCTGAACAGTTTTGGCATCTCACTTTATCCTTTGTAGTTTAGAATGATTGACATCTATAGGAACTCAGAATTCAGATAGTGTTATTAAATCTCCTAGTTAAGTATGTTGATTCTTGAACATAGCTACTTTTATGAGTTTTGGCCGTGGCCCTAAGCACTTTGTTTTCCAGTATTACCACCGGATACATAAATGCCACAGACACATGACTGGGTGAACCTTTTCAAATTGTGACTCAGCTTTGCTAAAGTCCCCAGTTGGAGGTGTCTAGAGCTCTTAAGCACACTCTTTTTGCTTTGGATCACGACTTTAACCACTCAGTCTCAAGCTTTTCACTTGGACCTGCATGCCACAAGCACATGGTTAGGGACAGCTTAATTTAGCCGCTTAGGCCTTGATTTTATTTCCTTGGGCCCTCCTATCCATTGATGCTCAAAGCCTTGGATCCTTTTTACTCTTGCCTTTTGGTTTTAAGGGTTATTGGCTTTTTCTGCTTGCTTTTTCTTTTTCTTTTATATTTTTTTTCGCAAGCTTTGTTCTACACTGCTTTTTCTTGCTTCAAGAATGAATTTTATGATTTTTCATATTATCAATAACATTTCTCTTGTTCATCATTCTTTCAAGAGCCAACAATTTTAACATTCATAAACAACAAGATAAAAAATATGCACTGTTCAAGCATTCATTCAGAAAACAAAAAGTATTATCACCACATCAATATAATTAAACTAATTTCAAGGATGAATTCGAAACTCATGTACTTCTTGTTCTTTTGTATTAGAAATATTTTTCATTTAAGAGAGGTGAAGGATTCATGGAATTATTCATAGCCTTAAGACATAGACACTAAATACTAATGATCATGTAGTAAAGACACAAACATAGATAAACATAAAGTTCATAAATCGAAAAACAGAGAAATAAGAACAAGGAAGTTAAGGAATGAGTCCACCTTAGTGAGAGTGGCGTCTTCCTCTTGAAGAACCAATGGTGCTCTTGAGCTCCTCTATGTCTCTTCCTTGCCTCTGTTGCTTAATCCCTAGTAATTTTGGTGCTCCTATCCTTAGTTGCTCCCAATAATTGTGTGGAGGGAAATGTATCCCATGAGGTATCTCAGGGATTTCTTGATGAGGGAATTCCTCATGCTCTTGTTGAGGTCCATGAGTGGGCTCTCTTGATGTGCAGTCAAATGCTCTACTACTGAGCTATGGACCCTTGAGATGAATCTCTCCATCTCCCATGACTCGGAGGTGGAAGCGTTTGTCTTCCCTTTCCTCTTTCTAGAGGTTTCTCCGGCCTTAGGTGCCATAAATGGTTATGGAAAAACAAAAAGCTATTCTTTTACCACACCAAACTTAGAATGTTGCTCGCCCTCGAGCAAAAGAAGAAAGAATAGAAGAAGAAGAAGAAGATGTGGAGGAGAGGGAGAGATGTTTGTGTTTCGGCCATTTAGAGTGGGTTTGGGTGGGAAGGATGGATGGATGTGAGTGGTGAAGAGGTGATGAGGAAGAGAGATTGAGGTGATTAGTGAAGAAGAGAGAAGGTGAGTTGAGGTAGGTGGGGATCCTGTGGGGTCCACAGATCCTGAGGTGATCCTGTGGGGTCCACAGATCCTGAGGTGATCCTGTAGGGTCTACAGATCCTGAGGTGTCAAGGATTTATCATCCCTGCACTAATTAGGCGTGTAAAACTCCTTCTGCATGCAATCCTGGAGTTTAACGCCAGACTGAAGCTTGTTTCTGGCGTTAAACGCCCAAATGTAGCATGTTTCTGGCGTTTAACGCCAGCCTGATGCTTGTTGCTGGCGTTAAATGCCAGCTTTCCTCAGGGTGCAATCCTGGCGTTTAAACGCCAGACTGTTACTTGTTTCTGGCGTTCAATGCCAGATTCATGCTCTGTTCTGGCGTTGAACGCCAGCCAGATGCTCCTTACTGGCGTTCAAACACTAGTAAGCTCTTTCTCCAGGGTGTGCTGTTTCTTCTGCTGTTTTTGATTCTGTTTTTAGTTTTAGCATTTGTTTTGTGACTCCACATGATCATGATCTTAATAAAACATAAAAGAACAAAAAAATAAAAAATAAAATTAGATAAATAAAAATTGGGTTGCCTCCCAATAAGCGCTTCTTTAATGTCAATAGCTTGACAGTGGGCTCTCATGGAGTCTCACAGGTGATCAGGTCAATGTTGTAGACTCCCAACACCAAACTTAGAGTTTGGATGTGGGGATTCAATACTAAACTTAGAGTTTGGCTGTGGCCTCCCAACACCAAACTTAGAGTTTGATTGTGGGGGTTTTGTTTGACTCTGTACTGAGAGAAGCTTTTCATGCTTCCTCTCCATTGTTACAGAATGATATCCTTGGGCTTTAAACACAAGGTAGTCCCCATTCAATTGAAGGACTAATTCTCCTCTGTTAATATCAATCACAGCTCCTGCTGTGGCTAGGAAGGGTCTTCCAAGGATGATGCATTCATCCTCATTCTTCCTAGTCTCTAAGATTATGAAATCAGCAGGGATGTAAAGGCCTTTAACCTTCACTAACACGTCCTCTACTAATCCATAAGCTTGTCTTTGTGATCTGTCTGCCATCTCTAATGAGAATGTGGCAGGTTGTACCTCAATGATCCCCAGCTTCTCCATTACAGAGAGTGGCATAAGATTTATGCTTGACCCTAGGTCACACAGAGCCTTCTCAAAGGTTATGGTGCCTATGGTACAGGGTATTAAGAATTTACCAGGATCTTGTTTCTTTTAAGGTAACGTTTACTGAACCCATGTATCTAGTTCACTAATGAGCAAGGGAGGTTCACCTTCCCAAGTCTCATTACCAAACAACTTGGCATTCAGCTTCATGATGGCTCCTAGATATTGAGCAACTTGCTCTTCAGTTACATCTTCATCCTCTTCAGAGGAAGAATAGTCTTCAGAGCTCATGAATGGCAGAAGAAGGTTTAATGGAATCTCTATGGTCTCTATATGACCTTTAGATTCCTTTGGGTCCTCAATAGGGAACTCTTTCTTACTTGAGAGATGTCCCATGAGGTCTTCCTCATTGGGGTTCACGTCCTCTCCTTCCACTCTAGGTTTGGCCATGTTGATTATGCCAATGGCCTTGCACTCTCTTTTTGGATTCTCTTCAGTATTGCTTGGGAAAGTACTAGGAGGAGTTTCAGTGACTTTCTTACTCAGTTGGCCCACTTGTGCCTCCAAATTTCTGATGGAGGACCTTGTTTCACTCATAAAACTTAAAGTGGCCTTAGACAGATCAGAGACTATGTTTGCTAAGTTAGAGGTACTCTGCTCAGAATTCTCTATCTGTTGCTGAGAAGATGATGGAAAAGGCTTGCTATTGTTGAGCCTATTTCTTCCACCATTATTAAAGCCTTGTTGAGGCTTTTGTTGATCCTTCCATGAGAAATTTGGATGATTTCTCCATGATAAATTATAGGTGTTTCCATAAGGTTCACCCATGTAATTTACCTCTACCATTGCAGGGTTCTTAGGATCATAGGCTTCTTCTTCAGAAGATGCCTCTTTAGTACTGTTGGATGCATTTTGCCATCTATTCAGACTTTGAGAAATCATGTTGACTTACTGAGTCAACATTTTGTTCTGATCCAATATGGCATTCAGAGCATTAATCTCAAGAACTCCCTTCCTTTGAGGTGTCCCATTATTCACAGAATTCCTCTCAGAAGTGTACATGAGTTGGTTATTTGCAACCATGTCAATAAGTTCTTGAGCTTCTGCAGGCGTTTTCTTTAGGTGAATGGATCCACCTGCAGAATGGTCCAATGACATCTTAGAGAACTCAGATAGACCATAATAGAAGATATCTAAAATGGTCCACTCTGAGAGCATGTCAGAAGGACACCTTTTGGTCATCTGCTTGTATCTTTCCCAAGCTTCATAGAGGGATTCACCATCTTTCTATTTGAAGGTCTGAACATCCACTCTAAGCTTGCTCAGCTTTTGAAGAGGAAAGAACTTAGCCAAGAAGGCCGTGACCAGCTTATCCCAAGAGTCCAGGCTATCTTTAGGTTGAGAGTCCAACCATGTTCTAGCTCTGTCTCTAACAGCAAAAGGGAAAAGCATGAGCCTATAGACTTCAGGATCTACTCCATTAGTCTTAACAGTCTCACAGATCTGTAAGAATTCAGTTAAAAACTGGTAGGAATCTTCTGATGGAAGTCCATGGAACTTGCAGTTCTGTTGCAGTAGAGCAACTAGTTGAGGTTTCAGCTCAAAATTGTTTGCTCCAATGGTAGGGATTGAGATGCTTCTTCCATCAAATTTGGAAGTAGGTGTAGTATAGTTACCAAGCATCCTCCTTGCATTATTATTGTTGGGTTCGGCTGCCATATCCTTTTCTTGTTCGAAAATTTCAGTAAGGTTGTCTCTGGGTTGTTGTATTTTAGCTTCTCTCAGTTTCCTCTTCAGAGTCCTTTCAGGTTCAGGATCAGCTTCAACAAAAATGCCTTTTTCCTTGTTCCTGCTCATATGAAAAAGAAAAAAACAGAAAAGGAAGAGGAATCCTCTATGTCACAGTATAGAGATTCCTTTATGTTAGTAGAACAAGAAAGGAATAGAAGAAGGAAAAGAGTTAAGAATCCAAACACAAGAGGGAAGATAGGTTCAAATTCTTGAGATGAAGAGAAGTGTTAGTAAATAAATAAATAAATAGAAAAAGATGAGAGAGGGAGAAAATTTCGAAAATTAATTTTGAAAAAGGGTTAGTGATTTTCGAAAATTAAGAGAAGAATTAAAATTAAAATTAAAATTTGAAACAATTAGTTAATTAAAAGAATTTTGAAAAAGAGGGAGGTAATTTTCAAAAATTAGAGAGAGAAAAGTAGTTAGGTGGTTTTGAAAAAGATAAGAAACAAACAAAAAGTCAATTAGTTAGTTGAAAAAGATTTGAAAATCAATTTTGAAAAGATAAGAAGTTAGAAAAGATATTGAAATTAAATTTGAAAAAGATATAATTTGAAAAAAAATATTTTGAAAAGATATGATTGAAAAAGATATTTTGGAAAAGATTTGATTTTTAAAATTAAAATTTGATTACTTGACTAACAAGAAACTAAAAGATATGATTCTAGAGTTTAAAGATTGAACCTTTCTTAACAAAAAAGTAACAAACTTCAAATTTTTGAATCAATCACATTAATTGTTAGTAAAGTTTTCAAAATTTTGAAATAAAGATAAGAAAAAGATTTTGAAAATAAATTTTAAAAATTTTCGAAAATAATAAAAAAATGAAAAAGATTTGATTTTTGAAAAAGATTTTGAAAAGATAAGATTTAAAATTGAAAATTTGACTTGACTTATAAGCAATAGCTAAGTTTTAAAAATTTTTGACTAAGTCAACTCAAATTTTCGAAAATTATGAGCAAAATAAGGAAACGATATTTTTTTGAATTTTGAATTTTTAATGATGAGAGAGAAAAACATAAAAATGACTCACAACATGAAAATTATGAATCAAAACACATGATGCATGCAAGAACACTATGAATGTCAAGATGAACACCAAGAACACTTTGAAGATCGAGATGAACATCAAGACTTATTTTTGAAAAATTTTCAAGAAAAGAAAAACATGCAAGACACCAAACATAGAAAATTTTCATGTTTAGACACTATGAATGCAAGAATGCATATAAAAACAACAAAAGACACAAAATATTTTTTTAGATTTTATGATTTTATTAATTTTTTTTGGTTTTTTCGAAAATAATTTTTAGAGAAACGAAAACAAATAGAAAATTTTTTTGAAAGATTTTTGAAAATTTTTGAAAAGAAAATTACCTAATCTGAGCAACAAGATGAACCGTCAGTTGTCCAAACTCGAACAATCCCCGGCAACGGCGCCAAAAACTTGGTGCACGAAATTGTGATCATCAACAATGGCGCCAAAGACTTGGTAGCGCTCTCAAACGTGAATCACACTTTGTCACAACTTCGCACAACTAACCAGCAAGTGCACTGGGTCGTCCAAGTAATAAACCTTACGTGAGTAAGGGTCGATCCCACGGAGATTGTTGGTATGAAGCAAGCTATGGTCATCTTGTAGATCTCAATTAGGCTGATTCAAATGATTATGGAGTTTTCAAAAATAATAATAAATAAAACATAAAATAAAGATAGAAATACTTATGTAAATCATTGGTGGGAATTTCAGATAAGTGTATGGAGATACTTCATCCCTGTTGAATATCTGTAACATACTGCTTTCTTAATTTCAATCCTTCATACTCCTCTCAGTGAAAAAGGTCCAAATGCTCTTGTCACAGCACGGCTAATCATCTGTCGGTTCTCGATCATGTCGGAATAGAATCCATTGATTCTTTTGCGTTTGTCATCACGCCCAACAATCGCGAGTTTAAAGCTCGTCACAGTCATTCAATCCCTGAATCCTACTCAGAATACCACATACAAGGTTTAGACTTTCCGGACTCTCAGAAATGGCCGCCAATAATTCTAGCTTATACCACGAAGATTCTGATCAAGGAATCCAAGAGATATGCGCTCGTTCTAAGGTAGAACGGAAGTGGTTGTCAATCACGCGTTCATAAGGATGGATGATGATGAGTGTCACGGATCATCACATCCATCAGGTTGAAGTGCAACGGATATCTTAGAATAAGAATAAGCTGAATTGAATAGAAAATAGTAGTAATTGCATTAAAACTCGAGGTACAGCAGAGCTCCACACTCTTAATCTATGGTGTGTAGAAACTCCACTGTTGAAAATACATAAGTGATCAAGGTTCAGGCATGGCCGAATGGCCATCCCCCAAATTCTAAGAGCTAAACGTCCAAAGATGGATGCTAAGATAAAAGATGAAACCAAGATGTCTAATACAATAGTAAAATGTCCTATTTATACTAGACTAGCTACTAGAGTTTACAGAAATAAGTAATTAATGCAGAAATCCACTTTCGGGGCCCACTTGGTGTGTGCTTGGGCTGAGCTTGAGCTTTACACATGCAGAGGCTTCTCTTGGAGTTAAACGCCAAGTTGTAACGTGTTTCTGGCGTTTAACTCTGGTTTGTGACATGTTTCTGGCGTTTGACTCCAGAATGCAGCATAGAACTGACGTTGAAAGCCTGTTTGCATCATCTAATCTCGAATAAAGTATGGACTATTATATAGTGCTGGAAAGCTCTGGATGTCTACTTTCCAACGCCGTTGAGAGCACATCATTTGGAGTTTTGTAGCTCCAGAAAATCTATTTCGAGTACAGGGAGGTCAGAATCCAACAGCATCAGCAGTCCTTTTTCAACCTGAATAAGATTTTTGCTCAGGTCCCTCAATTTCAGCCAGAAAATACCTGAAATCACAGAAAAACACACAAACTCATAGTAAAGTCCAGAAATGTGAATTTTGCATAAAAACTAATAAAAGCATCCCTAAAAGTAGCTAGATCCTACTAAAAACTACCTAAAAATAATGCCAAAAAGCATATAAATTATCCGCTCATCACTGGTGGAAGGTGAGGATCCCCTTCTTTGTTCCTCCTAGTATTTTAAAATCGCTTCCAGCGAGATGGTGGGAGGTTAGGATCTCCTCCTTTGTTCCTCCTGGGCATATGAGAACTTACCTCCTGGATAGATGCAAGGGTAGTGGTATCACCCCACTTGCCCAGGTTGGTTAGTATAGAGGCTCCCCGAATAGATGCAAGGGTTGTGATTTTTTCCCACTTGCTCCGGGTTATGATAAACTATGTATAAAGATGAAAACATATGATGTATACAGTGATTTTACAGCCATAATGAAATGATTATCTGAGATACGAGTTTTTCTGAGAAAGTACCGTGGCTTGCCAACACGTGTTCTAAGTTGAGACTTGATACTTTGTTGACTCTACATCGTAAGTGTGACTAGGCACATAGAAATTTTCGGGAAGGTTAACCCCCATTGAGTAAAGTTATATATATAATTATGAATGAAAGAGAAAAAGCTATGTATAGACTCATGGGAATGCGCGACGGGGGACAGTCCATGGTTTAGCAAACCGGACTTGTCGGGTTGACTTGATAATCGACAGATGAGCCTCATCACCCATAGGACATGCATGCATTATGTGCATTCCTGTAGAGCCTGAGGAATGGACTGACTATGCTTTTGGGCATACTCTGGGTGTCTGTACATGCTAATTAGGATATCTGATTGATATATGGCATGAATTTTCATGAGCATGCATTTGAGACTTTGAAATATTAGACATGCGATATTGAGACTGATCACCTTGATATAACTTGTTTGGTGTGAACAGGAACCAAATGGTGTCTCGTGGGCGCGGTCGTGGGCGTAATCGAGATCGAGGGAGGAGAGGTAATGAGATAACTATACCGGTAGGAAGTTTAACCAATTTTGTGACCGTGACGAGTGCTGCTGCTGCTATTGGTATTGTTGCTGCTACAACCAGTCGAGCGATGGATAGGATGCAAACGCAAGCTAGAATTGGCAACAGTGGTGGTAATGAAGAGGAAGGTGGAAATAATGTTCTGAAGGCGATAGTACCAGTGGAAGTTGTGAATCCTCCGGAATTAGTTAACACGGATCAAGTAATGGGGGAGAGTTCAAGATAGACTGTGGTGGCAGAAAGTGACCGCCGATAACCTTTCCTAAAGAAAAAGCGAAAGAAGATTACAACAATATGCCAAAGTTTCAAGAGGGGTCGTTTTGTCACTTCCCGTTCTCAACGCTGGAACAATGACCGAGGGAATGATACCCGTCCGGATCCAAATTTAGAAGGGCAAACTAGTACTCAACTGGAAGACTTAAGGTGCCCAAGATACAAGAAGTACCATCCAAACAGATCATGTAGGGCCGGGCTAGGTGCATATTACAAGTGCGGGAAGGCAGGGCATATAGCTCAAGATTGTCCACACAGGAAACGCCGGGATGCAGTCGAATATGATTCTCAGATCCGAGATAATCACGAACTAGCAGTTGAATTTCTAACTTCCTTGTATATCATTAATATATGATATTCATTCGTAATGAATGACAAGCGTTGATAATCGTAAAGTCCAACTCGATGATTAGTCGAAAACTATTAGTTGTTGAGACGGAGCTATATTTAGTTAACTTAGAGGAGTAGTTAAGTTCTTGAAGGTTAAGGATCAAAGTGACGTAGCGGAAGCAGGTTGGACTATATCTAAGGAATCAGGAGTGTTGAGGGCTACGCGGAGTTATTGTTTGAAATCTAGTGACAGTAAAACTTCGAGGAAGAGGAATAGAGCAAATTCAACCTTTAGTTGTTAATTGTTAAGAGGCGAGTGAAGATGAGACCAAATTCCTACTACGAGAAAGTTTTTGAGACAACTCTTGAAGGTGTACCAAAATTTCCATCTAAGAGAGAAAGTGAGTTTGTGATAGACTTGTGCCGAAAATTGGATCACTGTTGATTGTACCACAAGCGAAGACATCATTATAACCAGTAGAACTTATGATTGAGTTGAAGGGAGTACTAGAAGAGGGAATTGTCTGACCAATTATTTCTCAGTGGGAATCGCCGGTTATGCCGAAGAAGAAGAAAGAGAATGGCAGGAAGCCTTATGCAGAGAGAGTGTGCCAACGAATCTTTACGAGTCGATCTAATCTTTCTTTTGAAATATGCGTTGAAACTGTATCCGGAGTTCTTCTTAAATGACTTGATCATCTTTTCAGTTTTACTCCTTACGCGCATGAATTTTGATTCTACCAGGATGAGCCTGAACTTGTGTTGGTATAACCACGTATTCCTTGAATATTGAAAGCTCGTTGTGAGTGGAATTGCTCTTATTTGCAAACCATATTCTTCCAAATCAGCTGAGATTTCTTTTACTCTATACCCTCTGTTCTTTCTACCGAAGGTCTTTGATTTGAATTCTTTTCTTGAGATGCACCTTTGTTCTTTTTCATGTGCATTCTATTATTTTGGTACAACTCTGTTTGATCCTATATAAGATTTCCCTTCTGATTTCTCATGCACACTGTTCGTATTGTTCATTCGTCTTTCAAGCTTAATGTCATTTTGAAAATCAACTTAAGCCTATATTAGTATCGCGTGTGAATCCAAGCTGTAACCATCAAGGCGTTGATTTCTTAGGGCAAGATTCTTGGACCCGAAAATGAGCCCGCAACATTATTAGGAATCTTAGAGCCTTAATTTTCGTTGATCGTATTGCTTGTGATTAAGTAGACACAATAGAATGCACCGCCTATATGGATGCCTGAGTGCTAAGAGAGCTTTCGAATCTCAAGAGAAGGATTAACCTCTGTGCTAGTAGTCATAATACCCGAACTTAATTAACTATCAAAATTATTGTAATGTATTATTAAAGGGGTTTAGGATGCGTGAGAATACAACATCGTGAAGTGGTAACGAATGCCCTGAGCAAGAAATTTCTGAAGAATGCTTGGATATAAATTTCGGAGAAAGGAATGCTAGGTTAGTTAGAACTCTAACTTGGATATTAAGGGTGTAGCTGAAGGAGTCAAACTAAATTTATTGCAGTCTTAGAATGTGGCAAAGACAGATACAGGAAGCGTAAGAAGACGATAGAAAGCTACCGAGGATGTCGAAGTTTGGTAAAGAAAGAAAGAATCAAGAAGAGATCGAGGGAAACAAAGAATGAGATTGGGAGGAATGAAGAAATGGATTCGAAAGTATAAGAAGAGATTAGTATGCCTAATGCAGAAAGTGGGAACGTAAACTATTATCCGAATCCATCAAGAATGGATTTCGATTCAACCGAGGTTTGCTAAAATGTATCCCAATTTTGATAAAACAGGGTTGAGGGGCCCGAAGCAATGGATAATGTGGTGATGCGTGTGATTGAACATTTAACATGTTCGAAGATAAGGAACGAGTATCAAGAGTCATCCAAAATGTGGTAATCATGGAAGGGTTCACAATGAAAGTACAAAGAGGTTGCTAATGATTATGAAAGGGGTTATTGAGGACTAGGATAGGAAGTAATGCTGTTAGGTGATTGTGGGTCAGTTAATCCAAATTCATTCCCTCCATCAGTGCAAACTGTTTATTGGAAATATTAAACGAGACTATACATCAGGAAGTAGATAAGGCTTTACGGTGTGCTAAATGCCTCTGTGCTGATCTAAAACTGGAGCATCAGACATCTTACTATTAGTTTCCGAATTTGATAATCAATACCAATCACATATTTCACATCTCACAGTTTCAAGAATACACTTTTAATGCTAATCACATATTAGAACCTAAACCGATTAAACTAAGAAAGGACCTAACACTTCCAGTAACTTCAGTCAGAATTACTAATATAATACCAGTGCTAAGTGGCTACACAGAGGATGAGTTTTGTTAGCAGAGGATGCTGAGAGTGGAACTGAAATCAAGGAACACACTTAGAAACTCAAACCAGATATGCGGAAGGACTACCCACACCTCTTTTCAAGCAACTGAATCTGAATTTTGAGGACAAAATTCTTAATTAGGTGGGTAGGATGTAAACTCCGCAAAATTAGTGAATAATTAGTCAATAAATTAAATTTTAATAAAATAAATTAGAAACGTAAATTTTATAGCAAAATAAGATAGAGCAAATTAAAATAAGAATTTTGATACTAATTTTAAAGAATTTGGCACAAAATTGGGCCAAACGAGCCAAACTGGTCGAATCGGGCACATATTGGGACCATGGCCCAACCAAATGACCATTAAAATGAAAAGGGCTGAAGATCTTGTCCCTTCCCTCAAAGGGAAGCGCGCTGGACTTGGCAAAAAAGGGGGGTTACAGTGAGAAGAGGAGGAGGAAAACCTAATCACCTCCAATCTTCAATTGCTTATATCTTTCAATTCAGAACTCCGATTGATGAGCCGTCAGTAGCCACGGATTTCTCTTGGAGTTTTCTACAAAACCCATATAATCAAGTTACTATTAAGCCTCACCTTCTTTCCCATATGTTCATTCTTTAATTTCAAATTCTAGGACTTTGGTGTTAAGATTTTGTGTAATTTCAGTGTTTAGGATCAAATTAACTTGGTGAACTTGCCGAGTCTTGTCCCAACTTTCTGTTGGTAAAGTGAGAATTCTAGAACTCCAGTTAATTCTCTAATTTTGTGTATTGGGTATTGAATTTGGGTGTATATGTGTTGTATATATGTATTAGGTGTGTATATGTATATGTTGGAGCTTAAATTGTAAGCTTTGGAGCTTGGTGGAGGTTGAGTGCTTTTGTTGGGTAACTTTGGACCTTTTTGGGTGCCTTGGTGGTGTCTCAAAAATATGTAAAAATCGGTCAAGGTATGGTTTAGGTTTTATGTATTTAATATATAATGTTCTGTGAAAACCTAGACTAGATGGCCATAAGATAGGTTGGAATGCATGGGTATGTTGAATGATTAGTGTTCATGGTGATATTGTTATTATTGGTTGAATAGTTGTGGTGGTTGTTATTAGTATGTTGGGAGGTGAGTTATTATGTATGGAATGCTGAGGTTGAGTTTCTTTTAAATAAAAATGGAGGTTTTGAGATTTTGTGAAAAACTGATTTTTGGGTGAACTTCAGTGAGCCATAACTTGGCTTCCAGACCCCCAAATGATTTTAAACTTGGTTCAAATGAAAATTAGGTCTGTGAAGTTTGTGATGTTCGAAGAACAGATGAAAAATGTTTTAAAATGAAAAAGTTATGTTGATAAAACCTACGGCCATGCGTACACGTGGCCGACGCGTACGGTGGCCTGGGATTTTTGCGTATGCAAAACTCCCTTACGTGACTAGTCGATTTTGCCTGGTTTGCATGCGTACGCGAGGATGGCTATGCGTACACGTCTTCGCCCAAATGCATACCCATGCATACGTGTGGTCCACGCGTACGCTGGTGCACAGATTCTCACACTCCAACTGAACCAGCAAGTGTATTGGGCTGTCCAAGTAATACCTGAGGTGAGTCAGGGTCGATCCCACGAGGATTGTCGGCTTGAATCAAGAAGTGATTATCTTGATCTTAGTCAGACGGATAGAAAAGTTGTTTGTTTGTTTAAAGCGCATAAAAGTAAAATAAATAAAATGTTTCTCAGTGATGGTGAATGTAATGATAAGAAGATGGTTAAGGCCTCGGAAGTGCTTTATTCTTCTAGATTACTCCGGTCTCACTGTCTACTCCAATTGTGAATGATTTTTTCTATGGCAGGCTGTATGTGATTAACGCCTTTCTTGAGAGGTCGCCAATCTTCCTCCAGACTGAACCCCAGAGTTAGTTCAGATCTAGTCTGATTGAGGGTGAAGCTCCTACAGTTCATTCCCCTTGATGATCTTACTCAAAATGCCACAGACAAGGTCAAATCTTCCAGATTAGAGAACGCTGCGCCTTTGGTTCTAGCCTTTACCACAAAGACTCTAATCTCCCCATATCTCGGCTGAACTGATGTCTCGAGAAGTTCCCAACAAAGTCGTGTATTAGCTGTCTAAGAGATGTATATTCAAGCTTGTGATTCATCATTGTCGAATTTAAAGACTCACTCTGAACCCATGTAGAATAGAGATAACCTTACGCCAGTTCAACTCATTCATAAAGATGAAGAACGAAGATACATCTTAGAATAGAATCAAACACGGATTGAAAATAGAACAGTAGTACTTTTATTAATCCATAAAACTCAACAGAGCTCCTAGCCTCAATCTAGGAGGTTTAGTGACTCATATTGATAGAAAAGTAATATGAAATTCAAAATATGCCAAGAAAGATCCTAAACAAGGGTGATCTGCTGCTTTTAATACTAAACTAATGACTAAGGGTTACAGAAATATGATAGGCTTAGGCTTGTAGGGCGAAAATCTACTTTTGGGGTCCACTTAGTGAGTATTTGGGCTGAGCCTGAGTGAGATTCACGTGCTAGGAGGCTCCTTGGGTGTTGAATGCCTACTTGGGGGTCCTTTTTGGGCGTTTGGACGCTGGCTACTCCCTTGTGGGCGCTGGACGCTAGAAAAGGGTAGGTGGCTGGCGTTGAACGCCAGTTTTGGGCCTTCATCTCCAAAGACAAGTATAAACTATTATATATTTCTAGAAAGCCCTTGATGTTAGCTTTCCATAGCCATTGAGAACGCTCCACTTGGACTTTTGCAACTCCAGAAATGCTTGCTTGAATGCACGGAGGTCAGATCCTGACAGCATTTGCTACGCTTTCCTTGCCTCTGTATCAGACTTTGTTAAAACTCTCATATTTCAGCCAGAAAATACTTGAAATCACCATAAAACACAACAACTCATAGTAGAATCCAAAAATATGAATTATACACTAAAACCTATGAAAATATAATAAAACTTAAACAAAACATGCTAAAAACTATATGAAAATGATGTCACAAAGCGTATAAAATATCCGCTCATCACACTACCAAATTTAAAATATTGCTTGTCCCCAAGCAATTAAAAACAAAGTAGGATAAAAAGAAGAGTAAGATACAATAAATCTTAGAGTTTTTAATGAAGCTCAGTTTCAATTAGATGAGTGAAACTTAGTAGCTTTTTGCTTCTGAATAGTTTTGGCATCTCACTATCCGTTAAAGCTCAGAAGTGTTGGCATCTTTAGGAACTTAGAATCCAGATGATATTATTGACTCTCCTAGTTTAGTTCTTTTTTATTCTTGGACACATATTTTTAGAATCATGGTCGTGGCCCTAAGCACTTTGTTTTTCAGTATTACCACCGGATACATAAATGCCACAGACACTTAATTGGGTGAACCCTTTTGGATTGTGATTTAGCTTTGCTAGAATCCTTAGATAGAGGTGTTCAGAGTTCTTAAGCACAATCTTTTTGCTTTGGATCACAACTTTAACTGCTCAATCTTAAGCTTTTTACTTTACACCTTCACACCACAAGCATATGGTTAGAGACAGCTTGTTTGAGCTACTTAGGCCAAGATTTTATTTCTTTTAGACCCTCCTAACCATTGATACTCAAAGCCTTGGACACTGATAAACTCAATTTTTAGGGTTTATCTTGTGCTCAATTTAGAGGATTTTATCACCTTTTACCCACATTTATCCAATGGAATAGCATGGTTTCATGATTGTCTCTTAATTTGTGCTTAAGTGTGAAAACATACTTTTTAGACCTTTAATGTGTCAATATTAATTCACCTTTGATTCCACCAGATGCCTTGATAGGTTTGTTAGTGAATTCAGGATGGAAAGGCTAGGAATGGATCAAAGGGATGAAGAGGAAAAGCATGCAAGTGAAGAAATCATGGAAAATCAAGGATTTGGGATGAACTCATCGACGCGCAAGCACAGCTGACGCGCACGTGTAGAATTGAAGTCGCATGGCGATAAGTACGCGTACATGACGCGTATGCGTGGATAGGAAATTGCCAAGCGATGCGTACGCGTACATGGCGCGTACGCGTCGATGCTCGCACGTGACTCACTTAAAGGCAAAATGTTGGGGGCAAATTCTGGGCTTCCCAGACCCAAATCCAACTTATCTCTGATGCAATTTAAGTCAAAATTTAAAGGGGAATCAAGGCATCCATCACAGTAGTTTAGTTTAGTTTAGTTTTGGAGGGAAAGTTAGTTTCTGGAGAGAGAAGCTCTCTCTTCTCTCTAGAATTAGGATTAAGTTTAGTTTAATTTCTTAGATCTAGATCTACTTCTTCTCTTGCTTTAATTTTCCTTTTGCTTTATGAATTCTTATGTAGATCTCCATTTCTCTTTGAATGCAATTTATGATTTTAATATCTTTTCATGTTTGCTTTGATTCTCTATTATTGATCTCTTGCCATTGTAGTTAGATCTCTCCTTAATTCTTGCAATTCATGTTGTTTACCTTTATTGCCTTTTATGTGTTTGATGAAATGCCTTTTTTAGTTATGAATTAGATTTTGTTTCTTTTGGCTTTAGTTCAGTAATTGGTGACTCTTGAGTTATCTAATTCCTTTGTTGATTGATAATTAGAAGTTACTAATTGACTTGAATGTCACTAAAGCTAGTCTTTCATTATGAGTTGGCTAAGACTTGTAGACTCAATTTAACTCGTCCACTTGACTTTCCTCCATTGTTAGAGGTTAACTAAGTGGGAGCAATGAACAATTCTCATCACAATTGATAAGGACAACTAGGATAGGACTTCTAGTTTTCATACCTTGCCAAGAGCTTTCTTAATTGTTAGTTCATTTCCTTTGCCATTTACATTTCTTGTCTCTTACTACAAAAACCCCAAAACATACTTCATAACCAATGATAAGAACATTTTATTGCAATTCCTAGGGAGAACGACCTGAGATTTGAATACTTCGGTTATTTTTATAGGGGTTTGTTACTTGTGACAACCAAATGTTTGTATGAAAGGATTCTTTGTTGGTTCAGAAGCTATACTTTCAACGAGAATTTAATTGTGAATTTTATACCACACAAAAATCCACTCATCAAAATGGCGCCGTTGCTGGGGAATTGCAATGGTGTTATGTTATTGGTTATTGTATATATGTGAATATTGTGAATAGCTTGATTTTTGGATTGCTTGTTAGTTTTTGCTAGTTTTAGGACTTTGTTTCATTATTTCTTATTAGCTTTTGTTTCTTATTTTCTCTTTTCATCATGAATTCTCACTTTGGCTATGAGTTTGGTTACGATTATGTTGTAGGAAATGAAAGCTTCAATGAGGATGTGCATCAAGGATGGAACAATCAAGGTTGGGAGGAGCCACAAGCTCATGGTAACCTTCTTGGCAACAACCTCCTCCAGTCTCATATAGGTATAACTCTAATCCTAATGCATACCAATCTAATGGATGTGGTAGTTCTTATTGTACGTGTCACTAACCACCACCACATGCCTATGGACCACCTCCTCAACATAGCCCTCAACCATACTCACAAGCCCCTTTTTACCAAACTCCCTCTTATGACCCTCATCTATCATATGACCAATCACCCTTACTCATCCTTGTGACCATTATATAAGACAATCCATAGAACCACCACAATTCCAACATCAATACTCCCAAGATCCATATCTTTCACATGCACCACATCTATATTTCCACCAAGAAGAACCACCTTCCTATTATGAACCTCTCCTCCAAAATGATGAACCCTCCTATCCACCCGAAGACCCAATGGATGATTCTCTCTCCCTATTCCTTCAAAGGCAAGAAGAGATGAAGAGGGAGGAACTAGGATTCACAGCCGCCTTGGCCGAGGTAGTAAATCGTTTAGCCTCGCAACGCTTAAACACTCAAGGAACTTCCATGACCACATGTGGAAAATCAAATAAAGAGCCTAGCATGACAGAGAGATTGGAAACACCGATGAAAAATGAGGAATGTTGCTTTGTATAGAACAATTGGAGGAAGCTTTAATTGTTGAAGAAAAGGAAGAAGTGGTTGAAGATTTAGGAGATGCAGAACCTCCATGGAAACCTAGAGTTAATGAAGAAAACTCCTCCAAAAAGATTGAATTAGATGTTGAAGGGGGAAAGTGCACAACCTACAAAATAATTCTTGAATGAAGACTTGGAGGGAATGGAGCAAGAATTGAGTTCCCTTGGTGATGAAGATCATGCATCCAACCTTCTTGGTGGTGAATCCTTTGAACTTGAAGAACCTTCTCCCAATGAGATAGAAAGCAATGTGGAGGTAGATTTATCTAATTCTCCCATCTATGACTTGAGCGATGGAGAAGAGTTAGATGAAATTGACGAACAAAGGATTGAAATTGAAGAAGTTTGTAAAGAGGTGAAGGTAATTAAGGAAGAACACAAGGGAGTAGAGCTTGCAAGGACATTGGAGATACCTTTCCCCAAGCCATCACCATCCATTCTTTCATTCAAGTGGGTAAATTCCTTATACTTAAGCTTTATGATTCCCCTTGAATATGGTTTGCTTGAAACGGATGGTCAACTTAGACATCTTTGTGGTTTTAAGAGCAAAAGGGAGATGGTTAGTGGTTGGCATTGTAAATCAAGGTTCATTATGGTGACATGTTCCAAGCATAATAGCAAGGGTTGGTGTAGAACTAGATTGCTTGGGTCTACGGTGATGTTTGGTTGCTTGATTGAGAATTTCTCTTACTTAGCACCAAATGGAATAATGATGATCAATTTGAAGATGGGTGTAGAAACAAGATATGAGATCCCGGCATACATGAGGATCAACTTTGGGAGCCCCAAGCTTGTGAAGAACTCCATCAAGACTTGGTGCAACTTATGAGAAATCTTGGGGCACAATGGAGAACCAAGCATTAGTGGGAGTTCCAAGATGAGTTCAAGCACAAGCCACCTTGATGAGGAGCACCCCATAAGTCCAACTTAAGGACAATAAATAAAAGTGCTAGGTGGGAGACACCCCACCGTGGTAAACTCTTTTCATTTTTTCTCTTTTGTAAATATTAGCAAAATAGATTTGATTTCATGTTTTGTTTTGATTGTGAAGTTATTTGGTAGTTTATCATGTTAAATAAGATTTCATGGTATTTTAGTAGCTGTTTGGAAGTTTGGAATGCTTGGTTTGGTGCAAAAACATGGAAAATTTTGAAAAATAGAGCACCAACCCACGCGTACGCGTACACGTGACCCAAGTATTTTCGACCATCCACGCGCACGCGTGCCCCATGTGTACGCGTGGATGCAGAAGTTTCACCCCTCTATACATTGACCCAAGAGTTGTGCGAAGGTTGGGCTAGCATTGTGCCTCTAGCACAACCCAACCCACGCATACGCGTGACCCACGCGTACGCGTCACCGCTCCAAATAACAAACCATGCGTACATGTGCTCCACCGTACGCGTCGCTCCCATTTCACCACCACCACGCTTACGCGTCTACTACGCGCACGCGTGGTTAGCCTTATTCCACCATCTTCTTTTCTTCTCCTCTTTCCATCTCTTTCCTTCATCTCTCTTCTCTTCCTTTCTTCCCCTTCCTCTACCATCATCCAACACTACCAAACACCAACTATAACCATTTCTTTTAGTTAGTTAGTTAATTAGTTATTTTGTTAGTAGATTTTTTCTGTTTTTCATTATAAGTGTTGGATTATTAATCTTGTTTACTGTTTATTGTTGCTGAGTACTAAACAGGATGTTACCTTAACATCATTTTGTTTATACTCATTATTGGATTCTTTGATTGAGGTTATATTTTGTCACTTAGTTTTTGAGTTCTTTATGGTTAATTTTGGGAATACCAAGTAAATGTAAATTGCCCTTCAAGTACTCTATATTTTTTTTTTAATTGCATGATTTGGCCACCATGTGATTTGAATCCTTTCCTTTGATTAGGCAATTTCTCGATGGATGTTGTGCATTTATCTTAATGCGTGGTGTTTTTTGATTATATGCATCCATATATTTTTGGCTTGAATGTTTTCATGCTTCTTTATTGCTTGTTTGAGTGTCTTCACCTACAAGTTTAGAGCATCTCAAGCACATTAGGATGAGTGAAGTGCATGTTTCTTTTTGTGTAATTGTGATATAGTTCTTTTCATGCTAGTATGTGCTCTAAACCGCGTGCAATTTAGAGCCACACACTTATATTCATCAATGTCACACTATTTTACTCACTCAATTCTAGTGATCATTACCTCATTCCAATAATGTATGCTTCTTTACTTTTGCATTTACTTTTCTTACTATCCTGCCTTCTAATTTCAGGGGAAGCGAAGAAAGAACACGCAGTACCGGTTGACCTACCGGTTGAAGGTGGTAACTCGGAGAGTTGTCGTACCCCCTTGTTCATCTTGAATGCACCGAAGACGGTGCAAACTTTTAAGTGTGGGGAGGTCGTCCGACCGTTCGCCATTCTTGGCTGACAAGTTTCTAATCCCAACACTTTTACATTCCATTTTTAGGTCATTTAGGATTTTAGTTGTATTTTCTTATTTTGCATATATACGTATAATAAGCTTAGTCAAAATCATGATATTTTCCAAGAAAAACATTCTTAGTAGGGCATTGACATCTCAATCGATTTGAGTGAAAACTTTTCATAGAACATGCTTGAATTATATATATATATATTGTGGACCATGTCTTTGAGCTAAGAACACACAACCTTGTGAGATTTGAGCATAATTGTGTGGTTACATCTTATAACCACTTATTTTCCTTCTTGTGTGTAATTGTTCTCTTCCTATGATTGTAATCTTTGATTTGTTTGATTCTTTATGTCCATTATTTTGTGTATTCATGCATTTATATGATTGAGGCCATCATTTCATTAGCTCATTTACCCAAATAGCCTTACCTTTTGTCTACCATTGTTAGCCAAATTCGAGCCTACGATTAACCCACTTGTTCTTAATTTTAGCACATTACAAGCCTTAAAGCGAAAAACAATAAATGTCCTTTATCTGGATTTTTTATTAGCTTAGGCTAGTGAGAGTGAGTATCATTCAAGTGTGGGAAAACTTGGGATATTGGTAGGGATAAAAGGATGTTTTTGTTTTTTTTTTGTAAATATTAGGAATTGGGTACATACTTGTGTGTTAATTAAATGTAAGACCATATGTATTGATACTTCCTTTATTGCAAAAAGAAAAAAAATTAGAAAAGAAAAAGAAAAAAATTATACATATACAAAAGAAAAAAAATAATAGAAAGAAAGGAAAAAAAAGAAAAAGAAAGCAATAAAAGGGGACAAAATGCCCCAAAGTAAAGTTCAATAAAGTCAATGCATATGTGTTGTTAAATGAAAAGAAAATGCATGAGTATGTGAAAAAGTGAAAAATGAGTAGTTAGGTTAGTACTTAATTGTATAGGTTGTCATAGGTTAGGTGGGAAGCTTAAGTTGATCAAAGATTCAAATTCAAGCTCACTTAACCAAATATGCACCCCACCTTGACCCTAGCCCTATTACAACCGATGAATAAGACCTCATGATATTTATATGCATGCATGAAATAATTGTTGATTGTTAGAAGAAGAATAAATCTTGGAAAGCATGATTAGGGGAGAATTGAGTGAATCGACCCTAAACACTTGAGCGGCTAGAGTGCAAACACATCCGGTGAGGGTTTGATTGCTCAATTACATGTCTCCATCTAGAATCGTCACTTTTCATGCAAGTTTGTAAAAAATCTTTAATAACTCAATTCAATTGTGGATTAGATTTGCTAGCCCTTGGCCCTTGTGCCTATATATGATCTCTTGGGAATTTATTTATTTTGACCAAGTAGTTGCATTCATTTAGATAGTTGCATTTAGATAGGTTGCATTTAGTTAGTTTGTATTGAATAAATGTTGATACCCTTTGTTTTCTCTTGATTTTAGCATGAGGACATGCAAAGGTTTAAGTGTGGGGAGATTGATAAATCCCATTTTAGGGTTTATCTTGTGCTCAATTTAGAGGATTTTATCACCTTTTACCCATATTTATCCAATGGAATAGCATGGTTTCATAATTGTCGCCTAATTTGTGCTTAAGTGTGAAAACATGCTTTTTAGGCCTTTAATGTGTCAATATTAATTCACCTTTGATTTCACTAGATGCTTTGATATGTTTGTTAGTGAACTCAAGATGGAAAGGCTAAGAATGGATCAAAGGGATGAAGAGGAAAATCATGCAAGTGAAGAAATCATGAAAAATCAAGGATTTGGGATAAACTCATCGACGCACAGCGTAGAATTGAAGTAGCATGGCGACGCGTACGCGTGGATCGGAAATTGTCAAGCGACGCGTACGTGTACATGGCACGTACGCGTTGGTGCGCGAAATCGTGATCACTACAACTTCGCACAACTAACCAGCAAGTGCACTGGGTCGTCCAAGTAATAAACCTTACGCGAGTAAGGGTCGATCCCACGGAGATTGTTGGTATGAAGCAAGCTATGGTCACCTTGTAAATCTTAGTCAGGCATACTCAAATGGGTATAGATGATGAATAAAACATAAAGATAAAGATAGAGATACTTATGTATATCATTGGTGAGAGCTTCAGATAAGCGTATGAAGATGATGTCCCTTCCGTCTCTCTGCTTTCCTACTGTCTTCATCCAATCCTTCTTACTCCTTTCCATGGCAAGCTTATGCAAGGGTTTCACCGTTGTCAGTGGCTACCTCCCATCCTCTCATTGGAAATGTTCAACGCACCCTGTCACGGCACGGCTATCCATCTGTCGGTTCTCAATCAGGCCGGAATAGAATCCAGTGATTCTTTTGCGTCTGTCACTAATGCCCCGCCTTCAGGAGTTTGAAGCACGTCACAGTCATTCAATCATTGAATCCTACTCAGAATACCACAGACAAGGTTAGACCTTCCGGATTCTCTTGAATGCCGCCATCAGTTCTTGCCTATACCACGAAGACTCTGATCTCACGGAATGGCTGGCTCGTTTGTCAGGCGAGCACTCGGTTGTCAGGCGATCAACCATGCATCGTGTATCAGGAATCCAAGAGATATTCACCTAATCTAAGGTAGAACGGAGGTGGTTGTCAGTCACACGTTCATAGGTGAGAATGATGATGAGTGTCACGGATCATCACATTCATCAAGTTGAAGAACAAGTGATATCTTGGAACAAGAACAAGCGGAATTGAATAGAAGAACAATAGTAATTGCATTAATACTCGAGGTACAGCAGAGCTCCACACCTTAATCTATGGTGTGTAGAAACTCCACCGTTGAAAATACATAAGAACAAGGTCTAGGCATGGCCGTGAGGCCAGCCCCCCAATGATCTAAGAACTAGATGTCCAAAGATGATCTAGAGATCTAAAGTGATCAAAAGATGAAAATACAATAGTAAAATGTCCTACTTATAGGAAACTAGTAGCTTAAGAATTACAAAGATGAGTAAATGACATAAAAATCCACTTCCGGGCCCACTTGGTGTGTGCTTGGGCTGAGCAATGAAGCATTTTTCGTGTAGAGACTCTTCTTGGAGTTAAACGCCAGCTTTTATGCCAGTTTGGGCGTTTAACTCCCATTTTGGTGCCAGTTCCGGCGTTTAACGCTGGGAATTCTGAAGGTGACTTTGAACGCCGGTTTGGGCCATCAAATCTTGGGCAAAGTATGGACTATCATATATTGCTGGAAAGCCCAGGATGTCTACTTTCTAACACCGTTGAGAGCGCGCCAATTGGGCTTCTGTAGCTCCAGAAAATCCACTTCGAGTGCAGGGAGGTCAGAATCCAACAACATCTGCAGTCCTTTTCAGTCTCTGAATCAGATTTTTCCTCAGGTCCCTCAATTTCAGCCAGAAAATACCTGAAATCACAGAAAAACACACAAACTCATAGTAAAGTCCAGAAAAGTGAATTTTAATTAAAAACTAATAAAAATATACTAAAAACTAACTAAATCATACTAAAAACATACTAAAAACAATGCCAAAAAGCGTACAAATTATCCGCTCATCACGCGTCGATGCTCGCACGTGACTCACTTAAAGGCAAAATGCTGGGGTCAAATTCTGGGTTTCCCAGGCCTAAATCCAACTCATCTCTGATGCTATTTAAGTCAGAATTCAAAGGGGAATCAAGGCATCCATCACATTAGTTTAGTTTAGTTTAGTTTTGGAGGAAAAGTTAGTTTCTAGAGAGAGAAGCTCTCTCTTCTCTCTATAATTAGGATTGGGTTTAGTTTAATTTTTTAGATCTAGATCTACTTCTTCTCTTGCTTTAATTTTCCTTTTGCTTTATGAATTCTTATGTAGATCTCCATTTCTCTTTCGATGCAATTTATGATTTTAATATCTTTTCATGTTTGCTTTGATTCTCTATTATTGATCTCTTGCCATTGTAGTTAGATCTATCCTTAATCCTTACAATTCATGTTGTTTACCTTTATTGCCTTTTATGTGTTTGATGAAATGCCTCTTTTAGTTATGAATTAGATTTTGTTCCTCTTGGCTTTGGTTGAGTAATTGGTGACTTTTGAGTTATCTAATTCCTTTGTTAATAGATAATTAGAAGTTGCTAATTGACTTGAATGCCACTAAAGCTAGTCTTTCATTATGAGTTGGCTAGGACTTGTGGACTCAAGTTAATTCATCCACTTGACTTTCCTCCATTGTTAGAGGTTAACTAAGTGGGAGCAATGAACAATTCTCATCACAATTGATAAGGACAACTAGGATAGGACTTCTAGTTCTCATACCTTGCCAAGAGCTTTCTTAATTGTTAGTTCATTCCCTTTGCCATTTACATTTCTTGTCTCTTACTACAAAAACCCCAAAACATACTTCATAACCAATGACAAAAACATTTTATTGCAATTTCTAGGGAGAATGACCCGAGGTTTGAATACTTAGGTTATTTTTATAGGGGTTTGTTACTTGTGACAACCAAATGTTTGTATGAAAGGATTCTTTGTTGGTTTAAAAGCTATACTTTCAACGAGAATTCAATTGTGAATTCTATACCACACAAAAATTCACTCATCAGACACATGCGCTTGCCTTTTGGTTTAAATATGGCTTTTTCTATTGCTTTTTTTTTCGCATGCATATATACATTTTTTTCTTTTATTGCAACATGTTTTTTCTATTTCTTTTTGCTGCTTTTTCTTGCTTCAAGAATCATTTTTTTTTGGATTTTTCAAGACCAATAATACTTCTCATTTTTCATCATTCTTTCAAGAGCCAACATTCTTAACTCCAATTTCAAATATGCACTATTTATTTATACATTCAGTAAACAAAAGTAATGCGACCACATCAAAATAATTGAACTATCTTTATTATATAACTCGAAATTCATGTATCTCCCTATTCTTTTTCAAATATAATTTTCTTTTAAGCAAGGTGAGAGATATATGGAACATTTTATAACTTTAAGACATAAATAGAAATGATCATGCAATAAGAACAAGAGAACAGACAATAAAACATAACGGAAAATAGAAAAATAAAAGCAAAGGGTGATGAAACGGGACCACCTTAGTGACGGCGGCTGCCACTTCCTCTAGAGAACCCAATAGAGCACTTGATGTCTTCAATGTCATGCCTTTGTCTCTGTTGTTCTTTCCTCCTAGCTCTTTGATCTTCTCTAATTTCATGGAGGATGGTAGAATGCTCTCAATGCTCCATCCTCAGCTGATTTATGTTAGAGGTTAATTCTCCCATAGAAGTATGCCATTGATCCCAATAGCTTTGGGGAGGAAAATACATCCATTGAGGCATCTTAGGGATCTCATGTTTAGGCGGCTCCACATGCTAATGTTGTGGCTCATGTGCCAACTCTCTAGTATGCTCTATCCTTGATGAGCGGATAATTTATACGTTTTTTGGCATTGTTTTTAGTATGTTTTTAGTATGTTTTAGTTAGTTTTTATTATATTTTTATTAGTTTTTAGTTAAAATTCACTTTTCTGGACTTTACTATGAGTTTGTGTGTTTTTCTGTGATTTTAGGTATTTTCTGGCTGAAATTGAGGGACCTGAGCAAAAATTTGATTCAGATGCTGAAAAGGACTGTAGATGCTGTTGGATTCTGTCCTCCCTGCACTCAAAGTGGATTTTCTGGAGCTACAGAAGCCCAATTGGCGCACTCTCAACGGCGTTGGAAAGTAGACATCCTGGGCTTTCCAGCAATGTATAATAGTCCATACTTTGCCCAAGATTTGATGGCCCAAACCGGCGTTCCAAATCAGCTCAAGAATGCCTGGCGTTAAACGCCGGAACTGGCACAAGAATGGGAGTTAAACGCCCAAACTGGCACAAAAGCTGGCGTTTAACTCCAAGAAAAGTCTCTACACATGAAAGCTTCAATGCTCAGTCCAAGCACACACCAAGTGGGCCCGGAAGTGGATTTTTATGTCATTTATCATTTCTGTAAACCCTAGGCTACTAGTTCTCTACATATAGGACCTTTTACTATTGTATTTTTATCTTGGTTCTTCTGGTTCCCTCTCTGGGGCCGAAGCCAATGATCACTTTTGTTCTTATGTATTTTCAACGGTGGAGTTTCTACACACCATAGATTAAGGTGTGGAGCTCTGCTGTACCTCGAGTATTAATGCAATTACTATTGTTCTTCTATTCAATTCAGCTTGTTCTTGTTCTAAGATATCACTTGTTCCTCAACTTGATGAATGTGATGATCCGTGACACTCATCATCATTCTCACCTATGAACGTGTGCCTGACAACCACCTCCGTTCTACCTTAGATTGAGTGGATATCTCTTGGATCCCTTAATCGGAATCTTCGTGGTATACGCTAGAATTGATGGCGGCATTCAAGAGAATCCGGAAGGTCTAAACCTTGTCTGTGGTATTCTGAGTAGGATTCAATGATTGAATGACTGTGACGAGCTTCAAACTCCTGAAGGCTGGGCGTTAGTGACAGACGCAAAAGAATCAATGGATTCTACTCCAACCTGATTGAGAACCGACAGATGATTAGCCGTGCCGTGACAGGGTGCGTTGAACATTTTCACTGAGAGGACGGGACTGTAGCCACTGACAACGGTGATGCCTAACATACAGCTTGCCATGGAAAGGAGTAAGAAGGATTGGATGAAGACAATAGGAAAGCAGAGAGACGGAAGGGACAAAGCATCTCCATACGCTTATCTGAAATTCTCACCAATGAATTACATAAGTATCTCTATCTTTATGCTTTATTCATATATCATTCATAACCATTTGAATCTGCCTGACTAAGATTTACAAGGTAACCATAGCTTGCTTCATACTAACAATCTCCGTGGGATCGACCCTTACTCGCGTAAGGTTTATTACTTGGACGACCCAGTGCACTTGCTGGTTAGTTGTGCGAAGTTGTGATAAAGAGTTGAGATTACAATTGAGCGTACCATGTTGATGGCGTCATTGATGATCACAATTTCATGCACCAATCCTACTTTTAGAGATGGGTTTTTCTTCCTCGATTGAAATGTCGCCTTCTATGACAATTCCAGCTGAATTGCATAGGTGACAGATAACATGAGGAAAAGCTAACCTTGCTTTGGTGGAGGGCTTGTCTGCCACTTTGTAAAACTCTAGAGGTATCACCTCATGTACTTTCACCTCATTTTTGAGCATGTGCAATGGATCATGATGGCTCGTTCTATGATCACTTTGGACCTGTTGCTAGTAAGGATGATAGAGCGTTGGATGAATTCCAACCATCCTCTGAGTGTTACTGTCTCTATTCTGACTAATGCACATGATTATAAACCTACAGAAAATAACTAGGAAAAACAAATTCAAAGAAAAACATAAATAATAATAATTATGGTTGGGTTGCCTCCCAACAAGCGCTTCTTTAACGTCATTAGCTTGACGGACAGCTCCTTTCAAGGAGGAAGGTAGTCATAGAGGATTAAATCCTTACTCCTTACTGAGAGCATCCTTCTTGTGCTCTCATGGATTAGCTTAATACGCTCAAGAGACAGGATCTTGTTCGCTGCATGAGGTAGGGTTGGGCTTGCAACAATATGTTGATATACCTTTGTGCCATTTCCCTCTTCCATGGTGAATACTATGATGAGATAAGTGAATATTGCCGTCTTCCATGGTGAATATTTTTGTTTTTCCAACCCCTAGGCATCTTCTTTTTGGGGCCTTCCTCCTTGGTAGATAGTGTACATCCAACACCAAACTTACGTTTGGTCTTAGGAGGGATTGAATTGGTTTCAATCAAGGGGGGAGGCTTGAATGCTGAATCCTTTATGCAAGTGCCTCCCTTGTCCAGGGGTAATGGAGGGTGAACAACCTCGAACACCATCCAGTCCTCATGCAAGGTAATCCTTGTTTTTTGTGCCTCTTGGATTTCCAGCTTCTTCATCACAGATGAAGGTATCAGATTTAAATTGAAGCCAAGATCATACAGGGCCTTGTCAAAAGTGATTTTTCCAATAGGACATAGGAGCTGAAAGCTCCCTATGTCTGGCATCTTCCTTGGTAGTTCATTCTGGACTAAAGCACTACACTCTCTGGTCAGTACCACAGTCTCATCTCCCCTTAGGTCCTTCTTTTCAAAAAGAATGCCTTTTAGACAGGCCATGTAGCGAGTCTTTTTTTTCCAATACCTTTGCAAAAGAGATATTGACTTGAAGCTTCTTGAGTGCTGCTAGGAAATGAGCCAATTCCTCATCTTCTGGTTCTTTTTGCTTGCCTAGGAAAGGTAGCTCTTGAGGCTCTCTCACCTTTGCAAGGGCAAGTTTTGTGCTAATCACAGGTTTCTCTTGCACGTCCAGTGAAGAATCAACTTGAAGTTCATTCTCCTCTGTAGGGGCGTGCTCAATGGGTTTCTAAGGATCCTCCTAGTCTTTGATTGCCTTAAGCCCCTCAGTAGCATGCTCCTGAGGCTTGGCCTCCTTGGTGAAGACTACTCTTCTACCTTCTGTTAAGATCTCCATGTCTAGAACTTCTGTCCTAACTGTGGTCTCCTCACAGGAGTATAAATGCTGGTTATTGGTAGCTATCTCAATGAGCTCATTTGCCTCTTCATGTGTCTCTATAAAGTACAGAAAACCATTTGCAAAGTGATCTATTGTCTTCCTGGCTATCTTAGAGATGGCTTCATAAAAGATGATTATCTTGCCCCATCCTGAGAACATATGGGGAGGGCAATTCCTGAACATCAACTTGTACTTCTCCCAAGCATCATTGAGAGACTCGTTCTCCCTCTGCCTGAAGTTTTGAACATCTGTCATTAGCTTAGTTAATCTCTATAAGGGAGAAAACTTGTTCAGAAATTTGTGAACAATCTTTTCCCAGGTGTTCACTCTTCCTCTTAGTTCCATACGCCACCATTCATTTGCTTGATCACCCAGAGAAAATGGGAAGAGTTTTAGTCTAGGGACTTCAGGGTCCACTCCATTGGCCTCTACAGTGTCACAGAACTACAGGAAGTTGGATATGAACTTACTAGGATTTTCCTGTGGGTGTCCATGAAACTGGCACTTTTGCCGTAATAGCAGAACCTAGTCTAGGTTGACCTTAAATTCATTTGAGTTAATAGGACTGTCAAATGTATAGGAGCCCAGAGGTCTCCCAATTCGTGCATTCCCCTTTGGATCCATAGTGACTTCGGTATTCCTGCATACATAAATCTAAGACAAAGAAAAATGGGAGTCTCTATGTCAAAGTATAGAGAACTCTCTCTGAGATATGAAGAAGAAAGAAGAATTAAGATAGAGGAATGTGATGAAGAATTCGAATAAAAGAGAAGGAGAATTCGAAAATTAAGAAGAGAAAGGAAGCTAGAATTAAAATATTTTTGTTTTTATTTTTATTTATTATTTAAATTTGAAAATATAAGCTTAATTAATTAAAAAGAATTGGAAATTGAATGATGAATTTCAAAAAAGAGGAGAGAGAAATAGAATAGAATTTTCGAAAATAGGTGAGAGAAGAATCAGTTAGGAAGTTTTAAAAAAGGAGAAAGGGAAAATAAGTAACTAATTAAGAAATATTTGAAATTAAGATAAGATAAAAGATTAGAAAAGATTTGAATTTAAAACTTGAAATTAAAATTAGAAACAAGATAAGATAAAGTTTTGAAAATAAGTTAAAAAGATAAGATTTGAAATTTGATTTTTGAAAAAGATTTGATTTTGAAATTTGAAATTAAGATAGGATAAGATAAAGATTTGAATTTTGAAAAAGGTTTTAAATTAAAGATAAGATACGTTAGGTAGGTTTTAAATTTTGAAAAGAGAGAGACAAGATAAGATTTAAAAGGAAGTTAGAGAAGATAAGTTTTAAATTAAAAAGATTTGAAATCAAAATAAAAAAGATAGTTTTCAATTTAAAAAGATTTGAAAATTAAATTTTAAAAAAAGATAAGATAAGAAAGAATCAAATTAAAAGAAAAGATTTGAAAAGATTCTAAAAAGATATGATTTTAAAATTAAATCTTGCATTGACTAACAAGAAAACACCAAATTTAAAAATTTTGAAATCAAATATGCAAGATTTTCGAAAATTAAGGAAAGATGAGAATAGATATTTATTTTTTTTTATTTTTGAATTTAATGAAGAAAGAGAAAAACAACAAAAGGACACCAAACATAAAATTTTTAGATCTATGGACCCTAAGTTTTCGAAAATTTCAAAGACAAACACAAAAAGACACTAAACTTAAAAATTTTAAGATCAAAACAAGGAAATAAGCAAGAACAATTTGAAGATCAAGATGAACACCAAGAACAAAATTTGAAAATTCAAGATGAACACCAAGAACAATTTTTATAAAAATTTTTTAGAAAAGAAAGACACAAAACTTAAGATTTGACACTAGACTCAAACAAAAGACACTATTTTTGAATGATTTTTGAAAAAAGAAAGCAAGAAATTCGAAACTTTCAAGGAACAAGAACAAAAGACTCAAACCAAAGATAAAGATTAATAAAGAAAAGAAAAGATTTTGAAAAATTTTTTATTTTTTTTAAAAAGAAAATAAAAGACTCAAACAAGATTAAAAAAAAGCAATACCTAATCTAAGCAACAAGATAATTTGTTAGTTTGTCCAAACTCGAACAATCCCCGACAACGGCGCCAAAAACTTGGTGCACCGATTCCCACACTCCGTACAATTGAACCAGCAAGTGCACTGGGTCGTCCAAGTAATACCTGAGGTGAGTCAGGGTCAATCCCATGAGGATTGTCAGCTTGAATCAAGCTGTGGGTATCTTGTAGATCTTAGTCAGGCGGATAGAAAATTTATTTATTTGCTTTAAGTGCATAAAGTAAAATAAATAAAATGTTACTCAGTGATGGTGAATGTAATGATAAGAAGATGGTTAAGGCCTCAGAGATGCTTTATTCTTCTGGATTACTCTGGTCTTACCGTTTACTCCAACTGTGAATGATTTCTTCTATGGTAGGTTGTATGAGATCAACGCCTTTCTTGAGAGGTTTCCAATCTTCCTCCAGGCTGAACCCCAGGGTTAGTGTGGATCCAGTCTAATTGAGGGTAAAGCTCCTGCAGTTCATTCCCCTTGATGATCCTACTCAAAAAACCACAGACAAGGTCGAATCTTCCGAATCAGAGAATGTTGCGCCTTTGGTTCTAGCCTTTACCACAAAAACTCTAATCTCCTCATACCTCGGCTAAACTGATGTCTCGAGAAGTCCCCAACGAAGTCATGGATTAGCTGTCTAAGAGATGTATAATCAAGCTTGTGGTTCATCATTGTCCGATGAAAGACTCACTCTGAACCCATGTAGAATAGAGATAACCTTATGCCGGTTCAACTCATTCATAAAGATGAAGAAAGAAGATACATCTTAGAATAGAATCAAACACGAATTGAAAATAGAACAGTAGTACTTTTATTAATCCATAAAAGTCAACAGAGCTCCTTGCCTCAACTAGGAGGTTTAGTGACTCATATTGATAGAAAAATAATATGAAATTCGAAATATGCGAAGAGAGATCCTAAACAAGGGTGATCTTCTCCTTTTAATACTAAACTAATGACTAAGGGGAGAATCCCAAGTTTGGTGCCATTGAGGCCGATTGTGCTAGAAAAGAAGTACGCACTATTATATATTGTTAGAAAGCTCTGGACGTTAGCTTTCTAATGCCGCTAGAATCACGTCAATTGGTCCTTTTTAGCTCAAGTTATTTCTATTGGAGTGAAGGGAGGTCAGAGTTGATAGCATCATTTGTTTTCTTCTCTTTTTCTACAAAAACTCCATCAAATCTATCTAAATGCTACCTAAAATGAACAGAATTGCACACAACTCAAAGTAGCATTCATAGTGGCTAAAAGATGATTAATTCTTGATTAAAATCAACAATTTGAATGCAAATTCACTAGGAAAGGACAGGAAAGATGCTCACGCATCAATGTCTAGTAGTGAGATGGAGCTAGGAATAGGTAGTAACTTATAGATGAAGAAAGTTTGAGAAGTGGTGTTTTAGGTATGAAAAGGTAAGATACATATGTATATGTATATATATAAACTATTTGAATTATGAAACTGGCTAATGAAAGGAATAAATGTTGCATCTGAGCACTCTTTCTTGAAAGTGCGACCCCAGGAGATGGTGAAGGTGAGGATCTGATGAGCGGATAATTTGTATGCTTTTTGGCATTGTTTTTAGTATGTTTCTAGTATCTTTTAGTTAGTTTTTAGTATATTTTTATTAGTTTTTATTTAAAATTTACTTTTCTGGACTTTACTATGAGTTTGTGTGTTTTTTTGTGATTTCAGGTATTTTCTGACTGAAATTGAAGGTTCTGAGCAAAAATCTGATCCAGAGACTGAAAAGGACTGCAGATGCTGTTGGATTCTGACCTCCCTGCACTCGAAGTGGATTTTCTGGAGCTACAGAAGTCCAATTGGCGCGCTCTCAACGGCATTGGAAATTAGACATCCAGGGCTTTCCAGCAATATATAATAGTCCATACTTTGCCCAAGATTTGATGGTCCAAACCGGCGCTCAAAGTCACCTACAGAAATTCCAGCGTTAAACGCCGGAACTGGCATAAAATTTGGAGTTAAACGCCCAAACTGGCATGGAAGCTGGCGTTTAACTCCAGAAAAGGTCTCTACACGAAATTCCTTCATTGCTCAGCCCGAGCACACACCAAGTGGGGCCGGAAGTGGATTTTTATGTCATTTACTCATTTCTGTAAACCTAAGGACACTAGTTTACTACTTATATGATCTTTTGACATTGTATCCGTACCTTATGACCTCATAATATTTTGTACACGTTTCTTTCCACAGTATGAGCCTCTAAACCCCATGGTTGGGGGTGAGGAGCTCTGCTGTGTCTTGATGGATTAATGCAATTACTACTGTTTCTTATTCAATCATGCTTGCTTCGATTCTAAGATAACACTTGTTCTTAATCCGGATGAATGTGATGATCCGTGACAATCATCATCATTCTCAACTATGAACACGTGCCTGACAACCACCTCTGTTCTATCTTAGATTGAGTAGTTATCTCTTGGGTTCTTTCATCGGAATCTTCGTGGTATAGGCAGGACCTGATGGCAGCATTCAAGAGAATCCGGAAGGTCTAAACCTTGTCTGTGGTATTCTGAGTAGGATTCAATGATTGAATGACTGTGACGTGCTTCAAACCTGTAACCTACTGGGCGTTAGTGACAGACGCAAAAGAGTGATTCTATTCCGGTAGGGGAGGGAACCAAACCGGTGATTGGCAGCACTGTGACAGAGTGTGTGCATTAGCTTTCACTGCGCGGATGGGAGGTAGCTGCTGACAACAGTGAGACCCTACACGAGCTTGCCATGGAAGGAGACATGCGTGTTTGATGAAGAAGACAGTAGGAAAGCAGAGATTCGGAAGATGGAGCATCTCCAAACCTCAACCTATTCTCCATTACTGCAGTACAAGTAACCATTACATGTTCTTTTGCTTCTTACAATCAATCCTGATAATTTCTGATATCCTGACTAAGATTTACAAGATAACCATAGCTTGCTTCAAGCCGACAATCTCCGTGGGATCGACCCTTGCTCACGCAAGGTATTACTTGGACGACCCAGTGCACTTGCTGGTTAGTTGTGTGGGATTGCAAAAGTGTTATTGCAATTTCGTGCACCAAGTTTTTGGCGCCGTTGCCGGGGATTGTTCGAGTTTGGACAACTGACGGTTTATTTTGTTGCTTAGATTAGGACTGTTTTATTTTTGTTGGTTTAGAGTCTTTTAGTTGAGTCTAGTTTCATATTCTAAGTTTGGTGTCAATTGCATGCTTTTGTTTTTCTTTTAAATTTTCGTTTTTGCATGTTCTTAGTCCCTTTTTGATTCATAAAAATTCTAAGTTTGGTGTCCTCTTTGTGTTTTTCTCTTAAAATTTTCGAAAAATTCAGTGTTTGATTTTCTAAAAATTTTAAGTTTGGTGTCTTTTGTGTTTTTCTCTTTCCTCTTTTTAAAAATCAAATCTCTTTCATAAAAATTTTTCAATCATATCTTCTTAATTGCTGTTTTTAAAATCTTTTTTTTACTAATTGATTCAGTTCTCAATTTGCTTTGATCTCATTTTCCCTTTTAATTTTCGAATTTTTTTATTTAAATTTCTTTTTATTTTATTTTTTTTCGGTTATTTCAAAAAAAAAAAATAAAAAAAAAATAAAAATAAAAATAAACAAAATTTATCTCTTTGCAATCATTCTCATTTCCCTTTTGTCCATTATGGACTTAAGTGGAATTAATCAGTCCAAGAGGACTCTGGGGTCTTATGCTAACCCCATTGCAGCTGCATATGGGAGTAGCATCTGTATACCTCCCATCAAGGCAAGCAGCTTTGAGCTAAATCCTCAACTCATTATCATAGTGCAGCAAAATTGCCAGTATTCCGGTCTTCCACAGGAAGAACCTACTGAGTTTCTGGCACAGTTCTTACAAATTGCTGACACAGTATATGATAAAGAGGTGGATCAGGATGTCTACAGACTATTACTGTTTCCATTTGCTGTAAAAGATCAAGCTAAAAGGTGGTTAAATAACCAACCTACAGCAAGCATAAAGACATGGAAACAGTTATCAGACAAATTCCTGAATCATTTTTACCCTCCAAAGAGGATGACACAGCTAAGGCTGGACATCCAAGGCTTTAAACAAGAGGATCATGAATCCCTTTATAATGCCTGGGAGAGGTATAGAGGTATGCTAAGAAAATGTCCCTCTGAAATGTTTTCAGAGTGGGTACAGTTAGACATTTTCTACTATGGGCTTACAGAAAAAGCTCAGATGTCTTTAGACCACTCAGCTGGTGGATCTATACACATGAGAAAGACAATTGAAGAAGATCAAGAGCTTATAGACACTGTTGCTAGAAACCAATATCTGTACTCTAGCAATGAGTTCTCTCCAGAAGAGGAAGTCATGACAGTAGTCACTGACTCTAATCCTCAAGAACTGGTAATGGAGCTTAATCAACAACTACTCCTGATGACAGAACAGTTAGCAGAATTTAAAGAGATGCTCAATGAAACTAAAGTTGCTAATAAAAGCATAGAACTACAGTTGAATCAAGCAAAACAGCAAATATCTAAACAGATAACAGAAGAGTGTCAAGCAGTTCAATTGAGGAGTGGAAAGACCTTGAATAACACTGTTCAAAAGAGCAAAAAGCCAAATAAGGAACAAATGACAGAGGACAACCAAACCACTGTTCAAAATCCCTCTGAGGACAGTAAGAGCCCAGAGAGGAATATTGGCGTTCAAACGCCAGAAAGGGAAGGAAAGTTGGCGTTAAACGCCCATTCCTTGCCCAGTTCTGGCGTTCAAACGCCAGAAAGGGAAGGAAAGCTGGCGTTAAACGCCCATTCCTTGCCCAGTTCTGGCGTTCAAACGCCAGAAAAGGAAGGGAAGTTGGCGTTTAACGCCCAAACTTCACCCATTCCTGGCGTTCAAACGCCAAGGGAGGATCAGACACCTGAGAGTGCTGACAGTAATCCCTCTAACAAGGCTTCTTCAACCACTTCTGTAAGGAATAAACCTGCAGCATCTAAGGTTGAAGAATATCAAGCCAAGATGCCTTATCCTCAGAAACTCCGCAAAGCGGAACAGGATAAACAATTGCCCGCTTTGCAGACTATTTAAGGACTCTTGAAATAAAGATTCCTTTTGCAGAGGCGCTTGAGCAAATACCTTCTTATGCTAAGTTCATGAAAGAGATCTTAAGTCATAAGAAGGATTGGAGAGAAACTGAAAAAGTGTTTCTCACTGAAGAATGCAGTGCAGTCATTCTAAAAAGCTTACCAGAAAAGCTTCAAGATCCTGGAAGCTTTCTGATACCATGCACATTGGAAGGCACTTACACCAAGACAGCCTTATGTGATCTGGGAGCAAGTATCAATTTAATACCTGCATCCACTATCAGAAAGCTTGGGTTGATTGGAGAAGTCAAACCAACCAGGATATGCCTCCAACTTGCTGATGGCTCCATTAAACACCCATCAGGCATAATAGAGGACATGATTGTCAAGGTTGGGCCATTTGCCTTTCCAACTGACTTTGTGGTGCTGGAAATGGAGGAGCACAAAAGTGCAACTCTCATTCTAGGAAGACCTTTCCTAGCAACTGGACGAACTCTCATTGATGTACAAAAAGGGGAAGTAACCTTGAGAGTCAATGAGGATGAGTTCAAGTTGAATGCTGTAAAAGCAATGCAGCATCCAGACACACCAGAGGACTGCATGGGCGCTGACATTATTGACTCTCTGGTAGAAGAGATCAATATGGCTGAAAGCCTAGAATCAGAGCTTGAGGACATCTTCAAAGATGCTCAAACTGATCAGGAAGAGCCAGAGGAGGCAAAGGAATTTTTGAAAATTCCTCAGGAGGAGGATAAGCCTCCTAAGCCTGAACTCAAACCATTACCACCATCCCTGAAATATGCATTTCTGGGAGAGGGTGAAACTTTTCCAGTAATTATAAGCTCTGCCTTAAATTCACAGGAAGAGGAAGCACTGATTCAAGTGCTAAGGACACACAAGACAGCTCTTGGGTGGTCCATAAGTGATCTCAAGGGCATTAGCCCAGCCAGATGCATGCACAAGATCCTATTGGAGGATAATGCCAAACCAGTGGTTCAACCACAGAGGAGGCTAAATCCTGCCATGAAGGAGGTGGTGCAGAAAGAGGTCACTAAATTACTGGAGGCTGGGATTATTTATCCTATTTCTGATAGCCCCTGGGTGAGCCCTGTCCAAGTTGTTCCCAAAAAGGGAGGCATGACAGTGGTTCATAATAAAAAAAATGAACTGGTTCCTACAAGAACAGTCACAGGGTGGCGCATGTGTATGACTACAGAAGACTCAATACAGCCACCAGAAAGGATCATTTTCCTTTACCATTCATAGACCAAATGCTAGAAAGACTAGCTGGCCATGACTATTACTGCTTTTTGGATGGCTACTCAGGCTACAACCAAATTACAGTAGATCCTCAAGACCAAGAGAAAACAGCATTCACATGCCCTTCTGGCGTGTTTGCCTATAGGAGAATGCCTTTTGGTCTGTGCAATGCACCTGCAACCTTTCAGAGGTGCATGCTCTCTATCTTCTCAGATATGGTAGAGAAATTTCTGGAAGTCTTCATGGATGACTTCTCAGTGTATGGAGACTCATTCAGCTCCTGTCTTAACCACCTATCACTTGTCCTGAAAAGATGCCAAGAGACTAACCTGGTTTTAAACTGGGAGAAATGTCACTTTATGGTGACTGAAGGAATTGTCCTTGGGCACAAAATTTTAAGCAGGGGGATAGAGGTGGATAAGGCAAAGGTAGAGGTAATTGAAAAATTACCACCACCTGCCAATGTTAAGGCAATCAGAAGCTTTCTGGGGCATGCAGGATTCTACAGAAGGTTTATCAAGGATTTTTCGAAAATTGCAAAACCTTTAAGTAACCTGCTAGCTGCTGACACGCCATTTGTGTTTGACACACAGTGTTTGCAGGCATTTGAGACCCTGAAAGCTAAGCTGGTCACAGCACCAGTCATCTCTGCACCAGATTGGGCATTACCATTTGAATTAATGTGTGATGCCAGTGATCATGCCATTGGTGCAGTGTTGGGACAGAGGCATAACAAACTTCTGCATGTCATTTATTATGCTAGCCGTGTTCTAAATGATGCACAAAAGAATTACACAACCACAGAAAAAGAGTTGCTTGCAGTGGTCTATGCCATTGACAAGTTTAGATCCTACTTAGTGGGATCAAAGGTGATTGTGTACACTGACCATGCTGCTCTTAAATACTTACTCACAAAGCAGGATTCAAAACCCAGGCTTATAAGATGGGTGTTGCTTCTGCAAGAGTTTGATATAGAAATAAGAGACAGAAAAGGGACAGAGAACCAAGTAGCTGATCATCTGTCCAGAATAGAACCAGTAGCTGGGGCGTCCCTCCCTTCTACTGAGATCTCTGAGACTTTCCCAGATGAGCAACTCTTTGCCATTCAGGAAGCTCCATGGTTTGCAGATATTGCAAACTATAAAGCTGTGAGGTTCATACCCAAAGAGTACAGTTATGTGCAGAGAAAGAAACTAATTTCAGATGCCAAGTACTACCTTTGGGATGAACCATATCTCTTTAAGAGATGTGCTGACGGAGTGATCCGCAGGTGTGTACCCAGAGAGGAAGCACGAAGGATCCTATGGCACTGCCATGGATCACAGTATGGAGGACATTTGGAAGTGAGCGAACAGCCACTAAAGTTCTCCAGTGCGGCTTCTACTGGCCTACTCTCTATAAAGATTCCCGAGAGTTTGTGCGTAACTGTGACAGTTGCCAAAGAGCTGGTAACCTGCCTCACGGATATGCCATGCCTCAACAAGGGATATTAGAGATAGAATTATTTGATGTATGGGGAATTGACTTCATGGGGCCATTCCCACCATCATACTCAAACACCTACATTCTGGTGGCAGTGGACTATGTATCTAAGTGGGTAGAAGCAATTGCTACACCCACTAACGATACCAAGACCGTACTGAAATTCCTCCAGAAGAACATTTTCAGCAGGTTTGGCGTCCCCAGAGTGCTAATCAGTGATGGGGGCACTCATTTCTGCAATAAACAGCTATACTCTGCTATGGTTAGATATGGAATCAGCCATAAAGTGGCAACTCCGTATCATCCACAGACAAATGGGCAAGCTGAAGTCTCTAACAGAGAGCTAAAAAGAATCCTGGAACGGACTGTAATGGCCCGAAGAAAGGATTGGGCAAAGAGCTTGGATGATGCTCTGTGGGCATACAGAACAGCATTCAAGACTCCTATAGGAACCTCTCCATACCAATTGGTGTATGGGAAGGCCTGTCATTTGCCTGTGGAACTGGAACATAAAGCCTACTGGGCAACCAGATTCCTAAACATGGATGCACAGTTAGCTGGTGAGAAAAGACTGCTCCAGCTAAATGAGCTAGAGGAGTTCAGACTCAATGCCTTTGAAAATGCAAAATTTATAAGGAAAAGGCAAAGAAGTGGCATGACAAGAGATTGTCAACCAGAGTCTTTGAGCCAGGACAGAAAGTTCTGCTCTTCAACTCCAGGCTCAAACTGTTTCCAGGAAAACTCAAGTCCGGTGGAGGGGTCCGTATGTGATTACAGGAGTATCACCATATGGATATGTTGAGCTTCAGGATATTGATTCTGACAAGAAGTTCATTGTTAATGGACAGAGGATCAAACACTATCTTGAAGGAAATTTTGAGCAGGAATGCTCAAAACTGAGACTTGAGTGATTCTCAGTGAAAGTCCAGCTAAAGACAGTAAAGAAGCGCTTGCTGGGAGGCAACCCAGTCATTAGGAAGTTGTATGATTAGTTCTTACAGAGGCAAGTATCAAAAATGAAGGAATTCACAGAGTTACAGAAGGATTCAGCTCAAAAAGCAGAGAAAATGAGCTTACTGGCGAAAAAAAACGCCAGTAAGGGGCATTTTGGGCGTTAAACGCCAGAATGGGCACCATTCTGGGCGTTTAACGCCAGTAATGGTACCATTTGGGCGTTAACGCCAGAATGGGCACCATTCTGGGCGTTTAACGCCAGGTGTGCAGCATCCTGGGCGTTTTGGAAAAACGCCCAGTGATAAAGGATTTCTGGCGTTTAACGCCAGCCAGGGCACCTGGCTGGGCGTTAAACGCCCAAAAGGGGTAGCAAATGGGCGTTAAACGCCAGAATGGGTGCCATTCTGGGCGTTTAACGCCAGAAAGGTGGGGGGACCACATTTTGTTTTCAACTCAATTTTTTTCAAACTTTCCTCTTTTTAACCATACTCTTCTACATAAATGCACTTCAACCTTTCATTATTCACTTTCAAATCTTCACAAATCAAAACCATTCTTCAAATCTATTTCAAATTAATCCCAAATCTTCTTAAAAAAAAAACTCACCCTTTTCTCAATTTCTTTTCATATCTTCTCAAATCTCCTTTCAAATTTTTATTTTTTTCGAAATCTCTTCTCCCCTCCCTTAAAAATTCACGTTTGGAACCCCCTTTTGCCCACACCATTCGAATTTTCTCTTCCTCCCCCTCTCTTCTCTCTTTCCTTTTGCTTGAGGACAAGCAAACCTCTAAGTTTGGTGTGCTTTTCCGTGATCACTAAGCCAAGATTCATCAATATCATGGCTCCTAAGGGAAAACAAACCAATTTAAGAGGCAAGAAAGAGAATAATCCAAAGAATCTTTGGAATGAAGAGAAGTTCTTAACCAAAGAACATGAAGACCATTATCATAAAATAATGGGTCTAAGGTCAGTGATCCCGGAAGTTAAATTTGATCTGAAAGAAGATGAATATCCGGGGATCCAAGAGCAAATTCGAAACAGAGGATGGGAAGTTCTAACCAATCCTGAGACAAAGGTTGGAAGGAACATGGTTCAGGAATTCTACTCAAATCTGTGGCTAACAGATAAGCAGAGAATGACTGGAACTGCTTACCATACCCATAGAACCATGGTCAGAGGGAAAGTTATATACTTCCATCTGGACAAAATAAGAGAAATCTTCAAGTTGCCTCAACTGCAAGATGATCCTGATTCCTTTAATAGGAGGATGGTGAGAGTAGATAAGGGGTTGGATCAAGTTCTAGAGGACATATGCCTCCCTGAAACTAAGTGGATAACCAATTCTAAGGGTGTCCCAAACCAACTCAAGAGGGGAGACCTCAAACCAATTGCAAGAGGTTGGCTAGACTTCATTGGGCGTTCCATATTGCCCACTAGCAACCGTTCTGAGGTCACCATCAAGAGAGCAGTGATGATTCATTGCATTATGCTTGGAAAAGAAGTGGAGGTGCATCATGTGATTGCTTGTGAGATCTACACAATTGCAAATAGGAATTCCACTGTAACCAAATTGGCTTACCCAAGCTTGATCTCCTTGCTCTGTAAAGAGGCTGGGGTGAAGATAGAAGAAGATGAACTCATACCCATGGAACATCCAATCACCAAGAAGACAATGGAAGGAGCAAGAGAAGCAGGGGCGTGAAATCCAAGAGATGAAACGCCAAAAGCTCTCCTCTCAAGCTGAGGGAGCATCCACTTCTCAAAATCAAGGTTGTTGAGTTCTAACTCTGTGAAAACCTCTATCATTAGGAGCCTATTATTTTTCGTTTTCTTTTTATTTATTATTTTTAGTTTCATCTTATATCTATATTTGAGTCTTGTTCTTAATTAATAAAATTAATAAAGTTTATGCCTTAAAGCTATGAATGTCCTATGAATCCATCACCTCTCTTAAAAGAAAAATGCTTTAATCACAAAAGAACAAGAAGTACAGGATTTCAAAATTTATCTCTGAAACTAGTTGAATTAGTTTGATGTGGTGACAATACTTTTTGTTTTCTGAATGAATGCTTGAACAGTGCATATGTCTTTTGAATTTGTTGTTTTAAGAATGTTAAAATTGTTGGCTCTTGAAAGAATGAGGAGAAAGAAGAACTGTTATTGAGGATCTGAAAAATCATCAAATTGATTCTTGAAGCAAGAAAAGCAGTGAAAAAAAAAATTCGAAAAAAAAAGAAAGAAAAAGAAAAAAAAAAGAGAAGGAAATAAAGTTGTGATCCAAGGCAACAAGAGTGTGCTTAAGAACCCTGGACACCTCTAATTGGGGACTTTAGCAAAGCTGAGTCACAATCTAAAAAGGTTCACCCAATTATGTGTCTGTGGCATGTATGTATCCGGTGGTAATACTGGAAGACAGAGTGCTTTGGGCCACAGCCAAGACTCATACACTGGCTATGTTCAAGAATCAATATACTTAACTAGGAGAATCAATAACACTATCTGAGTTCTGAATTCTTATAGATGCCAATCATTCTGAACTTCAAAGGATAGGGTGAGATGCCAAAACTGTTCGGAGGCAAAAAGCAACTAGTCCCGCTCATCTAATTGGAGCTATGTTTCTTTGATATTTTGGAATCTATACTATATTCTCTTCTTTTTATCCTATTTTGATTTTCAGTTGCTTGGGGACAAGCAACAATTTAAGTTTGGTGTTGTGATGAGCGGATAATTTGTATGCTTTTTGGCATTGTTTTTAGTATGTTTCTAGTATCTTTTAGTTAGTTTTTAGTATATTTTTATTAGTTTTTATTTAAAATTTACTTTTCTGGACTTTACTATGAGTTTGTGTGTTTTTCTGTGATTTCAGGTATTTTCTGACTGAAATTGAAGGTTCTGAGCAAAAATCTGATCCAGAGACTGAAAAGGACTGCAGATGTTGGATTCTGACCTCCCTGCACTCGAAGTGGATTTCTGGAGCTACAGAAGCCCAATTGGCGCGCTCTCAACGGCATTGGAAAGTAGACATCTAGGGCTTTCCAGCAATATATAATAGTCCATACTTTGCTCAAGATTTGATGGCCCAAACCGGCGCTCAAAGTCACCTACAGAAATTCCAGCGTTAAACGCCGGAACTGGCATAAAATTTGGAGTTAAACGCCCAAACTGGCATGGAAGCTGGCGTTTAACTCCAGAAAAGGTCTCTATACGAAATTCCTTCATTGCTCAGCCCGAGCACACACCAAGTGGGCCCGGAAGTGGATTTTATGCATTACTCATTTCTGTAAACCTAAGGACACTAGTTTACTACTTAGGATCTTTTGACATTGTATCCGTACCTTATGACCTCATAATATTTTGTACACGTTTCTTTCCACAGTATGAGCCTCTAAACCCCATGGTTGGGGTGAGGAGCTCTGCTGTGTCTGATGGATTAATGCAATTACTACTGTTTCTATTCAATCATGCTTGCTTCGATTCTAAGATAACACTTGTTCTTAATCCGGATGAATGTGATGATCCGTGACAATCATCATCATTCTCAACTATGAACACGTGCCTGACAACCACCTGTTCTATCTTAGATTGAGTAGTTATCTCTTGGGTTCTTTCATCGGAATCTTCGTGGTATAGGCAGGACCTGATGGCAGCATTCAAGAGAATCCGGAAGGTCTAAACCTTGTCTGTGGTATTCTGAGTAGGATTCAATGATTGAATGACTGTGACGTGCTTCAAACCTATAACCTACTGGGCGTTAGTGACAGACGCAAAAGAGTGATTCTATTCCGGTAGGGGAGGGAACCAAACCGGTGATTGGCAGCACTGTGACAGAGTGTGTGCATTAGCTTTCACTGCGCGGATGGGAGGTAGCTGCTGACAACAGTGAGACCCTACACGAGCTTGCCATGGAAGGAGACATGCGTGTTTGATGAAGAAGACAGTAGGAAAGCAGAGATTCGGAAGATGGAGCATCTCCAAACCTCAACCCATTCTCCATTACTGCAGTACAAGTAACCATTACATGTTCTTTTGCTTCTTACAATCAATCCTGATAATTTCTGATATCCTGACTAAGATTTACAAGATAACCATAGCTTGCTTCAAGCTGACAATCTCCGTGGGATCGACCCTTGCTCACGCAAGGTATTACTTGGACGACCCAGTGCACTTGCTGGTTAGTTGTGCGGGATTGCAAAAGTGTTATTGCAATTTCGTGCACCAGGATCCCCTTCTTTGTTCCTCCTGGTATTGTAAAATTGCCCCCAGCGAGATGGTGGGGGGTTAGGATCCCATCATTTGTTCCTCCTGGGCATATGAGAGCATACCTCCTGGATAGACGCAAGGGTTGTGGTTTTTCTCTACTTGCCCAGGTTGGTTAGTAGAGAGGCTCCCCGGGTAGATGCACGGGTTGTGGTTTTGTCCCACTTGCTCCGGGTTATGATAAACTATGCATAAAGATGCAAACATATGATGTATACAGTGATTTTACAGCCATAATGAAATCATTATCTGATATACGAGTTTTCCTGGGAAAGTATCGTAGCTTGCCACCACGTGTTCCAGGTTGAGACTTGATACTCTGTTGACCCTACGTCTAAGTGTGACCGAGCACTTAGAAATTTCCGGGAAGGTTAACCCCCATTGAGTAAAGTTATATATATTTATGAATTATGAATTATGAATGAAAGAGAAAAAGCTATGCATAGACTGATGGGGATGCGCGATGGGGGACAGTCCATGGTTTAGCAAACCGGACTTGTCGGGTTGGCTTGATAACCGACAGATGAGCCTCATCAGCCATAAGACAGGCATGCATCATGTGCATTTTGTTTGGTTTGCTTGCTATGTGGTGCACGAAATTGTGATCATCAACAATGGCTCCAAAGACTTGGTAGCGCTCTCAAACGTGAATCACACTTAGTCACAACTCCGCACAACTAACCAACAAGTGCACTGGGTCGTCCAAGTAATACCTTACGTGAGTAAGGGTCGATCCCACGGAGATTGTTGGTATGAAGCAAGCTATGGTCATCTTGTAAATCTCAGTTAGGCGGATAATAAATGTTATGGAGTTTTCGAATAGTAAATAAATAAAACAGAAAATAAAGATAGAGTTACTCATGTAATTCAATGGTGGGAATTTTAGATAAGTGCATGGAGGTGTTATGTTCCTTCTGAATCTCTGCTTTCCTACTGCTTTCATCCAATCCTTCTTACTCCTTTCCATGGCAAGCTGTATGTAGGGCATCACCGTTGTCAATGGCTACATCCAATCCTCTCAGTGAAAATGGTCCAAATGCTCTGTCACAGCATGGCTAATCATCTGTCGGTTCTCGATCATGTTGGAATAGAATCCCTTGATTCTTTTGTGTTTGTCATCACGCCCAACTATCGCGAGTTTGAAGCTCGTCACAGTCATTCAATCTCGGAATCCTACTCGGAATACCACAGACAAGGTTAGACTTTCTGGATTCCCATGAATGCCGCCATCAATTCTATCTTATACCACGAAGATTCTGATTAAGGAATCCAAGAGATATACGCCCGGTCTAAGGGAGAACGGAAGTGGTTGTCAGTCACGCGTTCATAGGTGAGAATGATGATGAGTGTCACGGATCATCACATTCATCATGTTGAAGTGCAACGAATATCTTAGAATAAGAACAAGCGGAATTGAATAGAAAATAGTAGTAATTGCATTGAAACTTGAGGTACAGCAGAGCTCCACACCCTTAATCTATGGTGTGTAGAAACTCCACCGTTAAAAATACATAAGTGATGAAGGTTCAGGCATGGCCGAATGGCCAGCCACCAAAACGTGATCAATAGTCTCCTAAGATGAATAATAAAATAAAACTGAGACCAAAGATGTAACGTGATCAAAAGACCTTGCAATCAAAGACCAATCCAAAAACTAGTAAAAAGTTCTATTTATACTAAACTAGCTACTAGGGTTTACAGAAGTAATTGATGCATAAATCCACTTCCGGGGCCCACTTGGTGTATGTTTGGGCTGAGCTTGATCTTTACACGAGCTGAGGCTTATCTTGGAGTTAAACGCCAAGTTGTAACGTGTTTTTGGCGTTCAACTCTGGTTCGTGATGTGTTTCTGGCGGTTGACTTTAGAATGCAGCATAGAGGTGGCGTTGAGCGCCAGTTTATGTCGTCAAATCTCGAATAAAGTATGGACTATTATATATTCCTGGAAAGCTCTGGATGTCTACTTTGCAACGCCGTTGAGAGCGCGCCACTTGAAGTTCTGTAGCTTCAGAAAATTTATTTCGAGTGCAGGGAGGTCAGAATCCAACAGCATCAGCAGTCCTTGTCAGCCTTTTATCAGAGTTTTGCTCAAGTCCATCAATTTCAGCCAGAAAATACCTGAAATCATAGAAAAACACACAAACTCGTAGTAAAGTCCAGAATTGTGAATTTTACATAAAAACTAATGAAAATATCCCTAAAAGTAGCTAGATTATACTAAAAACTACCTAAAAACAATGCCAAAAAGCGTATAAATTATCCGCTCATCACAACACCAAACTTAAATTGTTGCTTGTCCCCAAGCAACTGAAAATAAATTAGGATAAAAATAAGTGAATATACTATAAATCCCAAAAAATCAATGAATATTAATTCTAATTAGATGAGCGGGACTTGTAGCTTTTTGCTTCTGAACAGTTTTGGCATCTCACTTTCTCCTTTGAAGTTTAGAATGATTGGCATCTATAGGAACTTAGAATTTCAGATAGTGTTATTGATTCTCTTAGTTAAGTTTGTTGATTCTTGAACACAGCTACTTTTATGAGTCTTGGCCGTGGCCCTAAGCACTTTGTTTTCCAGTATTACCACCGGATACATAAATGCTACAGACACATAACTGGGTGAACCTTTTCAGATTGTGACTCAACTTTGCTAAAGTCCCCATTTAGAGGTGTCCAGAGTTCTTAAGCACACTCTTTTTGCTTTGGATCACGACTTTAACCACTCAGTCTCAAGCTTTTTACTTGGACCTGCATGCCACAAGCACATGGTTAGGGACAGCTTGATTTAGCCGCTTAGGCCTGGATTTTATTTCCTTGGGCCCTCCTATCCATTGATGCTCAAAGACTTAGATCCTTACCCTTGCCTTTTGGTATTAAGGGCTATTGGCTTTTTCTGCTTGCTTTTTTTTCTTTTTCTTTCTAAAATTTTTTTTCGCCAAATTTTTTTCGCAAGCTTTTGCTTTTTCACTACTTTTTCTTGCTTCAAGAATCAATTTCATGATTTTTCAGATTGTCAATAACATTTCTCTTTGTTCATCATTCTTTCAAGAGCCAACAATTTTAACATTTATAAACAACAAGATCAAAAATATGCACTGTTCAATCATTCATTCAGAGAATAAAAAGTATTGTCAACACATCAATATAATTAAACTAAATTCAAGGATAATTTCGAAATTCATGTACTTGTTATTCTTTTGAATTAGAAACATTTTTCATTTAAGAGAGGTGAAGGATTCATGGAATTATTCATAGCTTTAAGACATAGTTATTAATTACTAATGATCATGAGGTAGAGACACAAAACATAGATAAACATGAAGCATAAAAATAAAAAAACAAAGAATTAAGAACAAGGAAGTTAAGGAATGAGTCCACCTTAGTGAGGGTGGCGCCTTTTTGGACCAATGGTGCTTTTTGAGCTCCTATATGTCTCTTCCTTGCCTCTGTTGCTTGATCTCTAGTGATTTTGGTGCCCCTATCCTTAGTTGCTCCCAATAATTGTGTGGAGGAAAAAGTATCCCCTGAGGTATCTCAGAGATTTCTTGATGAGGGAATTCCTCATGCTCTCTTGATGTGCATTCAAATGCTCTTCTACTGAGCTATGGACCCTTGAGATGAATCTCTCCATCTCCCATGACTTAGGGGTGGAAGCAATTGCCTTCCCTTAGGTGCCATCAATGGTTATGGAAAAACAAAAAAGCTATGCTTTTACCACACCAAACTTAGAATGTTGCTCGCCCTCGAGCAAAAGAAGAAAGAATAGAAGAAGAAGAAGAAGATATGGAGGAGATGGAGGGATGTGTGTATTCGGCTATATAGATGTGAGTTGTGAATGAAAAATAGAATGGATGAGGTAGATGGGGATCCTGTGAGGTCCACAGATCATGAGGTGTCAAGGATTTACATCCCTGCACCAATGAGGCGTGTAAAATTCCTTTGCATGCAATTCTGGCGTTTGAACGCCAGATTGATGCTTGTTTTGGGCGTTCAACGCCAGCTTTATGCTTATTCTGGGCGTTCAACGCCCATATGCAGCATGTTTCTGGCGTTGAACGCCAGCTTTCCTCAGTGTGCAATCCTAGCATTTAAACGCCAGGATGTTGCTTGTTTCTGGCGTTCAACGTCAGATCCATGCTCTGTTCTGGCGTTGAACGCCAGCCAGATGCTCCTTACTGGCGTTTAAACGCCAGTAAGTCCTTCCTCCAAGGTGTGATTTTTCTTCTGCTATTTTTGATTCTGTTTTTAATTTTTAATATTTTTTTCGTGACTCCACATGATCATGAACCTAATAAAACATAAAAGAACAATAAAATAAAAAATAAAATTAGATAAATAAAAATTGGGTTGCCTCCTAATAAGTGCTTCTTTAATGTCAATAGCTTGACAGTGGGCTCTCATGGAGCCTCACAGGTGATCAGGTCAATGTTGTATAGTTCCAACACCAAACTTAGAGTTTGGTTGTGGGGATTCAACACCAAACTTAGAGTTTGGTTGTAGCCTCCCAACACCAAACTTAGAGTTTGACTGTGGGGGCTCTGTTTGACTCTGTACTGAGAGAAGCTCTGCATGCTTACTCTCCCTTGTTACAAAAGGATAGCCGTGTGCCTTAAACACAAGGTAGTTCCCATTCAATTGAAGAACTAATTCTCCTCTGTTAACATCTATCACAGCTTCTGCTGTGGCTAGGAATGGTCTTCCAAGGATGATGCATTCATCCTCCTCCTTCCTAGTGTCTAAGATTATGAAATCAGCAGAAATGTAAAGGACTTTAACCTTTACTAACACGTCCTCTACTAATCCATAAGCTTGTCTTACTGACTTGTCTGCCAATTGTAATGAGAATAAAGCAAGTTGTACCTCAATGATCCCCAACTTCTCCATTACAGAGAGTGGCATAAGATTTATGCCTGACCCTAGGTCACACAGAGCTTTCTCAAAGGTCATGGTGCCTATGGTACAGGGTATTAAGAATTTCCCAGGATCTTGTTTCTTTTTAGGTAAAGTTTGCTGAACCCATGTATCAAGTTCACTAATGAGCAAGGGAGGTTCACCTTCCCAAGTCTCATTACCAAATAACTTGGCATTCAGCTTCATGATGGCTCCTAGATATTGAGCAACTTGCTCTCCAGTTACATCTTCATCCTCTTTAGAGGAAGAATAATCTTCAGAGCTCATGAATAGAAGAAGGAGATTTAATGGAATCTCTATGGTCTCTATATGAGCCTCAGATTCCTTTGGATTCTCAATAGGGAACTCCTTCCTGCTTGAGAGACGTCCCATGAGATCTTCCTCATTGGGATTCGCGTCCTCTCCCTCCTTCTTGCATTCGGCCATGTTGAGTATATCAATGGCCTTGCACTCTCTCTTTGGATTCTCTTCTATATTGCTTGGGAGAGTACTAGGAGGGGTTTCAGTAACTTTCTTACTCAGCTGGCCCACTTGTGCCTCTGGTGCACGAAATTGCAATCACACGTTTGCAATCCCGCACAACTAACCAGCAAGTGCACTGGGTCATCCAAGTAATACCTTACGTGAGTAAGGGTCGATCCCACGGAGATTGTCGGCTTGAAGCAAGCTATGGTTATCTTGTAACTCTTAGTCAGGATATCAATAATTATTAGGGTTGATTGTAAAAAGCAAAAGAACATGAAATAAGTACTTGTTTTGCAGTGATGGGGAACATGTTGAGGTTTTGGAGATGCTCTATCTTCTGAACTTCTGCTTTCCTACTATCTTCTTCTTCAAGCATGCAAGGCTCCTTCCATGGCAAGCTGTATGTAGGGTTTCACCGTTGTCAATGGCTACCTCCCATCCTCTCAGTGAAAATGTTCAACGCGCTCTGTCACAGCACGGCTAATCATCTGTCGGTTCTCAATCGGGTTGGAATAGAATCCAGTGATTCTTTTGCGTCTGTCACTAACGCCCAGCCCTCAGGAGTTTGAAGCTCGTCACAGTCATTCAATCCTTGAATCCTACTCAGAATACCACAGACAAGGTTTAGACCTTCCGGATTCTCTTGAATGCCGCCATCAATTCTAGCTTATACCACGAAGATTCTGATTAAGGAATCCAAGAGATATCTACTCAATCTAAGGTAGAACGGAGGTGGTTGTCAGGCACACGTTCATAGTTGAGAATGATGATGAGTGTCACGGATCATCACATTCATCAGGTTTAGGAACAAATGATATCTTAGAATAGAAGCAAGCATGATTGAATGAAAAATAGTAGTAATTGCATTAATCCATCAAGACACAGCAGAGCTCCTCACCCCCAACCATGGGGTTTAGAGACTCATGCCGTAGAAGATACAATGAGAAACGTGTAAAGTGTCATGCGGTCTAGATACAATGTCCAAAGATCCTATTAATAGTGAACTAGTAACCTAGGGTATACATAAATGAGTAAATGACGTAAAAATCCACTTCCGGGGTCCACTTAGTGTGTGCTTGGGCTGAGCATTGAAGCTTTCATGTGTAGAGACTTTTTCTGGAGTTAAACGTCAGCTTTTATGCCAGTTTAGGCGTTTAACTCCAATTTTTATGCCAGTTCCGGCGTTAAACACTGGGAATTTTGAAGCTGATTTGCAACGCCAATTTGGGCCATCAAATCTCGGGAAAAGTATGGACTATTATATATTGCTAGAAAGGCCAGGATGTCTACTTTCCAAAGCTGTTAAGAACGCGCCAATTAGGCTTCTGTAGCTCCAGAAAATCCACTTCGAGTGCAGAGAGGTCAGAATCCAACAGCATCTGCAGTCCTTTTCAGCCTCTGAATCAGATTTTTGCTCAGGACCCTCAATTTCAGCCAGAAAATACCTGAAATCACAGAAAAACACACAAACTCATAGTAAAGTCCAGAAAAGTGAATTTTAACTAAAAGCTAATAAAAATATAATAAAAACTAACTAAAATATACTAAAAACATACTAAAAATAATGCCAAAAAGCGTATAAATTATCCGCTCATCGCAACACCAAACTTAAATTATTGCTTGTCCCCAAGCAACTGAAAATCAAAATAGAGTAAAAAGAAGAGAATATACTATAGACTCCAAAATATCAAAGAAACTTAGCTCCAATTAGATGAGCGGGACTAGTAGCTTTTTGCTTCTGAACAGTTTTGGCATCTCACTTTATCCTTTGAAGTTTAGAATGATTGGCATTCATAGGAACTCAGAACTCAGATAGTGTTATTGATTCTCCTAGTTAAGTATGATGATTCTTGAACATAGCTACTTTATAAGTCTTGGCTGTGGCCCAAAGCACTCTGTCTTCTAGTATTACCACCGGATACATACATGCCACAGACACATATTTGGGTGAACCTTTTCAGATTGTGACTCAGCTTTGCTAGAGTCCCCAATTAGAGGTGTCCAGGGTTCTTAAGCACACTCTTTTTGCCTTGGATCACAACTTTATTAATATAATTTTTTTTTGAATTTTGTATTCACTGCTTTTTCTTGCTTCAAGAATCAATTTGATGATTTTTCAGATCCTCAATAACAGTTCTCCTTTTCCATCATTCTTTCAAGAGCCAACAATTTTAACATTCTTAAAACAACAAATTCAAAAGACATATGCACTGTTCAAGCATTCATTCAGGAAACAAAAAGTATTGTCACCACATCAAACTAATTCAACTAGTTTCAAAGATGAATTCGAAATCCTGTACTTCTTGTTCTTTTATGATTAAAGCATTTTTCATTTAAGAGAGGTGATGGATTCATAGGACATTCATAGCTTTAAGACATGAACTTTAAATTTTATTAATCATGAATTAAGAACAAAACTCAAAAATAGATATAAGATAAGACTAATAGTAATAGAGAACAAAAATTTAAATAGGCTCCTAATGATAAAGGTTATCACAGAGTTAGGACTCAACAACCTTGATTTTGAGAAGTGGATGCTCCCTCAACTTGAGGGGAGAGCTTTTGGCGTTTCAACTCTTAAAGTTCACGCCCATGCTTCTCTTGTTCCTTCAGCAATTTGCAGAGCATGCAGTTCTGATTCTGCTGTTCTTCCTTAAGTTGTTCCATAGTTTCTTGCAACTTGGTGATAGATGCTTCTAGGCTGGCCCAGTAGTCAATTTCAGGAAATTCAGGGAGGAACTCCTGCGCCCTCTTTTTGATAGAGTTGTCTTGCATTTGTCCTTCCATTGACTTCTTGGTGATTGGATGTTCAATTGGTATGAATTCATCTACTCCCATCTTCACCCCAGCCTCTTTACAGAGCAAGGAGATCAAGCTTGGGTAAGCCAGTTTGGCTTCAGTGGAATTCTTGTTTGCAATTGTGTAGATCTTACAAGCAATCAGATGATGAACCTCCACTTCTCTTCCAAGCATAATGCAATGAATCATCACTGCTCTCTTGATAGTGACCTCAGAACGGTTGCTAGTGGACAATATGGAACGCCCAATAAAGTCTAGCCAGCCTCTTGCAATTGGTTTGAGGTCTCCCCTCTTGAGTTGGTTTGGGACACCTTTTGAATTGGTTATCCACTTAGTTCCAGGGAGGCAAATGTCCTCTAGAACTTGATCCAACCCCTTATCTGCTCTCACCATTCTCCTATTAAAGGATTCAGGATCATCTTGCAGTTTAGGCAATTTGAAGACCTCTCTTATTTTGTCCAGATGGAAGTAGATAACTTTCCCTCTGACCATGGTTCTGTAAGTATGGAAAGCAGTTCCAGTCATTCTCTACTTATCTGTCAGCCACAGATTTGAGTAGAATTCCTGAACCATATTTCTTCCAACCTTTATCTCAGGATTGGTTAGAACTTCCCATCCTCTGTTTCGAATTTACTCTTAGATCCCCGGATATTCATCTTCTTTTAGATCGAATTTGACTTCCGGGATCACTGACCTCAGACCCATTATTTTGTGATAATGGTCTTCATGTTCTTTGGTTAAGAACTTCTCTTGATTCCAAAGACTCTTTGGATTATTCTCTTTCTTGCCTCTTAAATTGGTTTGTTTTCCCTTAGGAGCCATGATCTTGATGAATCTTGGCTTAGTGATCACGGAAAAGCACACCAAACTTAGAGGTTTGCTTGCCCTCAAGCAAAAGGAAGGAAAGAGGGGAGAGAGGAGGAGAGCAAATTCGAATGGTGGGGAGAAAGGGGTGGCCGAACGTGTATTTATAAGGGAGGGGGAGAGATTTCGAAAATTTTAAAGGAGATTTGAGAAGATATGGAAAGAATTTGAGCAATATTTGAGTTTTTGAAGAAGATTTGGGAAAGATTTGAGAGAGATTTGAAGAATGATTTTAATTTTTGAAAATTTGAAGGTGAATGATGAAAGTTTGAAATGTGTTTATGTAGAAAATTATGGATCAAAACAGGAAAGTTTGAAAAAAATTTTGATTAGAAAGCAAAATCTCTGTCCCCACCTTTCTGGCGTTAAACGCCCAGAATGGTATCCATTCTGGCGTTTAACGCCCAAATGCTGGCCATTGTGGGCGTTTAATGCCCAGCCAGGGTACCTGGCTGGCGTTAAACGCCAGAATTCCCTTCATCACTGGGCGTTTTGCTAAACGCCCAGGATGCTGCACACCTGGCGTTAAACGCCCAGAATGGTGCGCATTCTGGCGTTTAACGCCCAAAATGGCACCTTTACTGGCGTTAAACGCCCAAAGTACCCTTTACTGGCATTTTTTTGCCAGCAAGCTCTTTTTCTCTGCTTTTTCCACTGAATCCTTCTGTAACTCTGTGAATTCCTTCAATTTTGATATTTGCCCTTTGAGAATATGTATCAAACCTTGATTAAACAAAACAGATAACCTGCTAATGACTGGGTTGCCTCCCAGCAAGCGCTTCTTTATTGTCTTTAGCTGGACCTTCACTGAGAATCATTCAAGCCTCAGTTTTGAGCATTCTTCTTCAAAATTACTTTCAAGATAATGCTTGATCCTCTGTCCATTAACAATGAACTTTTTGTCAGAATCAGTATCCTGAAGCTCAACATATCCATATGGTGATACTTCCGTAATCACATACGGAACCCTCCAGCGGGATTTAAGTTTTCCTGGGAACAGTCTGAGCCTAGAGTTGAAGAGCAGAACTTTTTGTCCTGGCTCAAAGACTCTGGATGACAACTTCTTGTCATGCCACTTCTTTGCCTTTTCCTTATAGATTTTTGCATTTTCAAAGGCACTGAGTCTAAATTCATCTAGCTCATTTAGCTGGAGCAATCTTTTTTCACCAGCTAACTTAGCATCTAGGTTTAGGAATCTGGTTGCCCAGTAGGCTTTATGTTCCAGTTCCACGGGCAGATGACAAGCCTTGCCATACACAAGTTGGTATGGGGAGGTTCCTATTGGAGTCTTGAATGCTGTTCTGTATGCCCACAGAGCATCATCCAAGCTCTTTGCCCAATCCTTTCTACGGGCAATTACAGTCCATTCTAGGATTCTTTTTAGCTCTCTGTTAGAGACTTCAGCTTGTCCATTTGTCTGTGGATGATATGGGGTTGCCACTTTGTGGCTAATTCCATATCGGACCATAGCAGAGTAGAGCTGTTTATTGCAGAAATGAGTACCCCCATCACTGATTAGGACTCTGAGAACACCAAATCTGCTGAAGATGTGTTTCTGGAGGAATTTTAGCACGGTCTTAGTATCATTAGTGGGTGTAGCAATTGCTTCTACCCACTTAGATACATAGTCCACTGCCACCAGAATGTAAGTGTTTGAGTATGATGGTGGGAACGGACCCATGAAGTCAATCCCCCATACATCAAACAATTCAATCTCTAAGATCTCTTGTTGAGGCATGGCGTATCCGTGAGGCAAGTTACCAGCTCTTTGGCAGCTGTCACAGTTACACACAAACTCTCGGGCATCTCTATAGAGAGTAGGCCAGTAGAAGCCACATTGGAGGACCTTAGTGGCTATTCGCTCACTTCCAAAATGTCCCCCATACTGTGATCCATGGCAGTGCCATAGGATCCTTTGTGCTTCCTCTCTGGGTACACATCTGCAGATCATTCCGTCTGCACATCTCTTAAAGAGATATGGCTCATCCCATAGGTAGTACTTGGCATCTGAAATTAATTTCTTTTTTTGCACCCTACTGTACTCCTGGGGTATGAACCTCACAGCTTTGTAATTTGCAATATCTGCAAACCATGGAGCTTCCTGAATGGCAAAGAGTTGCTCATCTGGGAAAGTCTCAGAGATCTCAGTAGAAGGGAGGGACGCCCCAACTACTGGTTCTATTCGAGACAGATGATCAGCTACCTGGTTCTCTGTCCCTTTTCTGTCTCTTATTTCTATATCAAACTCTTGCAGAAGCAACACCCATCTTATGAGCCTGGGTTTTGAATCCTGCTTTGTGAGTAAGTACTTAAGAGCAGCATGGTCAGTGTACACAATCACCTTTGATCCCACTAGGTAGGATCTAAACTTGTCAATGGCATAGACCACTGCAAGTAACTCTTTTTCTGTGGTTGTGTAATTCTTCTGTGCATCATTTAGAACAGGGCTGGCATAATAAATGACGTGCAGAAGCTTGTTATGCCTCTGTCCCAACACTGCACCAATGGCATGGTCACTGGCATCACACATTAGTTCGAATGGCAATGTCCAATCTGGTGCAGAGATGACTGGTGCTGTGACTAGCTTGGCTTTCAGGGTCTCAAATGCCTATAGACACTGTGTGTCAAACACAAATGGTGTGTCGGCAGCTAGCAGGTTGCTCAGAGGTTTAGCAATTTTCGAAAAATCCTTTATAAACATTCTGTAGAATCCTGCATGCCCCAGAAAGCTTCTGATTGCCTTAACATTGGCAGGTGGTAGTAATTTTTCAATTACCTCTACCTTTGCCTTATCTACCTCTATTCCTTTGCTTGAAATTTTGTGCCCAAGGACAATTCCTTCAGTCACCATAAAGTGACATTTCTCCCAGTTTAAAACCAGGTTAGTCTCTTGGCACCTTTTCAGGACAAGTGCTAGGTGGTCAAGACAGGAGCTGAATGAGTCTCCATATACTGAGAAGTCATCCATGAAAACTTCCAGGAATTTCTCCACCATATCAGAGAAGATGGATAGCATGCATCTCTGAAAGGTTGCAGGAGCATTACACAGACCAAAAGGCATCCTCCTGTAGGCAAACACGCCAGAAGGGCAAGTAAATGTTGTTTTCTCTTGGTCTTGAGGATCTACTGCAATTTGGTTGTAACCTGAATAGCCATCCAAAAAGCAGTAATAATCATGACCAGCTAGCCTTTCTAGCATTTGGTCTATGAATGGTAAAGGAAAATAATCCTTTCTGGTGGCTGTATTGAGCCTTCTGTAGTCAATACACATACGCCACCCTGTGACTGTTCTTGTAGGAACCAGTTCATTTTTTTCATTATGAACTACTGTCATGCCTCCCTTCTTGGGGACAACTTGGACAGGGCTCACCCAGGGGCTATCAGAAATAGGATAAATAATTCCAGCCTCTAGTAATTTAGTGACCTCTTTCTGCACCACCTCCTTCATGGCTGGATTTAGCCGCCTTTGTGGTTGAACCACTGGTTTGGCATTATCCTCCAATAGGATCTTGTGCATGCATCTTGCTGGGCTAATGCCCTTAAGATCACTTATGGACCACCCAAAAGCTGTCTTGTGTGTCCTTAGCACTTGAATCAGTGCTTCCTCTTCCTGTGGATTTAAGGCAAAGCTTATAATCACTGGAAAAGTGTCACCCTCTCCCAGAAATGCATACTTCAGGGATGGTGATACTGGTTTGAGCTCAGGTTTGGGAGGCTTATCCTCCTCCTGAGGAATTTTCAAAAATTCTTTTGTTTCCTCTGGTTCTTCCTGATCAGGCTGAACATCCTTGAAGATGTCCTCTAGCTCTGATTCTAGACTTTCAGTCATATTGATCTCTTCCACCAAAGAGTCAATAATGTCAACGCCCATGCAGTCATTTTGTGTGTCTGGGTGCTGCATAGCTTTTATAGCACTCAACTTGAACTCATCCTCATTGACTCTCAGGGTTACTTCCCCTTTTTGTACATCAATGAGAGTTCGTCTAGTTGCTAGGAAAGGCCTTCCTAGAATGAGAGTTGCACTCTTGTGCTCCTCCATTTCCAGCACTACAAAGTCAGTTGGAAAGGCGAATGGCCCAACCTTGACAATCATGTCCTCAATTATGCCTGATGGATATTTAATGGAGCCATCAGCAAGTTGGAGGCATATCCGGGTTGGTTTGACTTCTTCAGTCAACCCAAGCTTTCTGATAGTGGATGCAGGTATTAGATTGATGCTTGCTCCAAGGTCACACAGGGCTGTCTTGGTGCAAGCACCTTCTAATGTGCATGGTATCATAAAGCTTCCTGGGTCTTGAAGCTTTTCTGGTAAGCTTTCAGAATGACTGCACCGCATTCTTAGTGAGAAATACTTTTTCAGTTTCTCTCCAATCCTTCTTATGACTTAAGATCTCTTTCATGAACTTAGCATAAGAAGGTATTTGCTCAAGTGCCTCTGCAAACGGAATCTTTATTTCAAGAGTCCTTAGATAGTCTGCAAAGCGGGCAAATTGCTTATCCTGCTCCGCTTGGCGGAGTTTCTGAGGATAAGGCATCTTGGCTTTATATTCTTCAACCTTAGTTGCTGCAGGTTTATTCCTTACAGAAGTGGTTGGAGAAGCCTTTTTAGAGGGGTTACTATCAGCACTCTCAGGTGTCTGATTCCCCATTGGCGTTTGAACGCCAGGATTTGGTGAAGAATGGGCGTTTAACGCCAACTTTCCCCCTTTTCTGGCGTTTGAACGCCAGAACTGGGCAGGGAATGGGCGTTTAATGCCAGCTTTCCCCCCTTTTCTGGCATTTGAACGCCAAGAGTATTCCTCTCTGGGCTCTTACTGTCCTCAGAGGGATTTTGGATAGTGGTTTGGATATCCTCTGTCAATTGTTCCTTTATTGGATTTTTGCTACTTTGAGCATTGTTATTCAATGTCTTCCTACTCCTCAGTTGAACTGCTTGGCATTCTTCTGTTATCTGTTTAGATAGCTGCTGTTTTGCCTGATTCAACTGTGATTCTATGTTCTTGTTAGCAATTTTAGTTTCTTGGAGCATCTCTTTAAATTCTGCTAACTGTTTTGTCATCAGGTGTAATTGATGATTAAGCTCAATCATCTGTTCTTGAGGATTAGGATCAGTGGCTACTGCCATAACTTCTTCTTTTGTGGAGAACTCATTGCTAGAGTACAAATGTTGATTTCTAGCAACAGTATCTATAAGCTCTTGAGCCTCTTCAATCGTCTTCCTCATATGTATAGATCCACCAGCTGAGTGGTCTAGAGACATCTGAGCTTTTTCTGTAAGCCCATAGTAGAAGATGTCTAACTGTACCCACTCTGAAAACATTTCAGAGGGGCATTTTCTTAGCATACCTCTATACCTCTCCCAGGCATTATAAAGGGATTCATTATCCTCTTGTTTAAAGCCTTGGATGTCTAGCCTTAGCTGTGTCATCCTTTTTGGAGGGTCAAATTGATTCAGGAATTTGTCTGATAACTGTTTCCATGTCTTTATGCTTGCTGTAGATTGGTTATTCAACCACCTCTTAGCTTGATCTTTTACAGCAAATGGAAACAGTAATAGTCTTTAGACATCCTGATCCACCTCTTTATCACGTACTGTGTCAGCAATTTGTAAGAATTGTGCCAGAAACTCAGTAGGTTCTTCCTGTGGAAGACCGGAATACTGGCAATTTTGCTGCACCATGATAATGAGTTGAGGATTTAGCTCAAAGCTGCTTGCTTTAATGGGAGGTATACAGATGCTACTCCCATATACAGCTGTAATGGGGTTAGCATATGACCCCAGAGTCCTTCTGGACTGTTCAATTCCACTTAGGTCCATGATGGTGAAAGGGAATATGATATGGATTCACAAGTAAAGTATTTTTTTATTTTTTTAATTTTTTATTAAAAGTGACCGAAAATAATAAAATAAAACAAATGGAAAATAAAATCAAATTTCGAAAATTAAAAGAAAATAAGATCAAAGCAAATTGAAAACTAAATCAATTAGTTAATTAAAAAGATTTTGGAATTAGCAATTGAAAATATATGATTGAAAATTATTTTGAAAAAGATTTGATTTTTTTTAAATGAAGAAAGAGAAAAACAACAAAATGACACCAAACTTAAAATTTTTAGAAAATCAAACACAAATTTTCGAAAATTTTAAAGGACAAACACAAAGATGACACCAAACTTAGAATTTTTTAAAGAACAAGAAAGAACTAAGAACATGCAAATTCGAAAAAAAAAAAAAACAAAAGCATGCAATTGACACCAAACTTAAAATATGAAACTAAACTCAAATAAAAGACTCTAAACCAACAAAAATAGAACAGTCCTAATCTAAGCAAAAAGATAGACCGTCAGTTGTCCAAACTCGAAACAATCCCCGGCAACGGTGCCAAAAACTTGGTGCACGAAATTGCAATCACACTTTTGCAATCCCGCACAACTAACCAGCAAGTGCACTGGGTCGTCCAAGTAATACCTTACATGAGTAAGGGTCGATCCCACGGAGATTGTCGGCTTGAAGCAAGCTATGGTTATCTTGTAACTCTTAGTCAGGATATCAATAATTATCAGGGTTGATTGTAAAAAGCAAAAGAACATGAAATAAGTACTTGTTTTGCAGTGATGGGGAACAGGTTGAGGTTTGGAGATGCTCTATCTTTGAACTTCTGCTTTCCTACTGTCTTCTTCTTCAAGCACGCAAGGCTCCTTCCATGGCAAGCTGTATGTAGGGTTTCACCGTTGTCAATGGCTACCTCCCATCCTCTCAGTGAAATGTTCAACGCGCTCTGTCACAGCACGGCTAATCATCTGTCGGTTCTCAATCGGGTTGGAATAGAATCCAGTGATTCTTTTGCGTCTGTCACTAACGCCCAGCCCTCAGGAGTTTGAAGCTCATCACAGTCATTCAATCCTTGAATCCTACTCAGAATACCACAGACAAGGTTTAGTCCTTCCGGATTCTCTTGAATGCCGCCATCAATTCTAGCTTATACCACGAAGATTCTGATTAAGGAATCCAAGAGATATCTACTCAATCTAAGGTAGAACGGAGGTGGTTGTCAGGCACACGTTCATAGTTGAGAATGATGATGAGTGTCACGGATCATCACATTCATCAGGTTTAGGAACAAGTGATATCTTAGAATGGAAGCAAGCATGATTGAATGAAAAACAGTAGTAATTGCATTAATCCATCAAGACACAGCAGAGCTCCGCACCCCCAACCATGGGGTTTAGAGACTCATGCCATAGAAGATACAATGAGAAACGTGTAAAGTGTCATGCGGTCTAAATACAATGTCCAAAGAACCTATTAATAGTGAACTAGTAACCTAGGGTATATATAAATGAGTAAATGACGTAAAAATCCACTTCCGGGGTCCACTTAGTGTGTGCTTGGGCTGAGCATTGAAGCTTTCATGTGTAGAGACTTTTTCTGGAGTTAAACGCCAGCTTTTATGCCAGTTTGGGCGTATAACTCCAATTTTTATGCCAGTTCCGGCGTTAAACACTGGGAATTCTGAAGCTGATTTGCAACGCCGGTTTGGGCCATCAAATCTCAGGCAAAGTATGGACTATTATACATTGCTGGAAAGCCCAGGATGTATACGTTGCAACGCCGTTGAGAACGCGCCAATTGGTCTTCTGTAGCTCCAGAAAATCCACTTCGAGTGCAGGGAGGTCAGAATCCAACAGCATCTGCAGTCCTTTTCAGCCTCTGAATCAGATTTTTGCTCAGGACCCTCAATTTCAGCCAGAAAATACCTGAAATCACAGAAAAACACACAAACTCATAGTAAAGTCCAGAAAAGTGAATTTTAACTAAAAACTAATAAAAATATAATAAAACCTAACTAAAATTTACTAAAAACATACTAAAAATAATGCCAAAAAGCGTATAAATTATCTGCTCATCACAACACCAAACTTAAATTGTTGCTTGTCCCCAAGCAACTGAAAATCAAAATAGAGTAAAAAGAAGAGAATATATTATAGACTCCAAAATATCAAAGAAACTTAGCTCCAATTAGATGAGCGGGACTAGTAGCTTTTTGCTTCTGAACAGTTTTGGCATCTCACTTTATCCTTTGAAGTTTAGAATGATTGGCATTCATAGGAACTGAGAACTCAGATAGTGTTATTGATTCTCCTAGTTAAGTATGATGATTCTTGAACATAGCTACTTTATGAGTCTTGGCTGTGGCCCAAAGCACTCTGTCTTCTAGTATTACCACCGGATACATACATGCCACAGACACATACTTGGGTGAACCTTTTCAGATTGTGACTCAGCTTTGCTAGAGTCCCCAATTAGAGGTGTCCAGGGTTCTTAAGCACACTCTTTTTACCTTGGATCACAACTTTATTAATATAATTTTTTTTGAATTTTGTATTCACTGCTTTTTCTTGCTTCAAGAATCAATTTGATGATTTTTCAGATCCTCAATAACAGTTCTCCTTTTCCATCATTCTTTCAAGAGCCAACAATTTTAACATTCTTAAAACAACAAATTCAAAAGACATATGCACTGTTCAAGCATTCATTCAGGAAACAAAAAGTATTGTCACCACATCAAACTAATTCAACTAGTTTCAAAGATGAATTCGAAATCCTGTACTTCTTGTTCTTTTGTGATTAAAGCATTTTTCATTTAAGAGAGGTGATGGATTCATAGGACATTCATAGCTTTAAGACATGAACTTTAAATTTATTAATCATGAATTAAGAACAAGACTCAAAAATAGATATAAGATAAGACTAATAGTAATAGAGAACAAAAATTTAAATAGGCTCCTAATGATAGAGGTTATCACAGAGTTAGGACTCAACAACCTTGATTTTGAGAAGTGGATGCTCCCTCAACTTGAGGGGAGAGCTTTTGGCGTTTCAACTCTTGAAGTTCACGCCCATGCTTCTCTTGTTCCTTCAGCAATTTGCAGAGCATGCAGTTCTGATTCTGCTGTTCTTCCTTAAGTTGTTCCATAGTTTCTTGCAACTTGGTGATAGATGCTTCTAGGCTGGCCCAGTAGTCAATTTCAGGAAATTCAGGGAGGAACTCCTGCGCCCTCTTTTTGATAGAGTTGTCTTGCATTTGTCCTTCCATTGACTTCTTGGTGATTGGATGTTCAATTGGTATGAATTCATCTACTCCCATCTTCACCCCAGCCTCTTTACAGAGCAAGGAGATCAAGCTTGGGTAAGCCAGTTTGGCTTCAGTGGAATTCTTGTTTGCAATTGTGTAGATCTTACAAGCAATCAGATGATGAACCTCCACTTCTCTTCCAAGCATAATGCAATGAATCATCACTGCTCTCTTGATAGTGACCTCAGAACGGTTGCTAGTGGACAATATGGAACGCCCAATAAAGTCTAGCCAGCCTCTTGCAATTGGTTTGAGGTCTCCCCTCTTGAGTTGGTTTGGGACACCTTTGAATTGGTTATCCACTTAGTTCCAGGGAGGCAAATGTCCTCTAGAACTTGATCCAACCCCTTATCTGCTCTCACCATTCTCCTATTAAAGGATTCAGGATCATCTTGCAGTTGAGGCAATTTGAAGACCTCTCTTATTTTGTCCAGATGGAAGTAGATAACTTTCCCTCTGACCATGGTTCTGTAAGTATGGAAAGCAGTTCCAGTCATTCTCTACTTATCTGTCAGCCACAGATTTGAGTAGAATTCTGAACCATATTTCTTCCAACCTTTATCTCAGGATTGGTTAGAACTTCCCATCCTCTGTTTCGAATTTGCTCTTGGATCCCCGGATATTCATCTTCTTTTAGATCGAATTTGACTTCCGGGATCACTGACCTCAGACCCATTATTTTGTGATAATGGTCTTCATGTTCTTTGGTTAAGAACTTATCTTGATTCCAAAGACTCTTTGGATTATTCTCTTTCTTGCCTCTTAAATTGGTTTGTTTTCCCTTAGGAGCCATGATCTTGATGAATCTTGGCTTAGTGATCACGGAAAAGCACACCAAACTTAGAGGTTTGCTTGCCCTCAAGCAAAAGGAAGGAAAGAGGGGAGAGAGGAGGAGAGCAAATTCGAATGGTGGGGAGAAAGGGGTGGCCGAACGTGTATTTATAAGGGAAGGGGAGAGATTTCGAGAATTTTAAAGGAGATTTGAGAAGATATGGAAAGAATTTGAGCAATATTTGAGTTTTTGAAGAAGATTTTGGAAGGATTTGAGAGAGATTTGAAGAATGATTTTAATTTTTGAAAATTTGAAGGTGAATGATGAAAGTTTGAAATGTGTTTATGTAGAAAATTATGGATCAAAACAGGAAAGTTTGAAAAAAATTTTGATTAGAAAGCAAAATCTCTGTCCCCACCTTTCTGGCGTTAAACGCCCAGAATGGTATCCATTCTGGCGTTTAACGCCCAAATGCTGGCCATTGTGGGCGTTTAACGCCCAGCCAGGTACCCTGGCTGGCGTTAAACGCCAGAATTCCCTTCATCACTGGGCGTTTTGCTAAACGCCCAGGATGCTGCACACCTGGCGTTAAACGCCCAGAATGGTGCCCATTCTGGCGTTTAACGCCCAAAATGGCACCTTTACTGGCGTTAAACGCCCAAAGTACCCTTTACTGGCATTTTTTTACCAGCAAGCTCTTTTCTCTGCTTTTGCACTGAATCCTTCTGTAACTCTGTGAATTCCTTCAATTTTGATATTTGCCCTTTGAGAATATGTATCAAACCTTGATTAAACAAAACAGATAACCTGCTAATGACTGGGTTGCCTCCCAGCAAGCGCTTCTTTATTGTCTTTAGCTGGACCTTCACTGAGAATCATTCAAGCCTCAGTTTTGAGCATTCTTCCTCAAAATTACTTTCAAGATAATGCTTGATCCTCTGTCCATTAACAATGAACTTTTTGTCAGAATCAGTATCCTGAAGCTCAACATATCCATATGGTGATACTTCTGTAATCACATACGGACCCCTCCAGCGGGATTTAAGTTTTCCTGGGAACAGTCTGAGCCTAGAGTTGAAGAGCAGAACTTTTTGTCCTGGCTCAAAGACTTTGGATGACAACTTCTTGTCATGCCACTTCTTTGCCTTTTCCTTATAGATTTTTGCATTTTCAAAGGCATTGAGTCTAAATTCATCTAGCTCATTTAGCTGGAGCAATCTTTTTTCACCAGCTAACTTAGCATCCAGGTTTAGGAATCTGGTTGCCCAGTAGGCTTTATGTTCCAGTTCCACGGGCAGATGACAAGCCTTGCCATACACAAGTTGGTATGGGGAGGTTCCTATTGGAGTCTTGAATGCTGTTCTGTATGCCCACAGAGCATCATCCAAGCTCTTTGCCCAATCCTTTCTACGGGCAATTACAGTCCATTCTAGGATTCTTTTTAGCTCTCTGTTAGAGACTTCAGCTTGCCCATTTGTCTGTGGATGATATGGGGTTGCCACTTTGTGGCTAATTCCATATCGGACCATAGCAGAGTAGAGCTGTTTATTGGAGAAATGAGTACCCCATCACTGATTAGGACTCTGGGAACACCAAATCTGCTGAAGATGTGTTTCTGGAGGAATTTTAGCACGGTCTTAGTATCATTAGTGGGTGTAGCAATTGCTTCTACCCACTTAGATACATAGTCCACTGCCACCAGAATGTAAGTGTTTGAGTATGATGGTGGGAACGGACCCATGAAGTCAATCCCCCATACATCAAAGAATTCAATCTCTAAGATCCCTTGTTGAGGCATGGCGTATCCGTGAGGCAAGTTACCAGCACTTTGGCAGCTGTCACAGTTACACACAAACTCTCGGGCATCTCTATAGAGAGTAGGCCAGTAGAAGCCACATTGGAGGACCTTAGTGGCTATTCGCTCACTTCCAAAATGTCCCCCATACTGTGATCCATGGCAGTGCCATAGGATCCTTTGTGCTTCCTCTCTGGGTACACATCTGCGGATCATTCCGTCTGCACATCTCTTAAAGAGATATGGCTCATCCCATAGGTAGTACTTGGCATCTGAAATTAATTTCTTTTTTTGCACCCTGCTGTACTCCTGGGGTATGAACCTCACAGCTTTGTAATTTGCAATATCTGCAAACCATGGAGCTTCCTGAATGGTAAAGAGTTGCTCATCTGGGAAAGTCTCAGAGATCTCAGTAGAAGGGAGGGACGCCCCAACTACTGGTTCTATTCGGGACAGATGATCAGCTACCTAGTTCTCTGTCCCTTTTCTATCTCTTATTTCTATATCAAACTCTTGCAGAAGCAACACCCATCTTATGAGCCTGGGTTTTGAATCCTGCTTTGTGAGTAAGTACTTAAGAGCAGCATGGTCAGTGTACACAATCACCTTTGATCCCACTAGGTAGGATCTAAACTTGTCAATGGCATATACCACTGCAAGTAACTCTTTTTCTGTGGTTGTGTAATTCTTCTGTGCATCATTTAGAACAGGGCTGGCATAATAAATGACGTGCAGAAGCTTGTTATGCCTCTGTCCCAACACTGCACCAATGGCATGGTCACTGGCATCACACATTAGTTCGAATGGCAATGTCCAGTCTGGTGCAGAGATGACTGGTGCTGTGACTAGCTTGGCTTTCAGGGTCTCAAATGCCTGCAAACACTGTGTGTCAAACACAAATGGTGTGTCGGCAGCTAGCAGGTTGCTCAGAGGTTTAGCAATTTTCGAAAAATCCTTTATAAACCTTCTGTAGAATCCTGCATGCCCTAGAAAGCTTCTGATTGCCTTAACATTGGCAGGTGGTGGTAATTTTTCAATTACCTCTACCTTTGCCTTATCTACCTCTATTCCTTTGCTTGAAATTTTGTGCCCAAGGACAATTCCTTCAGTCACCATAAAGTGACATTTCTCCCAGTTTAAAACTAGGTTAGTCTCTTGGCACCTTTTCAGGACAAGTGCTAGGTGGTCAAGACAGGAGCTGAATGAGTCTCCATATACTGAGAAGTCATCCATGAAGACTTCCAAGAATTTCTCCACCATATCAGAGAAGATGGATAGCATGCATCTCTGAAAGGTTGCAGGAGCATTACACAGACCAAAAGGCATCCTCCTGTAGGCAAACACGCCAGAAGGGCAAGTAAATGCTGTTTTCTCTTGGTCTTGAGGATCTACTGCAATTTGGTTGTAACCTGAATAGCCATCCAAAAAGCAGTAATAATCATGACCAGTTAGCCTTTCTAGCATTTGGTCTATGAATGGTAAAGGAAAATAATCCTTTCTGGTGGCTGTATTGAGCCTTCTGTAGTCAATACACATACGCCACCCTGTGACTGTTCTTGTAGGAACCAGTTCATTTTTTTTATTATGAACTACTGTCATGCCTCCCTTCTTGGGGACAACTTGGACAGGGCTCACCCAGGGGCTATCAGAAATAAGATAAATAATCCCAGCCTCTAGTAATTTAGTGACCTCTTTCTGCACCACCTCCTTCATGGCTGGATTTAGCCGCCTTTGTGGTTGAACCACTGGTTTGGCATTATCCTCCAATAGGATCTTGTGCATGCATCTTGCTGGGCTAATACCCTTAAGATCACTTATGGACCACCCAAGAGCTGTCTTGTGTGTCCTTAGCACTTGAATCAGTGCTTCCTCTTCCTGTGGATTTAAGGCAGAGCTTATAATCACTGGAAAAGTGTCACCCTCTCCCAGAAATGCATACTTCAGGGATGGTGGTAGTGGTTTGAGCTCAGGTTTGGGAGGCTTATCCTCCTCCTGAGGAATTTTCAAAAATTCTTTTGTTTCCTCTGGTTCTTCCTGATCAGGCTGAACATCCTTGAAGATGTCCTCTAGCTCTGATTCTAGACTTTCAGTCATATTGATCTCTTCCACCAAAGAGTCAATAATGTCAACGCCCATGCAGTCATTTGGTGTGTCTGGGTGCTGCATAGCTTTTACAGCACTCAACTTGAACTCATCCTCATTGACTCTCAGGGTTACTTCCCCTTTTTGTACATCAATGAGAGTTCGTCCAGTTGCTAGGAAAGGCCTTCCTAGAATGAGAGTTGCACTCTTGTGCTCCTCCATTTCCAGCACTACAAAGTCAGTTGGAAAGGCGAATGGCCCAACCTTGACAATCATGTCCTCAATTATGCCTGATGGATATTAATGGAGCCATCAGCAAGTTGGAGGCATATTCGGGTTGGTTTGACTTCTTCAGTCAACCCAAGCTTTCTGATAGTGGATGCAGGTATTAGATTGATGCTTGCTCCAAGGTCACACAGGGCTGTCTTGGTGCAAGCACCTTCTAATGTGCATGGTATCATAAAGCTTCCTGGATCTTAAAGCTTTTCTGGTAAGCTTTTCAGAATGAATGCACCGCATTCTTTAGTGAGAAATACTTTTTCAGTTTCTCTCCAATCCTTCTTATGACTTAAGATCTCTTTCATGAACTTAGCATAAGAAGGTATTTGCTCAAGTGCCTCTGCAAACAGAATCTTTATTTCAAGAGTCCTTAGATAGTCTGCAAAGCGGGCAAATTGCTTATCCTGCTCTGCTTGGCGGAGTTTCTGAGGATAAGGCATCTTGGCTTTATATTCTTCAACCTTAGTTGCTGCAGGTTTATTCCTTACAGAAGTGGTTGGAGAAGCCTTTTTAGAGGGGTTACTATCAGCACTCTCAGGTGTCTGATTCCCCATTGGCGTTTGAACGCCAGGATTTGGTGAAGAATGGGCGTTTAACGCCAACTTTCCCCCTTTTCTGGCGTTTGAACGCCAGAACTGGGCAGGGAATGGGCGTTTAATGCCAGCTTTCCCCCCTTTTCTGGCGTTTGAACACCAAGAGTATTCCTCTCTGGGCTCTTACTGTCCTCAGAGGGATTTTGGATAGTGGTTTGGCTATCCTCTGTCAATTGTTCCTTTATTGGATTTTTGCTACTTTGAGCATTGTTATTCAATGTCTTCCTACTCCTCAGTTGAACTGCTTGGCATTCTTCTGTTATCTGTTTAGATAGCTGCTGTTTTGCCTGATTCAACTGTGATTCTATGTTCTTGTTAGCAATTTTAGTTTCTTGGAGCATCTCTTTAAATTCTGCTAACTGTTTTGTCATCAGGTGTAATTGCTGATTAAGCTCAATCATCTGTTCTTGAGGATTAGGATCAGTGGCTACTGCCATAACTTCTTCTTTTGTGGAGAACTCATTGCTAGAGTACAAATGTTGATTTCTAGCAACAGTATCTATAAGCTCTTGAGCCTCTTCAATCGTCTTCCTCATATGTATAGATCCACCAGCTGAGTGGTCTAGAGACATCTGAGCTTTTTCTGTAAGCCCATAGTAGAAGATGTCTAACTGTACCCACTCTGAAAATATTTCAGAGGGGCATTTTCTTAGCATACCTCTATACCTCTCCCAGGCATTATAAAGGGATTCATTATCCTCTTGTTTAAAGCCTTGGATGTCCAGCCTTAGCTGTGTCATCCTTTTTGGAGGGTAAAATTGATTCAGAAATTTGTCTGATAACTGTTTCCATGTCTTTATGCTTGCTGTAGATTGGTTATTCAACCACCTCTTAGCTTGATCTTTTACAGCAAATGGAAACAGTAATAGTCTTTAGACATCCTGATCCACCTCTTTATCACGTACTGTGTCAGCAATTTGTAAGAATTGTGCCAGAAACTCAGTAGGTTCTTCCTGTGGAAGACCGGAATACTGGCAATTTTGCTGCACCATGATAATGAGTTGAGGATTTAGCTCAAAGATGCTTGCTTTAATGGGAGGTATACAGATGCTACTCCCATATGCAGCTGTAATGGGGTTAGCATATGACCCCAGAGTCCTTCTGGAATGTTCAATTCCACTTAGGTCCATGATGGAGAAAGGGAATATGATATGGATTCACAAGTAAAGTATTTTTTTATTTTTTTAATTTTTTATTAAAAGTGACCGAAAATAATAAAATAAAACAAATGGAAAATAAAATCAAATTTCGAAAATTAAAAGAAAATAAGATCAAAGCAAATTGAAAACTAAATCAATTAGTTAATTAAAAAGATTTTGGAATTAGCAATTGAAAATATATGATTGAAAATTATTTTGAAAAAGATTTAATTTTTTTTAAATGAAGAAAGAGAAAAACAACAAAATGACACCAAACTTAAAATTTTTAGAAAATCAAACACAAATTTTCGAAAATTTTAAAGGACAAACACAAAGATGACACCAAACTTAGAATTTTTTAAAGAACAAGAAAGAACTAAGAACATGCAAATTTGAAAAATTAAAAAAAAAACAAAAGCATGCAATTGACACCAAACTTAAAATATGAAACTAAACTCAAATAAAAGACTCTAAACCAACAAAAATAGAACAGTCCTAATCTAAGCAAAAAGATAGACCGTCAGTTGTCCAAACTCGAAACAATCCCCGGCAACGGCGCCAAAAACTTGGTGCACGAAATTGCAATCACACTTTTGCAATCCCGCACAACTAACCAGCAAGTGCACTGGGTCGTCCAAGTAATACCTTACATGAGTAAGGGTCGATCCCACGGAGATTGTCGGCTTGAAGCAAGCTATGGTTATCTTGTAACTCTTAGTCAGGATATCAATAATTATCAGGGTTGATTGTAAAAAGCAAAAGAACATGAAATAAGTACTTGTTTTGCAGTGATGGGGAACAGGTGGAGGTTTTGGAGATGCTCTATCTTCTGAACTTCTGCTTTCCTACTGTCTTCTTCTTCAAGCACGCAAGGCTCCTTCCATGGCAAGCTGTATGTAGGGTTTCACCGTTGTCAATGGCTACCTCCCATCCTCTCAGTGAAAATGTTCAACGCGCTCTGTCACAGCACGGCTAATCATCTGTCGGTTCTCAATCGGGTTGGAATAGAATCCAGTGATTCTTTTGCGTCTGTCACTAACGCCCAGCCCTCAGGAGTTTGAAGCTCATCACAGTCATTCAATCCTTGAATCCTACTCAGAATACCACAGACAAGGTTTAGTCCTTCCGGATTCTCTTGAATGCCGCCATCAATTCTAGCTTATACCACGAAGATTCTGATTAAGAAATCCAAGAGATATCTACTCAATCTAAGGTAGAACGGAGGTGGTTGTCAGGCACACGTTCATAGTTGAGAATGATGATGAGTGTCACGGATCATCACATTCATCAGGTTTAGGAACAAGTGATATCTTAGAATGGAAGCAAGCATGATTGAATGAAAAACAGTAGTAATTGCATTAATCCATCAAGACACAGCAGAGCTCCGCACCCCCAACCATGGGGTTTAGAGACTCATGCTGTAGAAGATACAATGAGAAACGTGTAAAGTGTCATGCGGTCTAAATACAATGTCCAAAGATCCTATTAATAGTGAACTAGTAACCTAGGGTATATATAAATGAGTAAATGACGTAAAAATCCACTTCCGGGGTCCACTTAGTGTGTGCTTGGGCTGAGCATTGAAGCTTTCATGTGTAGAGACTTTTTCTGGAGTTAAACGCCAGCTTTTATGCCAGTTTGGGCGTATAACTCCAATTTTTATGCCAGTTCCGGCGTTAAACGCTGGGAATTCTGAAGCTGATTTGCAACGCCGGTTTGGGCCATCAAATCTCAGGCAAAATATGGACTATTATACATTGCTGGAAAGCCCAGGATGTATACGTTGCAACGCCATTGAGAACGCGCCAATTGGTCTTCTGTAGCTCCAGAAAATCCACTTCGAGTGCAGGGAGGTCAGAATCCAACAGCATCTGCAGTCCTTTTCAGCCTCTGAATCAGATTTTTGCTCAGGACCCTCAATTTCAGCCAGAAAATACCTGAAATCACAGAAAAACACACAAACTCATAGTAAAGTCCAGAAAAGTGAATTTTAACTAAAAACTAATAAAAATATAATAAAAACTAACTAAAATATACTAAAAACATACTAAAAATAATGCCAAAAAGTGTATAAATTATCCGCTCATCACAACACCAAACTTAAATTGTTGCTTGTCCCCAAGCAACTGAAAATCAAAATAGAGTAAAAAGAAGAGAATATACTATAGACTCCCTAATATCAAAGAAACTTAGCTCCAATTAGATGAGCGGGACTAGTAGCTTTTTGCTTCTGAACAGTTTTGGCATCTCACTAGAATGATTGGCATTCATAGGAACTCAAAACTCAGATAGTGTTATTGATTCTCCTAGTTAAGTATGATGATTCTTGAACATAGCTACTTTATGAGTCTTGGCTGTGGCCCAAAGCACTCTGTCTTCTAGTATTACCACCGGATACATACATGCCACAAACACATACTTGGGTGAACCTTTTCAGATTGTGACTCAGCTTTGCTAGAGTCCCCAATTAGAGGTGTCCAGGGTTCTTAAGCACACTCTTTTTGCCTTGGATCACAACTTTATTAATATAATTTTTTTTTGAATTTTGTATTCACTGCTTTTTCTTGCTTCAAGAATCAATTTGATGATTTTTCAGATCCTCAATAACAGCTCTCCTTTTCCATCATTCTTTCAAGAGCCAACAATTTTAACATTCTTAAAACAACAAATTCAAAAGACATATGCACTGTTCAAGCATTCATTCAGGAAACAAAAAGTATTGTCACACATCAAACTAATTCCAACTAGTTTCAAAGATGAATTCGAAATCCTGTACTTCTTGTTCTTTTGTGATTAAAGCATTTTTCATTTAAGAGAGGTGATGGATTCATAGGACATTCATAGCTTTAAGACATGAACTTTAAATTTTATTAATCATGAATTAAGAACAAGACTCAAAAATAGATATAAGATAAGACTAATAGTAATAGAGAACAAAAATTTAAATAGGCTCCTAATGATAGAGGTTATCACAGAGTTAGGACTCAACAACCTTGATTTTGAGAAGTGGATGCTCCCTCAACTTGAGGGGAGAGCTTTTGGCGTTTCAACTCTTGAAGTTCACGCCCATGCTTCTCTTGTTCCTTCAGCAATTTGCAGAGCATGCAGTTCTGATTCTGCTGTTCTTCCTTAAGTTGTTCCATAGTTTCTTGCAACTTGGTGATAGATGCTTCTAGGCTGGCCCAGTAGTCAATTTCAGGAAATTCAGGGAAGAACTCCTGCGCCCTCTTTTTGATAGAGTTGTCTTGCATTTGTCCTTCCATTGACTTCTTGGTGATTGGATGTTCAATTGGTATGAATTCATCTACTCCCATCTTCACCCCAGCCTCTTTACAGAGCAAGGAGATCAAGCTTGGGTAAGCCAGTTTGGCTTCAGTGGAATTCTTGTTTGCAATTGTGTAGATCTTACAAGCAATCAGATGATGAACCTCCACTTCTCTTCCAAGCATAATGCAATGAATCATCACTGCTCTCTTGATAGTGACCTCAGAACGGTTGCTAGTGGACAATATGGAACGCCCAATAAAGTCTAGCCAGCCTCTTGCAATTGGTTTGAGGTCTCCCTCTTGAGTTGGTTTGGGACACCTTTTGAATTGGTTATCCACTTAGTTCCAGGGAGGCAAATGTCCTCTAGAACTTGATCCAACCCCTTATCTGCTCTCACCATTCTCCTATTAAAGGATTCAGGATCATCTTGCAGTTGAGGCAATTTGAAGACCTCTCTTATTTTGTCCAGATGGAAGTAGATAACTTTCCCTCTGACCATGGTTCTGTAAGTATGGAAAGCAGTTCCAGTCATTCTCTACTTATCTGTCAGCCACAGATTTGAGTAGAATTCCTGAACCATATTTCTTCCAACCTTTATCTCAGGATTGGTTAGAACTTCCCATCCTCTGTTTCGAATTTGCTCTTGGATCCCCGGATATTCATCTTCTTTTAGATCGAATTTGACTTCCGGGATCACTGACCTCAGACCCATTATTTTGTGATAATGGTCTTCATGTTCTTTGGTTAAGAACTTCTCTTGATTCCAAAGACTCTTTGGATTATTCTCTTTCTTGCCTCTTAAATTGGTTTGTTTTCCCTTAGGAGCCATGATCTTGATGAATCTTAGCTTAGTGATCACGGAAAAGCACACTAAACTTAGAGGTTTGCTTGCCCTCAAGCAAAAGGAAGGAAAGAGGGGAGAGAGGAGGAGAGCAAATTCAAATGGTGGGGAGAAAGAGGTGGCCGAACGTGTATTTATAAGGGAGGGGGAGAGATTTTGAAAATTTTAAAGGAGATTTGAGAAGATATGGAAAGAATTTGAGCAATATTTGAGTTTTTGAAGAAGATTTGGGAAGGATTTGAGAGAGATTTGAAGAATGATTTTAATTTTTGAAAATTTGAAGGTGAATGATGAAAGTTTGAAATGTGTTTATGTAGAAAATTATGGATCAAAACAGGAAAGTTTGAAAAAAATTTTGATTAGAAAGCAAAATCTCTGTCCCCACCTTTCTGGCGTTAAACGCCCAGAATGGTATCCATTCTGGCGTTTAACGCCCAAATGCTGGCCATTGTGGGCGTTTAACGCCCAGCCAGGTACCTGGCTGGCGTTAAACGCCAGAATTCCCTTCATCACTGGGCGTTTTGCTAAACGCCCAGGATGCTGCACACCTGGCGTTAAACGCCCAGAATGGTGCCCATTCTGGCGTTTAACGCCCAAAATGGCACCTTTACTGGCGTTAAACGCCCAAAGTACCCTTTACTGGCATTTTTTTGCCAGCAAGCTCTTTTTCTCTGCTTTTTGCACTGAATCCTTCTGTAACTCTGTGAATTCCTTCAATTTTGATATTTGCCCTTTGAGAATATGTATCAAACCTTGATTAAACAAAACAGATAACCTGCTAATGACTGGGTTTCCTCCCAGCAAGCGCTTCTTTATTGTCTTTAGCTGGACCTTCACTGAGAATCATTCAAGCCTCAGTTTTGAGCATTCTTCCTCAAAATTACTTTCAAGATAATGCTTGATCCTCTGTCCATTAACAATGAACTTTTTGTCAGAATCAGTATCCTGAAGCTCAACATATCCATATGGTGATACTTCTGTAATCACATACGGACCCCTCCAGCGGGATTTAAGTTTTCCTGGGAACAATCTGAGCCTAGAGTTGAAGAGCAGAACTTTTTGTCCTGGCTCAAAGACTCTGGATGACAACTTCTTGTCATGCCACTTCTTTGCCTTTTCCTTATAGATTTTTGCATTTTCAAAGGCATTGAGTCTAAATTCATCTAGCTCATTTAGCTGGAGCAATCTTTTTTCACCAGCTAACTTAGCATCCAGGTTTAGGAATCTGGTTGCCCAGTAGGCTTTATGTTCCAGTTCCACGGGCAGATGACAAGCCTTGCCATACACAAGTTGGTATGGGGAGGTTCCTATTGGAGTCTTGAATGCTGTTCTGTATGCCCACAGAGCATCATCCAAGCTCTTTGCCCAATCCTTTCTACGGGCAATTACAGTCCATTCTAGGATTCTTTTTAGCTCTCTATTAGAGACTTCAGCTTGTCCATTTGTCTGTGGATGATATGGGGTTGCCACTTTGTGGCTAATTCCATATCGGACCATAGCAGAGTAGAGTTGTTTATTGCAGAAATGAGTACCCCCATCACTGATTAGGACTCTGGGAACACCAAATCTGCTGAAGATGTGTTTCTGGAGGAATTTTAGCACGGTCTTAGTATCATTAGTGGGTGTAGCAATTGCATCTACCCACTTAGATACATAGTCCACTGCCACCAGAATGTAAGTGTTTGAGTATGATGGTGGGAACGGACCCATGAAGTCAATCCCCCATACATCAAACAATTCAATCTCTAAGATCCTTTGTTGAGGCATGGCGTATCCGTGAGGCAAGTTACCAGCACTTTGGCAGCTGTCACAGTTACACACAAACTCTCGGGCATCTCTATAGAGGGTAGGCCAGTAGAAGCCACATTGGAGGACCTTAGTGGCTATTCGCTCACTTCCAAAATGTCCCTCATACTGTGATCCATGGCAGTGCCATAGGATCCTTTGTGCTTCCTCTCTGGGTACACATCTGCGGATCATTCCATCTGCACATCTCTTAAAGAGATATGGCTCATCCCATAGGTAGTACTTGGCATCTGAAATTAATTTCTTTTTTGCACCCTGCTGTACTCCTGGGGTATGAACCTCACAGCTTTGTAATTTGCAATATCTGCAAACCATGGAGCTTCCTGAATGGCAAAGAGTTGCTCATCTGGGAAAGTCTCAGAGATCTCAGTAGAAGGGAGGGACGCCCCAACTACTGGTTCTATTCGGGACAGATGATCAGCTACCTGGTTCTCTATCCCTTTTCTGTCTCTTATTTCTATATCAAACTCTTACAGAAGCAACACCCATCTTATGAGCCTGGGTTTTGAATCCTGCTTTGTGAGTAAGTACTTAAGAGCAGCATGGTCAGTGTACACAATCACCTTTGATCCCACTAGGTAGGATCTAAACTTGTCAATGGCATATACCACTGCGAGTAACTCTTTTTCTGTGGTTGTGTAATTCTTCTGTGCATCATTTAGAATAGGGCTGGCATAATAAATGACGTGCAGAAGCTTGTTATGCCTCTGTCCCAACACTGCACCAATGGCATGGTCACTGGCATCACACATTAGTTCGAATGGCAATGTCCAGTCTGGTGCAGAGATGACTGGTGCTGTGACTAGCTTGGCTTTCAGGGTCTCAAATGCCTGCAGACACTGTGTGTCAAACACAAATAGTGTGTCGGCAGCTAGCAGGTTGCTCAGAGGTTTAGCAATTTTCGAAAAATCCTTTATAAACCTTCTGTAGAATCCTGCATGCCCCAGAAAGCTTCTGATTGCCTTAACATTGGCAGGTGGTGGTAATTTTTCAATTACCTCTACCTTTGCCTTATCTACCTCTATTCCTTTGCTTGAAATTTTGTGCCCAAGGACAATTCCTTCAGTCACCATAAAGTGACATTTCTCCCAGTTTAAAACCAGGTTAGTCTCTTGGCACCTTTTTAGGACAAGTGCTAGGTGGTCAAGACAGGAGCTGAATGAGTCTCCATATACTGAGAAGTCATCCATGAAGACTTCCAGGAATTTCTCCACCATATCAGAGAAGATGGATAGCATGCATCTCTGAAAGGTTGCAGGAGCATTACACAGACCAAAAGGCATCCTCCTGTAGGCAAACACGCCAGAAGGGCAAGTAAATGCTATTTTCTCTTGGTCTTGAGGATCTACTGCAATTTGGTTGTAACCTGAATAGCCATCCAAAAAGCAGTAATAATCATGACCAGTTAGCCTTTCTAGCATTTGGTCTATGAATGGTAAAGGAAAATAATCCTTTCTGGTGGCTGTATTGAGCCTTCTGTAGTCAATACAAATACGCCACCCTGTGACTGTTCTTGTAGGAACCAGTTCATTTTTTTCATTATGAACTACTGTCATGCCTCCCTTCTTGGGGACAACTTGGACAGGGCTCACCCAGGGGCTATCAGAAATAGGATAAATAATCCCAGCCTCTAGTAATTTAGTGACCTCTTTCTGCACCACCTCCTTCATGGCTGGATTTAGCCGCCTTTGTGGTTGAACCACTGGTTTGGCATTATCCTCCAATAGGATCTTGTGCATGCATCTTGCTGGGCTAATGCCCTTAAGATCACTTATGGACCACCCAAGAGCTGTCTTGTGTGTCCTTAGCACTTGAATCAGTGCTTCCTCTTCCTGTGGATTTAAGGCAGAGCTTATAATCACTGGAAAAGTGTCACCCTCTCCCAGAAATGCATACTTCAAGGATGGTGGTAGTGGTTTGAGCTCAGGTTTGGGAGGCTTATCCTCCTCCTGAGGAATTTTTAAAAATTCTTTTGTTTCCTCTGGTTCTTCCTGATCAGGCTGAACATCCTTGAAGATGTCCTCTAGCTCTGATTCTAGACTTTCAGTCATATTGATCTCTTCCACCAAAGAGTCAATAATGTCAACGCCCATGCAGTCATTTGGTGTGTCTGGGTGCTGCATAGCTTTTACAGCACTCAACTTGAACTCATCCTCATTGACTCTCAGGGTTACTTCCCCTTTTTGTACATCAATGAGAGTTCGTCCAGTTGCTAGGAAAGGCCTTCCTAGAATGAGAGTTGCACTCTTGTGCTCCTCCATTTCCAGCACTACAAAGTCAGTTGGAAAGGCGAATGGCCCAACCTTGACAATCATGTCCTCAATTATGCCTGATGGATATTTAATGGAGCCATCAGCAAGTTGGAGGCATATCCGGGTTGGTTTGACTTCTTCAGTCAACCCAAGCTTTCTGATAGTGGATGCAGGTATTAGATTGATGCTTGCTCCAAGGTCACACAGGGCTGTCTTGGTGCAAGCACCTTCTAATGTGCATGGTATCATAAAGCTTCCTGGATCTTGAAGCTTTTCTGGTAAGCTTTTCAGAATGACTGCACCGCATTCTTTAGTGAGAAATACTTTTTCAGTTTCTCTCCAATCCTTCTTATGACTTAAGATCTCTTTCATGAACTTAGCATAAGAAGGTATTTGCTCAAGTGCCTCTGCAAACAGAATCTTTATTTCAAGAGTCCTTAGATAGTCTGCAAAGCGGGCAAATTGCTTATCCTGCTCCGCTTGGTGGAGTTTCTGAGGATAAGGCATCTTGGCTTTATATTCTTCAACCTTAGTTGCTGCAGGTTTATTCCTTACAGAAGTGGTTGGAGAAGCCTTTTTAGAGGGGTTACTATCAGCACTCTCAGGTGTCTGATTCCCCATTGGCGTTTGAACGCCAGGATTTGGTGAAGAATGGGCGTTTAACGCCAACTTTCCCCCTTTTCTGGCGTTTGAACGCCAGAACTGGGCAGGGAATGGGCGTTTAATGCCAGCTTTCCCCCCTTTTCTGGCGTTTGAACGCCAAGAGTATTCCTCTCTGGGCTCTTACTGTCCTCAGAGGGATTTTGGATAGTGGTTTGGCTATCCTCTGTCAATTGTTCCTTTATTGGATTTTTGCTACTTTGAGCATTGTTATTCAATGTCTTCCTACTCCTCAGTTGAACTGCTTGGCATTCTTCTGTTATCTGCTTAGATAGCTGCTGTTTTGCCTGATTCAACTGTGATTCTATGTTCTTGTTAGCAATTTTAGTTTCTTGGAGCATCTCTTTAAATTCTGCTAACTGTTTTGTCATCAGGTGTAATTGCTGATTAAGCTCAATCATCTGTTCTTGAGGATTAGGATCAGTGGCTACTGCCATAACTTCTTCTTTTGTGGAGAACTCATTGCTAGAGTACAAATGTTGATTTCTAGCAACAGTATCTATAAGCTCTTGAGCCTCTTCAATCGTCTTCCTCATATGTATAGATCCACCAGCTGAGTGGTCTAGAGACATCTGAGCTTTTTCTGTAAGCCCATAGTAGAAGATGTCTAACTGTACCCACTCTGAAAACATTTCAGAGGGGCATTTTCTTAGCATACCTCTATACCTCTCCCAGGCATTATAAAGGGATTCATTATCCTCTTGTCTAAAGCCTTGGATGTCCAGCCTTAGCTGTGTCATCCTTTTTGGAGGATAAAATTGATTCAGGAATTTGTCTGATAACTGTTTCCATGTCTTTATGCTTGCTGTAGGTTGGTTATTCAACCACCTCTTAGCTAGATCTTTTACAGCAAATGGAAACAGTAATAGTCTTTAGACATCCTGATCCACCTCTTTATCACGTACTGTGTCAGCAATTTGTAAGAATTATGCCAGAAACTCAGTAGGTTCTTCCTGTGGAAGACCGGAATACTGGCAATTTTGCTGCACCATGATAATGAGTTGAGGATTTAGCTCAAACATGCTTGCTTTAATGGGAGGTATACAGATGCTACTCCCATATGCAGCTGTAATGGGGTTAGCATATGACCCCAGAGTCCTTCTGGACTGTTCAATTCCACTTAGGTCCATGATGGAGAAAGGGAATATGATATGGATTCACAAGTAAAGTATTTTTTTATTTTTTTAATTTTTTATTAAAAGTGACAGAAAATAATAAAATAAAACAAATGGAAAATAAAATCAAATTTCGAAAATTAAAAGAAAATAAGATCAAAGCAAATTGAAAACTAAATCAATTAGTTAATTAAAAAGATTTTGGAATTAGCAATTGAAAATATATGATTGAAAATTATTTTGAAAAAGATTTGATTTTTTTTAAATGAAGAAAGAGAAAAACAACAAAATGACACCAAACTTAAAATTTTTAGAAAATCAAACACAAATTTTCGAAAATTTTAAAGGACAAACACAAAGATGACACCAAACTTAGAATTTTTTAAAGAACAAGAAAGAACTAAGAACATGCAAATTCGAAAAATTAAAAAAAAAAACAAAAGCATGCAATTGACACCAAACTTAAAATATGAAACTAAACTCAAATAAAAGACTCTAAACCAACAAAAATAGAACAGTCCTAATCTAAGCAAAAAGATAGACCGTCAGTTGTCCAAACTCGAAACAATCCCCGGCAACGGCGCCAAAAACTTGGTGCACGAAATTGCAATCACACTTTTGCAATCCCGCACAACTAACCAGCAAGTGCACTGGGTCGTCCAAGTAATACCTTACATGAGTAAGGGTCGATCCCACGGAGATTGTCGGCTTGAAGCAAGCTATGGTTATCTTGTAACTCTTAGTCAGGATATCAATAATTATCAGGGTTGATTATAAAAAGCAAAAGAACATGAAATTAGTACTTGTTTTGCAATGATGGGGAACAGGTTGAGGTTTTGGAGATGCTCTATCTTCTGAACTTCTGCTTTCCTACTGTCTTCTTCTTCAAGCACGCAAGGCTCCTTCCATGGCAAGCTGTATGTAGGGTTTCACCGTTGTCAATGGCTACCTCCCATCCTCTCAGTGAAATTGTTCAACGCGCTCTGTCACAGCACGGCTAATCATCTGTCGGTTCTCAATCGGGTTGGAATAGAATCCAGTGATTCTTTTGCGTCTGTCACTAACGCCCAGCCCTCAGGAGTTTGAAGCTCGTCACAGTCATTCAATCCTTGAATCCTACTCAGAATACCACAGACAAGGTTTAGTCCTTCCGGATTCTCTTGAATGCCGCCATCAATTCTAGCTTATACCACGAAGATTCTGATTAAGGAATCCAAGAGATATCTACTCAATCTAAGGTAGAACGGAGGTGGTTGTCAGGCACACATTCATAGTTGAGAATGATGATGAGTGTCACGGATCATCACATTCATCAGGTTTAGGAACAAGTGATATCTTAGAATGGAAGCAAGCATGATTGAATGAAAAACAGTAGTAATTGCATTAATCCATCAAGACACAGCAGAGCTCCTCACCCCCAACCATGGGGTTTAGAGACTCATGCCGTAGAAGATACAATGAGAAACGTGTAAAGTGTCATGCGGTCTAAATACAATGTCCAAAGATCCTATTAATAGTGAACTAGTAACCTAGGGTATATATAAATGAGTAAATGACGTAAAAATCCACTTCCGGGGTCCACTTAGTGTGTGCTTGGGCTGAGCATTGAAGCTTTCATGTGTAGAGACTTTTTCTGGAGTTAAACGCCAGCTTTTATGCCAGTTTGGGCGTTCAACTCCAATTTTTATGCCAGTTCCGGCGTTAAACGCTGGGAATTCTGAAGCTGGTTTGCAACGCCGGTTTGGGCCATCAAATCTCGGGCAAAGTATGGACTATTATACATTGCTGAAAAGCCCAGGATGTCTACTTTTCAACGCCGTTGAGAACGCGCCAATTGGTCTTCTGTATCTCCAGAAAATCCACTTCGAGTGCAGGTAGGTCAGAATCCAACAGCATCTGCAGTCCTTTTCAGCCTCTGAATTAGATTTTTGCTCAGGACCCTCAATTTCAGCCAGAAAATACCTGAAATCACAGAAAAACATACAAACTCATAGTAAAGTCCAGAAAAGTGAATTTTAACTAAAAACTAATAAAAATATAATAAAACCTAACTAAAATATACTAAAAACATACTAAAAACAATGCCAAAAAGCGTATAAATTATCCGCTCATCAGCCTCCAAATTTCTAATGGAGGATCTTGTTTCACTCATGAAACTTAAAGTGGCCTTAGACAGATCAAAGACTAGATTAGCTAAATTAGAAGTGCTTTGCTCAGAATTCTCTGTCTGTTGCTGAGAAGATGATGGAAAAGGCTTGCTATTGTTGAGCCTAGTTCGTCCACCATTATTAAAGCCTTGTTGAGGCTTTTGTTGATCCTTCCATGAGAAATTTGGATGATTTCTCCATGATGAATTATAGGTGTTTCCATAAGGTTCACCTAAATAATTTACCTCTACTATTGCAGGGTTATCAGGATCATAAGCTTCTTCTTCAGAAGATGCCTCTTTAGTACTGTTGGATGCATTTTGCCATCCATTCAGACTTTGGGAAATCATGTTGACTTGCTGAGTCAATATTTTGTTCTGAGCCAATATGGCATTCAGAGCTTCAATCTCAAGAATTCCCTTCCTCTGAGGCGTCCCATTATTCACGGAATTCCTCTCAGAAGTGTACATGAACTGGTTATTTGCAACCATGTCAATAAGTTCTTGAGCTTCTGCAGGCGTTTTCTTTAGGTGAATGGATCCACCTGCAGAATGGTCCAGTGAAATCTTAGAGAACTCAGACAGACTATAATAGAATATATCCAGAATGGTCCATTCTGAAAGCATGTCAGAAGGACACCTTTTGGTCATCTGCTTGTATCTTTCCCAAGCTTCATAGAGGGATTCACCATCTTTTTGTTTGAATGTCTGAACATCCAATCTAAGCTTGCTCAACTTTTGAGGAGGAAAGAATTTAGCCAAGAAGGCCGTGACCAGCTTATCCCATGAGTCCAGGCTATCCTTAGGTTATGAATCCAACCATGTTCTAGCTCTGTCTCTTACAGCAAAAGGGAAAAGCATGAGCCTGTAGACTTCAGGATCTACTCCATTCGTCTTTACAATCTCACAGATCTGCAAGAACTCAGTTAAAAACTGATAGGGATCTTCTGATGGAAGTCCATGAAACTTACAGTTTTGTTGCATTAGAGCAACTAATTGAGGTTTCAGCTCAAAGTTGTTTGCTCCAATGGCAGGAATTGAGATGTTTCTTCCATCAAACTTGGATGTAGGTGTAGTATAGTCACCAAGCATCCTTCTTGCATTATTGTTGTTGGGTTCGGCTGTCATCTCCTTTTTTTGTTCGAAAATTTCAGCAAGGTTGTCTCTGGATTGTTGTAATTTAGCTTCTCTTAGTTTCCTCTTCAGAGTCCTTTCAGGTTCTGGATCAGCTTCAACAAGAATGCCTTTTTCCTTGTTCCTACTCATATGAAAGAGAAGAGAATAGAAAAAGAAGAGGGATCCTCTATGTCACAGTAAAGAGGTTTCTTATTATTAGTAGAAGAAGAAAGGGGATAAAGAAAGGAGAATCCAAACACAAGGGTGAGAATAAGGGCAGTGATTTGAGATGAAAAGAAGTGTTAGTAAATGAATTAATAAATAGAATAATATGAGAGAGGGAGAAATTTTTGAAAATAGATTTTAAAAAAGAGTTAAATGATTTTCGAAAAATAAAGATAAGAAATAAAATTTAAATTTAAATTTAAAACAATTAATTAATTAAAAAAAGAATTTTTGAAAAAGTGGGAGGTATTTTCGAAAATTAGAGAGAGAAAAGTTGTTAGGTGATTTTGAAAAAGATAAGAAACAAACAAAAAGTCAAATAGTTAGTTGAAAAAGATTTGAAAATCAAATTTGAAAAGATAAGAAGATAAGAAGATAAGAAGTTAGAAAAGATATTTTAAAATCAAAATTTAAAAAAAAAAAGATAAAATTTTTAAAAAAAGATATGATATAAAAGATAAAATAAAAAGATATGATTAAAAATATATGGTTAGAAAAGATTTAATTTTTAAAATTAAAATTAATTACTTAACTAACAAGAAACTAAAAGATATGATTCTAGAATTTAAAGATTGAACCTTTCTTAACAAGAAAGTAACAAACTTCAAATTTTTGAATCAATCATATTAATTGTTAGCATAATTTTCGAAAATAAAGATAAAACTAAGAAAAATATTTTTGAAAAATATTTTAAAACATTAAATTTTCGAAAATTAAATAAAAAATGAAAAAAATTTGATTTTTGAAAAAGTTTTAATAAGATAAGATTTTTAGAATTTGAAAATTTGACTTGACTTACAAGAAACAACTAATTTTAAAACTTTTTGACTAAGTCAACCCAAATTTTTGAAATTTTTGAGAGAAATTAGGAAAAGATATTTTTTGATTTTTTGAATTTTTAATTATGAGAGAGAAAAATATAAAAATAACCCAAAACATAAAAATTTTGGATCAAAACACAAGATGCATGCAAGAACACTATGAATATCAAGATGAACACCAAGAACACTTTGAAGATCATGATGAACATCAAGAACATATTTTTGAAAAATTTTTTATGCAAAGAAAACATGCAAGACACCAAACTTAGAAATCTTTAATGCTTAGACAATATGAATGCAAAAATGCACATGAAAAATAATAAAAGATACAAAACAAGAAAACATCAAGATCAAACAAGAAGACTTACCAAGAACAACTTGAAGATCATGAAGAACACTATGAATGCATGAATTTTCGAAAAATGCAAGAAATATTTTTAAAGCATGCAATTGACACCAAACTTAAAACATGACCCAAGACTCAAACAAGAATCACAAAATATTTTTGGTTTTTTTTATTTTATGATTTTTTTTGTATTTTCTTTTATTTTTTTTCGAAAAACACATAGAAAAAAAAGAAAATAAGAAATCCAAAATTTTTAATAAGAATTCCAGTAATCTTTCAATATTAGCCTAAAGCTCCAATCCAAGGGTTGGGCATGGCTTAATAGCCAGCCAGCTTTAGAAGATATAAATCAGGCATGTAACAACTGATATTCCAATTAATTTGCCTCTATGCTGATGGTTTTGAAGCCTCAATCCAATTGAGTTAGACATGGTTTTACAGCCAGCCAAGCTTCAACATACTTTATGAAACACTAGAATTCATTCTTAAAAATTTTGAATAATTTTTCGAAAACAAAGAAAAATTTTGAAAAATATTTTTTTGAAAACTTTTTGAAAAGAAAAATAAAAGGAAAATTACCTAATTTGAGCAACAAGACGAACCGTCAGTTGTCCAAACTCGAATAATCCCCGGCAACGACGCCAAAAACTTGGTGCACGAAATTGTGATCATCAACAATGGCTCCAAAGACTTGGTAACGCTCTCAAACGTGAATTACACTTAGTCACAACTCTGCACTACTAACCAGCAAGTGCACTGGGTCGTCCAAGTAATACCTTACGTGAGTAAGGGTCGATCCCACGGAGATTGTTGGTATGAAGCAAGCTATGGTCATCTTGTAAATCTCAGTTAGGCGGATAATAAATGTTATGGAGTTTTCAAATAGTAAATAAATAAAACAGAAAATAAAGATAGAGTTACTCATGTAATTCAATGGTGGGAATTTTAGATAAGTGCATGGAGGTGCTGTGTTCCTTCTGAATCTCTGCTTTCCTACTGTTTTCATCCAATCCTTCTTACTCCTTTCCATGGCAAGCTGTATGTAGGGCATCACCGTTGTCAATGGCTACATCCCATCCTCTCAGTGAAAATGGTCCAAATGCTCTGTCACAGCATGGCTAATCATCTGTCGGTTCTCGATCATGTTGGAATAGAATCCCTTGATTTTTTGTGTTTGTCATCACGCCCAACAATCGCGAGTTTGAAGCTCGTCACAGTCATTCAATCCCGGAATCCTACTCGGAATACCACAGACAAGGTTAGACTTTCCGGATTCCCATGAATGCCGCCATCAATTCTAGCTTATACCACGAAGATTCTGATTAAGGAATCCAAGAGATATGCGCCCGGTCTAAGGTAGAACGGAAGTGGTTGTCAGTCACGCGTTCATAGGTGAGAATGATGATGAGTGTCACAGATCATCACATTCATCATGTTGAAGTGCAACGAATATCTTAGAATAAGAATAAGCGGAATTGAATAGAAAATAGTAGTAATTGCATTGAAACTTGAGGTACAGTAGAGCTCCACACCCTTAATCTATGGTGTGTAGAAACTCCACCGTTAAAAATACATAAGTGATGAAGGTTCAGGCATGGCCGAATGGCCAGCCCCCAAAACGTGATCAATAGTCTCCTAAGATGAATAATAAAATAAAACTGAGACCAAAGATGTAACGTGGTCAAAAGACCTTACAATCAAAGACCAATCCAAAATCTAGTAAAAAGTTCTATTTATACTAAACTAGCTACTAAGATTTATAGAAGTAAGTAATTAATGCATAAATCCACTTCCGGGGCCCACTTGGTGTATGTTTGGGCTGAGCTTGATCTTTACACGAGCTGAGGCTTATCTTGGAGTTGAACGCCAAGTTGTAACGTATTTTTGGCATTCAACTCTGGTTCGTGACGTGTTTCTGGCGTTTGACTCTAGAATGCAGCATAGAGCTGGCGTTGAGCGCCAGTTTACGTCATCAAATCTCAAATAAAGTATGGACTATTATATATTTCTGGAAAGCTCTGGATGTCTAATTTCCAACGCCATTGAGAGCGCGCCATTTGAAGTTTTTTAGCTCTAAAAAATCCATTTCGAGTGCAGGGAGGTCAGAATCCAACAGCATCAGCAGTCCTTTGTCAGCCTTTTATCAGAGTTTTGCTCAGGTCCCTCAATTTCAGCCAGAAAATACCTGAAATCACAGAAAAACACACAAACTCATAGTAAAGTCCAGAATTGTGAATTTTACATAAAAACTAATGAAAATATCCCTAAAAGTAGCTAGATCATACTAAAAACTACCTAAAAATAATGTCAAAAAGCGTATAAATTATCTGCTCATCACTATGCGTTATTTGGGAATGCCTAATTGAATATATTATGTTAACTGTTATATTTGCCACTTGCACTACTTGTTTCCTATCTGTGTTTGCAATTGTCTATTTGTCTATCCTTGCAAACTCACCGGAGATGGAGGAACGGAGGAAAGAGGGAAAAGGTTTAGAGTTGAGATTAATTTTAAGCTAGGTTTAGGATTCTCTAGATGACCACCCTTTTTATGGTTTCTGTTAAGTACTTTAAGCTTTATAATCTGAGTGTCGGCATTCTAGGATTGCCTTTGGCATTTCCAAGACCTTATATCTTATGTGCATGGTACCTTTACCATGCTGAGAACCTCCGGTTCTTATTCCATATTGTCTTGTTGCTTTCAGATGCAAGTCAGGAGGTAACTCGGTAGGCGTCTAGAGTTCTCTGCAACGAAGTGGGATTTTTGGATTTATACTTCTATTTTGTTTGTTATATATATATGTGTATAGATTCTCTCTATGTATATATGTTTTACTTTTGCTCCTCATAGAGGTTTATGGAGAACTAGGGCTATTTTTTATGTATTTTGGGTTATGGATTATTTATATATATGTATGTAACTATTCTCTGGCCAACCTTAGCTTCGCAGGCTGAGTTCGAAGCTTGATATTTGTATTCTTGACCCTCTATTCCTACTTTCTGTTTAATTATGCCTTTGAACCTTAGTTTCTTCACACGCAAGTAATCTCTTTCCTGAGTGTTCCGCTTTTAATGTTGCAATTTTGTCTTACCTATTCTTCAAGACTCCTAGTATACTTCATTCCTTCGACTATCATATGTATTTATATTTTTATTTTAGAGGTCGTAACGCCTCTTCACCTCTGTTTTACATCTTAGGTGTAAAGCTCTTTGTGGTAGGGTGTTACACTATTCATACCTTAGATTCTTTTAATATTGGATATGAAGTTCTCTATGGACCATAGAACAATCTCACCATGTGAAGTATCTCAAATTGTGCTTCCAATATAAATACATCATCAAACTATTTCAAATATTTATTTTAAAAATAATTGTTTTCTCAAAATTTAAGATGTTATTCTCAAATAATATGACGATATAGGATCTCCATAACTTAATTCTGAGAAGTTCAAAGACTTAAGAGGCATCCATTGTTCCCTTGTTTTAGGAAAACTAGGTTAGCACAATTAAATCTTCCTTCTCATGCTAAATCTTTTCTATCTTTAGATACAAATGAACATAGAAATGTTTAAGAATTACAAGAATGTAATATGGCTTAAGATATGAAATTATGATTTGTCTATATTACAACTTGATGAATTGTAATTTTTTCTAAGATAAAAAAATGAAGAAGAGAAAAAACACAGATAAAATGAAATATGAAAATAGCAGCACTTTATTAAATATGATCGTTATTTTTCTTTTTCAAGAGTTTGGATCTTCGTTATATAAGTAGAGATCATTAAAGATCTGTTGAAAACCCCCTCTTTTGTCTTTGTCTCTCTACTTTTCAATGCCTTTATACCAAGAATAACTTCATTAATGTACTATGTTTCAGTTGAGAGAAAGCTTCTCCAAACAACTTAGCTTCTTTAATATGCTTTAAATTTAAACTTTAGAATCAAGGTTGCTTTTTTGAGGTAAGTGTTTCCTGTGTCAGTTATTTTACAATGAAAAAATAGAACAATTTTGTTCCTGAGGTCTACGATCTTGTTTCAAAGATTGTCAGATTGTAAGGTAGAGGCATCGACCATGGTGGTACTAGCAGATTAGACCTTCTACGTGGGACTCATCTTATTCTTGGGCCCATACTACAAGTTCAATATCATTTTCCAAGTACATACAACTACCCCATCAGGAAAGGTAGCTTAGCCTGTGACTCAAACCGCAACAAAAATCACAACATGTCTACTCATCATATACAAAATTACCCTACCCAAAAAAAGTTTAATTATTTTGTTAACCTTTATAGTTTTTCCAAATTTTTAATTAGGTCCCTATACTTTTTTTGTTTTAATTGGGTCCCTGAACCAATATTTTTTTTCAATGAAATCCCTCAAAACAGCAAACATTACAAAAAATGTTAAGAAAGAGTAAATTTACCATTATACCCATCTATTACTCTTTACAAATCACTTATTAATAGGGTTCTAACTCTCCTCGCCTCACCCTAACATTTCTTCTCCTCTATTTGCATAGTTTTGAATTGCCTTTGATGGGAGTGATGATGAGTTAACGTGCTTCCCGAATGGAGTGCGAAAGGGCCTTACCTCTTTGAAGACATTGGAGATTCGATCTCTCTCTACACTAGAGGCAGTCACAACTAAAACCATTAACTTCAGCGCTGTACAAAAACTCTTTATAGGTCAATGTAAAAGCTTGCAAACATTGCCAGATCAAATTTTGGAAGGGTTGCAATCTCTCAAAGTGTTTATAATTGAGCATAATTCTAAGTTCAGATTCTCAGAAGGTTTCCAACACCTAACTTCTCTAAGCAGCTAAACATTATTACCTCCCAAACCTAAAGTCTCATATTGCTTAACACGATGATTGTTACGTCAACAGCCATTCTCCTAACGTCGTCGTCGACTGGGAGGTTGTCAAAGCCAAACGCAGCTTTAGTGCGATCATCCTGCCTAGAACCGACATTGCCAAAGTGGAGAATATGATGGTCTGTTTGTGGATTGAAAAATTGGTGGATGTTGCAAGGAGCTTTGAAGTTGCAGCGGAGGGAGGCGGAGAGAAGGTCATAGAAGTAGCCAACAGAGTAGACGAGATAGATGGTGTCAATGGAGGGGTCGGAGTGTTAGTCATAAAAGTCAATCTCGCGATGGAGCCATCAAAGGAGAGGTAAGAAAACTCTATACCCTTATAGTTTGATGATTTTGTGAACCCTAGTATTGATCGTGATAATTTGTGTGAACTAGCTTGAAATTCATGTTGGTTTGGAGTTGAATTAGCAATTTGGAGTGATTGAAGTTGAGCGTTGGTGGCCAGAGCTTGTGGAATCATTTTGGAAGCTTGGAAGTTTTTGAGAAAGGTTTTTGTGATTTTTCGAGCTTGGGAGAAAATCGGCGAAGGTATGATTTTGATTTTTGCTAGATAATATAATGTTGTGTGAAACTTAGGCTTGTGACTTTTAAGATAGGATGAATTGCATGAATTGATTGATTGAAATGAATATTTGGTATGGTTTGTGGAAGGAGTTTATATGTGAGGGTATTGATGGTGAGGTAATAAAATAAATGAGAATTATTAATATTTATGATGATGATTGAGGATAATTATGAAAGTGGTGAAATTGTGAATAGAGATTTTGAATGAACTGAAAAATTAGGTGTGGAATGATTAAAGAAGGATTGATGAGCAATAGGTAATGTATAGGGGTGTGGCTATTGATTTGGGTGTGTGTTGGCATTTGATTCAGCTGTTTTGGTATTAATTTGGGTATGGTTGAATTGGCTTTGGTTTGTGAGTTTTGAGAACTATGAGTTGGCATAATTTGGTAAAAATACAATTTTAACCAACTTTGGCAGGATGTAACTTGGCTCTTGGAGTTTGGAATTGAGTGAAAACTTTATTTCAAATTGAAGATGGTTGTGAGAGCTTTAAAACGGTATAAAGATGAGAGAAATTGGAGTTTTGTAGAGAAAGTTATGAACGTCGGAAGTTAGGTATAAAAAAATGAACTCTGTAATGTTACAAAAAACCAGAAATTCTGATTTGTGTGCCCATGCACAATATTGTATGCATGCACAGACCAGAGCGTGTGTTGAGACTTGTGCATACGCAGAAGGGGTGTGCGTACGCAGGAGGGGTGCGTATGCACACCCTGGAAATTTTACAAGTTGTGCATACGTACACTATGATGCGTACGCGCACACTGGGGAAGTCGCCTGGTGCGTGCATATGCACAGTATGATGCGTGCGCACGATGCCCTATTTTTGTACTAAAATCCTATTTTTAACTGTTTAGCCTTCCCAGCAAGCTTGTAAACCTCTGTGCATTGGGTGAACTAAAAGAGTATTTTCTGTTATGAGACCTAATGAATTAATATGAAAGATGATGGTGAACGGTTATGATTATGATCATGAATGAAGTGAAATATGATTGATGGTGAGATTGAAGTGATATGGTGATATGGATGGAATGAGCTTAAATTGAAATTGAGAATTATAAAAGTTTGGCCTGTTAGCCTATAAGCGGTTAATTAGAAAAGTGATTTCATGAGATTGAATGGAATGTGCATAACGATGATTATGAGTATGATATTCCGAGAATGAATGGAATGTGTACAGTAGTGATTGTGAATATAATGAAGGTTTCTGGCCTGGTGAGGATGGTGGTATAATCCTGCTTGCTCAGTGTGTAAACTATTGTGCAAGGATGGTGGTTTTATCCCGTCTGTAGTGAGGACAGAGGTTCCATCCCGCTCACGTACTAATGAATTGTTTAGTAAGGACGGAAGTGTGATCCCTCTTACAGATTGATTTGTGTAGCAAGGACAGATAGTGCAAAGCTTTAAAAGCTGCAAAATTCAGATTTTCCTACCGAACTTTAAAACGCATAACTTTTTTCTTTTAAAATATTTTTCTCCCGTTCTTCAAACGTCTTAAAGCTCTCGGACCCAAATTTTATTTAAATCAAACTTCATCAAAAACAAAGGTCCAGAGATCAAGTTATGCCTCGTCAAAGTTTATCAAAAACAAAATTTTGTCAAAACATACAAGGTTCTCTAGTTTTCCAAAACCTCAAACCAAACCAAATATAAACGTACCAATTCCCGATCTTACACTTCATGCACCTTACCAAATCATCTCACATCACTACCAACATATCCAACTCAATTCAAACACCTTTACCATTCACAATCAATCTCTATAATCATCATCATCATTATCACAAATCAATTACAATTCGACTCATTTCTACATATTTCCAACTACAATTCCGTCAATGTTCAACCCCACAACACCTTGTCATTATTCATCAATTTCACCATCGTCAAAACCCTTCATTCACATCATTTATAAAAAACATTCAATAATCATCATTGATTACCAACAACATCATTTTACATCATCAATCATTAATATCATCATCAATTAACAATAATCATCAACAACCAATATCAATTCAATCCTATCATATCCTAAGTTTCATGAAACATTACATATTACCTAAAGAAAACCAAAATCATACCTTGACTGATTCTCAAAATGCACAAAACACCAAAAGCAACCCTCCAACCAAGATCAACACTACTACAACCGCCAAGGTTCGATCCAAAAGACAAAACCAACTCCAATAATCACAAATTCCAATTCAGCATCATGCAATATACCAAAATCAATCCTAGGATTCACAAAAATACTAAACCACAAGGGTTAAGAAGAGACTTACCTTACCCAATGGTATTAGAGAGCAAAATCTAACAATATTCCAATGCTAGATCATCGCTAAACAACCAAAATCACAAAATCTATTCAAAAATAATACCCAAAAATGCAAAACTATTAGGGTAGGGATCTGGAGTATGAATTTCGAGTTCTTATCTACTTTTCTTAGCTAGAAATGACGGGCTCGACAAGAGCTTCGCATGGCTGCAAACAGTACGCAAATCGGAGCACTGTAGCTCAAGTTATGAGCGAAACAAGGTAGAAGTAAATAGTAACAATCCCTTTCTCCTCTCTTCTCGTCTTAGCGCCCCCCCCCCCCCCTTTCTTGTTTTTGGGTGGAAATGAGCTGAAAGCTCATAAAAAGTGTATATATATATGTTGAGCCTTGGGCCCAATTTGGGTCCGGTCTAATTTCGGGTCAAGACCTTTAAAATTAGTGTCCGGTTTTCAATTCTAAATGCTTTTCTAAGTTTTTCTACTATTTTATTTTCTCTCACACAGTACCGGACAGACTTAAGCTGGTACTGCCGGCTAATTTACCGGTACGCATTTTTACGCAATTTTTCACAAAAAATTATATTTTTCCACTCGAAAAAATTCAATGAATCCAAATCTCACCTTTAAATTTTCTAATTAACATTTCAAAATTTTTGAACCTATTTTTGATAATTAAATTATTATTTTATTTTATCTAAGCAGTTAGTTTAATTCTGATTCTTACAAAGGGGAGCCGCAAATCAAAGGAAACATCAAAGAAAAGTTGCTAAAACTCCTCTTATTTCCTTTTCAATTCATTTTAAAATATTTGTCATCAAAAGAAAGATTATTGAGTTTGAAGAATTAAAACAATTTAAGATGATGACGAAATATTATTTGGTTAAAATCAAATTGTTTGTATGATTCATTTTGTTTAGTATGCAGAAAAAATTGACATAAAACTGGCCCAAAAAACACATATACAAGGCCAACATTGCTTTAACTTGAACATAGCACTCATCACTCTTAATCCAAAAATTTAGTCGCTGGACCATATGAAAGAAAGCAATTGGCCCAAGAACATAAATATGCCCAAATGGTGATCCATATCCAACAAACTCATTCTCTTGGGACAAGTTAAAGAAATTGAATTTTATCTCATTTGAACCAATTCACTTCAAACCATCAAAACCAAAAATATCTCTTCTCTCTCTTCTCTTTTCTTTCACATCACAACACACGAAATCTCTGAAGAAAGAAAAAGAAAATTCTAAAGCTAGAGTAAAATCAAAGATAAAAAATGAGGTTTTCAATTCAAGGAAGAAGAGAAAGTCAAAGAGGCTATAGCAAAAAGACAAAATCAAATCAGAAGGACAAATCACAAAAAGCATTTCTACATTGTGCTTTAGTGAAGCTCGATGAAGAAATCCTATCTTTGCAAACACAGAAGAAGAAAATTGAGGAAATAAAAAATGATGAAGCTCTGCTGTAAATCAACGCTCAAGAATCTGACTAGGAACCAAAGTAAGAATACATAGTTCGAATTCAAGAGGCAAGATGAAAAAGGCTGAAAGAAAAGACTGAAGGTATGGTTGCATATTTGATTAAGTCACTGCTTCTACGCTCTATCTCCTCTATCACGCCGCTGCCACTACTGATTTTTGGAGAAGAAGTCAAACAAGGTACTAAAGTAAGTTCCAGGCCTAGGAAGCTTCACTCCTCTATTAAATGAGTAAACGACCAAGGATTGGAACAAGGAGTGAGAGCAATACGTTTGGGTTCCTATAGCTCACTGAGCTGTTTATTATTTTTCTTCATGGTTTTTGTTGAATATTCTATTATTTCAGTCTAGTCTTTCTGCGTTTCAATGGTTAAAAGCAAAATAGTGAGGTTTGTAAATAAAAGTCATTGCGTGAAAAAAGGTAGAGAGTTAGACTTGGAGAAAAGAGCCATAAGTTTATTCCAGAAATTCTTTGTAAGTATTTCTATTCTGTTGTCATGATCTTGAGGGAATTCCCTTACAATTTGGGTTAGCACTTTGCTGTTGAAAAGTTAGGGTGAGTTCCTAGTCAAGTCTAGTTTGAGTTAGAAACTGGATTTGTCCTATATAGGATTTGTTAGAATCATAGGGAGAATTGGTGAATGTAATTCTATTAAAAGATAGTGAAATTTCGTCATTATTGTGGTGGAGACAGGATGTAGGCTACATTGCACTTAGTAGCTAAACACGGATACATCTGTGTGTCATTATCATTTCTCTTCTCTGTTTCTGGTTCTGCATCGTAGGAAACAAAACTGAAGTATCTATTGATTCTTCTATTCAGCAACACTTCTTCATAATACACCTTGTATGTAATTTTGTTTTGGCTCCTGCTGCATTAAGAGACAAAACTATAGTATTTTCTATTTTCTACTTAAAGTATCTAAATTGAACTCAACATAAATAAAAGTAAAATAAAAAAAAGTCAAAATTTAACTCCCTTCTCTTAGCCACTAATAATCATCAGAAAATATTAAAGATAGAAATATAAATTAAACCGGCCTTAAATTTTACTTTTAATAATTACCGTATATCAATCTATAAAATAATGACCCAACGACTTTTATTTTATATAACTTTTTATTAATGTATTGTATTTTTTGAAACTTAATTATAAATAAAAATAAAATAATAAATTAGTTGTCACCTTAGCAAAAGAGTGACATTTAGGTAATTAATTTTAAAAGAATGACATTTTGACAATAAGTTTCGAAAAGAGTACACGCTAGTAAAAAAGCCATTTTTTATAATACTATTCACACAGATTATTTTTGTATTATATTGTTTAGTAATATCCTAAATCAGTTCTAAAGAAATGTTTAGTCAGATAATTTAATACTCAACAAATTTTAATAATTAAATTAGTTTCTAACCTTTTATTTTTGTTAGACAAATTAATTTGTATGTTAAATTTTGCTAAACATTTAGACAAATTATTCTCTAAAAATTTTTAAAATTTTCGCATCATTCTTTTTAAAAGATAAATAATTTGATGTAAAAATTAATTTGTCTAATTTAATATAACTTTAGACACTAATTTAGTAATCAAAATTTATTAAGAATTAAATTGTTTGACTAAAACATTCTTCAAAATTAATTTAGAATACTATTTTATATTTTATAAATATATTAAAAATTTAATAATATTATTAAAATAAAAATAAATAATATATTATCCAAATTATATATTAATCAAATTGTTAAGAGAGAACTAATATACTACTTGTTATATATATATATATATATATATATATATATATATATATATATATATATATATATATATAGTACAGTAAAACAATTATCTAACTCACATATTTTCTTTTCCTGAATTATACTTTTATTAAATGGTAAAAATAAAAGAATCCTTCCTATTTTGTGTTTCAATTTCAAATAATGAATGGTAAGTTGTAACTACTCCTTATAATTTATTAGAACTATATAACGATTCAGTCCTATCTATTTAAATCCGACTCGTTTAAGTTTATAGATTAAATGAGTTGGTCGCTTTAAATTCATTTTTTTCGTGGGTTATAATTTTTTAAGTCGAACTATTTGTAGTGAACCAATAAATTAAATAGATTGAATATTTATTTTTTTATTTTATTTTTTTAAAAAATATTGTAATAATAATATTATTTTTAAATAAAAAATCTTAAACAAACAGTATTTTTTTAGCTAATAGATTAAATTTGAGTTAAATCAAAATAAATATCAACTAAAAATATAACTTTTTTTAAAAAAATATAAATAAAATAAACAAATCATTCGTTTAGTCTACGAACTAACCTGTTTAATTCATCATCTTTTTTAGATTAATCAGATTTAATCCAAAATCTAAATAGAATTAATTTTAAAAACAGAATCCGTTTGTTTAAATGAGTAATTGTTTAAATGAATTAACAGACTGATATTATAAGTTTAAGTGTTTAACCCATTTTAATAGCCTACCATTTATATCACGTGGCCACTGTCATCTGGCTCTCTGCGAGATAAAACTGACCCTAGACAGTTTCTCACAAACAGCAAAAAGAGATATGCATCACATTTGAGTGAATCTTAAAATTGTCCCACATTCTTGAATTACACTTAAATTCTACCTATATAAAAATTAATTTCTGAATACTTTATTCTATTATAATCTTGAAATCGAGTAATTAAAATAATAGTATATATAGAAACAAAGAAAAATGATATGTCAATAATTATATTTTACAACTATATCCAATAATACACTATAAAACTGAAGTAAATAGTTTTTTTTTCAAAAATATTCAATACACTCATCCATTAACTCTTTTTAGTATACTTGTTTGGATATAATTATTGAGAAATATCAAATAATCAATATTTTACTTTTATTTATATTTAAATCCGTACTAACTAATTTTTCGATTTTTGTAGAAGAAGTGTTAATCCTCTTACATTTTACATAATTATTGGATGTACTTGTCAACATTTCACATTTTTCAATAAAAAAAGTTACCCATTCATTCTTCTAGTTAAGCACAAGCAGGATGCTCAACTCAGTCATTGAAATGGGTGCCACGTGGCGAAGAACGATGCTTATTAGGCTTCCCGGGCCAAGTTTCACCAACAAGGTTAATCATGTACAAAGCATTGCTGGTGACCCTTGCCACGTCAGTCACCCTCCGCTTCACGCTCCTCCTCAGCTTCTTGTCACGGTCGTTGCCTCCACCGCCTCTGTCGCCGCCGTTGCTTCCGTCTCCAAAGCCATCGAGGCATGAGTCGCCGTTACTGAGGGCAGCACTCACCCAAGTCTGTGCGTTACTCATCTGCCACCGAAACGTCGCCGTTTCGAGGTGCTGGAGCTCCTCAAGGCTCCTCTTCAGCTCGTCAACCGAGTCCGCCATCTGCTCGATGCAGTCACTCAGCGCCGCTCGCTGCCTCTTGGACTTCGAGCTCAATGGGCCTGTATTTGGGCCTGGGCCTGAGCCTACCAGTGGTGCTTGGAGAGTCTTGAGGTGTCTGCAGGCTCGTCGGGCGTGGGCCAGGCTCACCCTGAGAGCGGCCCGGGCCACGTCTAAAGGGGAGTTGGCAGGCCCAGCGTAGTTTGAGAGTGTTTTGAGGCAGATGTTCGGGTACCTTGTGTGAACGCATGATGAACGGACCAGAGCTTGCGCGTTGTTGCTGCGGTTGTTTTTTGACGGTGGTGATGCGGTGGAGAAGACGAAAAATGTTGGGGATGAGAACAACAGCAGGAAAGTGAAAATAGTGCGCCTGAGTTGTGTCTGCATTTTTTCTCCCTTTGTTTTTTGGTTGTAGATCTGAAAGAAGAAAAAGAAGTTGTGGAGTGTGTGTGGGAAGAACTACGAAGTGAAAGAGAAGTGAGTTGTGTTGTGTGTGAGTGAAAGTGAACTACTACACTGGTGGGGATTTATTTAGTGCAATAAATGAAAATGGTTGTTTAATGTAGTTGTTATGGTAGGGGCAATGTGAGTAGGTTTTTAGGGTTGCTTCTGTATAGTAGCCTTTCAGCCTGGGACTAGTAGGGCAAGTTTAGGGATGTGGACCAACGTAGTAAACATAAACACTTTCCACCAAGTATGGAGATTGAACTTTGCTCAAGATAACTACCTCCTCAAATTTTTGTTTGCTAGTGTGTTAAGATAATATATTACTTCCATCTCTACTCTAACTATATAAATTTTTGTTATTTTATCCAAATCATTCAATTTTCCTTTTTTTTATATGTTTAGAAAGAAGGCTAATTTTTTTAGATATGGAGAACCATGATATAGTATGTCTAATTATAAAGGAGTGGCGTATTTCTAATAGATACGAAGATGATTTTTTTTAAATTAAAATTTACAAATCAAAGACTTAAGAGTTATTTGAGATATAAAATGTAAGGGTCAATTTGTGTTAAAAAAAAAAATAGAACCTTATATTTGTGAGTGAAAATAAGGTTTTTTTTCGTTGTAAAGTAAATTAGAGAGTCTGATTGGTACATTTAAAAATTTTTTTAATACAAACACAAATATAAAGGTTAAATTTGTATATTTAAAAAAATTTAAATAAAAAACCAAATCTAATTTTTAGATTTGTATGTTTTAAAAAAAATTAAAAGTTAGATTTATAGTATCTACAAAAAAAATACTAAATTTTTATATTGTTAAAAAATACTACCAGAATCATAACGCTAAAATTAAAAAGCATAGAAAAAAACAAAAGTTGAAAAATTATATTCAAATTCCTATATAAATTTTAAACATGTTCATTTTAGTTTTTAGTGGTGCACGAAATTGTGATCTCAATGGCGCCAACAACTTGGTACGCACAATTGTAATATCACTTCTTTTCACAACTTCGCACAACTAATCAGCAAGTGCACTGGGTCATCCAAGTAATACCTTACGTGAGTAAGAGTCGATCCCACGGAGATTGTTGGTATGAAGCAAGTTATGATCATCTTGTAAATCTCAGTCAGGCGGATTCAAATGGTTATAATGGTTTTCGAATATAAAGATAAATAAAGCATAAAATAGAAATAGAGATACTTATGTAATTCATTGGTGGGAATTTTAGATAAGCGCATGAAGATACTGTGTTCCTTCTGAATCTCTACTTTTCTACTGCTTTTATCCAATCATTCTTACTCCTTTCCATGGCAAGCTGTATATTGGGGGATCACCGTTGTCAATGGCTACCGTCCGTCCTCTCAGTGAAAATGGTCCAGGTGCGCTGTCACCGCACGGCTAATCATCTATCGGTTCTCGATCATGTTGGAGTAGAATTCAGTGATTCTTTTGCGTCTGTCACTACGTCCAATACTCGCGAGTTTGAAGCTCGTCACAGTCATCCCATCTCAGATCCTACTCGGAATACCACAGATAAGGTTTAGACTTTCCGGATCTTAGGAATGGCCGCCAATAATTCTAACTTATACCATGAAGACTCCGATCTTTCGAAATGGAGGCTAAGAGATACGCGCTCGATCTAAGGTAGAACGGAAGTGGTTGTCAGGCACGCGTTCATAGGTGAGAATGATGATGAGTGTCACTGATCATCACATTCATCATGTTGAGGTGCAGCGAATATCTTAGAATAAGAATAAGCTGAATTGAAATAGAAGAATAACAGTAATTGCATTAATACTCGAGGAACAGCAGAGCTCCATACCTCAATATATGGTGTGTAGAAACTCCACCGTTGAAAATACATTAGTGATAATAAGGTAGGCATGGCCGTGAGGCCATCCCCAGTGTCTAAGGACTAACAATAATCAAAGATGTTCCAAAAGCTCGTCCAAAGATTGATGAAAATACAATAGTAAAAAGTCCTATTTATACTAGACTAGTTACTAGGGTTTACAGAAATAAGTCTTAGTGCAGAAATCCACTTCCGGAGCCCACTTTGGTGTGTGCTTGGACTGAGCTTGAGCTTTACACGTTCAGAGGCTTCTCTTGGTGTTAAACGCCAAGTTGTAACGTGTTTTTGGCGTTTAACTCTGGTTTGTGACATGTTTCTGGCGTTTTACTCCAGAATACAGCATGGGGCTGGCGTTAAACGCCAGTTTGCGTCGTCTAAACTCGAATAAAGTATGGACTATTATATATTGATGGAAAGCTCTGGATGTCATCTTTCCAACGCAATTGAGAGTGTGCCATTTAGAGTTCTGCAGCTCTAGAAAATTCATTTCGAGTGCCGGAAGGTCAGAATCCAACAACATCAGCAGTCCTTTGTCAGCCTCCCATTAGATTTTTGCTCAGGTCCCTCAATTTCAGCCAGAAAATACCTGAAATCACAGAAAAATACACAAACTCATAGTAAAATCCAGAAATGTGAATTTTGCATAAAAACTAATAAAAACATCCCTAAAAGTAGCTAGATCCTACTAAAAACTACCTAAAAATAATGCCAAAAAGCATATAAATTATCCACTCATCAGTTAGCTAATAAAATTGTTACACGTATAGTTAACCATTACTATTGTGGTAACATAATGATTAACCTTTACAATTTGATCTCTTAATGGACTAAATTTAACAAATGAAATATCCCAATTTAATTTATTGAAGAATCAAATTAAATCTCATATATCTTTAATATAATATTAGTGATACATACTTAGGAGAACAATTTAGACATTAAAGATAAAAGAGATAATAAAGATTTTACATTTTTGAAAAATTCTATGATTTTTATCACTAGAATACGTACAAAAAACAAATTAAAAAGAATTTTGGTTCACATTAAGTAGAAATCTTTTAAATATTTTTTGTGAGACAATTTGAATATTTTTTAGATGAAGAAAATTTTGTATTTATTTTATACATGTTTTTCGTGTATATAAGTGAAGTAAGTGATTTGCTTTACTTGTTGTATGAAGAAATTGAAAGATCCAACCTAAAGTAACTCTTAGTGTTAGTTCTTTCAATTTCATTCTTTTGATCCATGTTGTCAAGAATAGATCCTTTGAAAGTCTAGTAAAAAAACTTTTTCAGTGACCTAGATTGTTAAAAACAAATTTTTTATAGAGATCTAGTAGATAAAGGTTTATTTTTCTTATTGTCTTTGCTATGTCTTTTGTTACTATTTTTATTTAATATCATTTGATATCAGTTACAGGTCGTAGGTAAATTTTGATTTATCTACACGTTCTATGATTTATGTTTAGTTTTTTTGTTTAATCTTTTGTTTTTGCAATTTTACCTTAAAGTCATATTAAAAAAATAAAAAAATTTCACAAAAAAAAAAGAAAAAAACACAAAAAAAAAGACAAAGAAAAAAATTACAAAATATAAAAAACATAAAAAAAATTCAAATTTGTTTCACATTATTTTGAAATTGGAATTTTTCTGGTTTCTCTTAAACTTAGAAAAATGTCAATTCTTATTTTGTTACCTTTGTCACATAATCTGAATTTTCTTGTCAAAATTTCTACTATTATATTATAACTATCATTAAGAGTGGTAAGTTTAAAAGAGGGAAAAAGCTACAAACTGAGTGCAAATATGATTGTTCTAATTCGAGTGATACGCATGAGAAAAATGTTGTGTGATCTTTTCTTTTTGTAGGTTCTTCAATAGCATAAAAAATAAAAAAAATGTTACAATTCATAAAGGAGTGGTCATATATCCAAAACTGATGTTCGAAGTCCTCCACAAAAAATTTCAAAGGATTCATTAGCAGTTTGATGACATAGATTGGGATTGGTCTATTGCTTTTTGTTAGAAAAACTCATTTTTGAGAGTTTATTCACAATCAATCTAAGTAGTCCGATGGGAATACTTCATCCAACTTCAGACGGTATAGGCAACGGGAAGATGCTGATAGTGACATCGATGTTATCAAAATGCGTATTTCGACTTTTAAAAACAGAATTGATCCTGAGGCTTACTTAGAATGGAAAAGAAAAGTGAAGCTAATTTTTGCATGTCACAATCATTTTGAGGTGAAGAATGTGAGGCTGACAGTTGTAGAATTTTCAGACGATGCTCTTGTTTGGTAGGATGTGTTAGAGAAAACTATAACACGGTTTGAAAAAACACAAATTAACTCTTGGGAGAAGATAAAAAAAGGTTATGTGGCAGTGATTCGTGCCATCTTACTACTATAAAGAGCTACTTCAATGGCTCTAAAGGTTGCACCAGGACTCTAAGTATGTAGAAGAATATCAGAAGGAGATGGAGATGTTACTAACTAAGGCTAATATTGAGAAAGATTCCGAAGCTACTTTGAACGTTTCTTAGGTGGATTAAATAGAGACATTACAAATGTTATTGAACTTCACCAGTATGTGCAAGTGGAGAATTTGGTGAATATGGCTATAAAGGTGGAAGGCAGCAAAGAGGGACGGGGATGAGAGCTTCGCCCAACTCTAATTCTAGGTGGGATTCTAGGGGAGCTAAGTTCAAGGAGAAGAGCGACTTCAAGGCTCCAAATTCAAAAGAAAGGAGCACAGACCAACAGAGGAAGAAGAGTGTAACACCCTATCACGCTAAACTTTACCCTATAGTCGTAAAGCAAAGGCGATAAAGTATCACGACAGGTCTAAAACTCATAACATAATATATAATTAATGAGTATTAATGACTAGTTAAACAAGATACAACAGAATTTTTGATAAAACCAAATACATCCTATCTCTCAAAGTTTAAGCTTCTAATGCATCAAAGTACAGTAATCAAAAGGTGAGAGGTACTATAACAAAATAAACAAAAGATAAAACTCGAGCCATCCTCCGCTCTGTCACCATCCACCAACTCACCGAGGTGGGTTGCGACCTGCATATGAAAAATAACAACATATGATTCTTAGTATGGTAATAGTTCCCAATAGATAAGATATAAAGTTTCGGAAAACCAAAGACAATCCTAAAACTTCACAATGCATAATATTTTAACTTGTAACATGTCTTAAAATCCATAAAAGGTCATCTAACTTAAGGGATCTCTACTCTAAGAATCACTGCTGTCCCACAGCCAGCGCCAACCTATCCAACATGTGATCACATTGCCACTGTCTACCGAATCTCTTCAATTCCAGTAGAAAATACAAGTAAATGCAACCAAATAACAGACAAGGTTACATGTATAGAAGATAACACAAGTAGCATTTAGGCATGTTATACAATTAGGCAGAAAGCAAATAAACAATCCAAATAATCATAAAAGAATGCAAATGATGAATGCCTGCCCTACTGGCTATGAGCTTACATGTCGGTTACATTGTCAGAATCCGACACGTCTGGTAGATAATTCAGATATCGTCTCTCTGTTTCACTTTCATACTCTTGGGATATAGTATTTGCCACACTCTAGGGATATAGTATCCACCACATTCTTGGGATATAGTATCCGCCACACTCTTGGGATATTGTGCTCCCTCACTCTTGGGATATAGTGCTCGTCATACTCTTGGGATATAGTGCCTAACACACTCTTGGAATATAGTGCCTGGCACACTACACCCACACAGAGAGAACCACGAACAAGCGAGATTTCACTGAAATTCATCCCCTATCTCACTTTACTTCATTCTTAGTAGTAATCATTGGTGCGGAATTTATAACCCACAAACTAACCGGCAAGTGCACCGGGTCGTACCAAGTAATACTTCAGGTGAGTGAGGGTCGATCCCACGAGAATTGATGGATCAAGCAACAATAATTGAGTGATTAGCTTAGTTAAACAAACAGAAAATGGTTTTGAAGATTCAAAAGCATAAACAATAAATTCAAAATATTAGAAAGACAGGCAAGTAAATAAGTTGGGAGAAACAATATGAAGAAGACAGTTAAGGCTTCAGAGTTATCTATTTTCCGGATTGACTTTTCTTATTAATTTATTTTAATCATGCAAGATTTAATTCATGGCAAACTATATGTGACTAGACCCTAATTCCTTAGACCTTTCTAGTCTCCTCTAAAATTCATCAATCGCCAATTCCTTGGTCAATTGATTCCAATTAGGGGGTTTAATTCTAGTTATTATACCACAAAAATCCTAATTATCCAAATATAAAAGGATTATATGTCACGTATCCCGTTAAGTCCAGATAATTAGAATTTAGGAGAAATTATTTTCAAGCTGTTGTTCAAGTAAAGAGCTTTTTCGAGTTATACAAGAACTCAATTAGAAAGAGGGTCATACTTCCGTTCCACCCAAATTCATAAGATAAAGAACAAAAATAATTCTTGAAATATAAATCAAAACATGAATTAAAATAGAAAAATAATAGTATCAATCTATACAATAGACAGAGCTCCTAACCTTAACAGTGGAGGTTTATTTGTTCATGGCTCAGAGAGAAAATAAGGATTCAAGTAAACTGTAAAGTACGGAATGTAAATTGGAGTAGAATGGAATGGAATCGAATCCCCTAATGGAATCCCCAAAGAAAAGTTTCTCCTTTTTGTATCTAATCCTAATTAATTTAAAAATCTATTTTCTAAAATTAAAATAATATTTTTCCTATTTTAAAATCAAATTTGAATTTAAATAAGAATTAATTATAGCAATCAGCAAGTCTTCAATTGATGGATAGGGACCACTTGCTTCACTGGATCCACGCCTAACTTGGCAAAGAGCTGCGCCTTACTTGAGTGCCAAAATGTGGCCCAGAAATCGCCCCCAGCATTTTCTGCATTTCTGCACGTGGCGCATGTCACGCGTACGCATCAGTCACGTGTACGCGTCGATGGTCTTCTTCGCGTGTCACGCGTACGCGTCAAGTACGCGCACACGTCGCTGCACAAATTTCTAAATCATGCGCACGCGTCAGGTACGCGCACGCGTCAGGTACGCGCACGCGTCACTCCTCGCTGATCATTTTCTTTAATTCTTGTGCTCCTTCCATTTGTGCAAGCTTCTTCTCCATCAAATCCAGCCAAATGATACCTAAAATAAACAAAATTGCACGAGACTCAAAGTAGCATCCATAGTGGCTAAAAGATAATTATTTCTTGATTAAACTCAACAATTTAAATGTGAATTCACTCAGAAAAGATAAGAAAGATGCTCACGCATCACAACACCAAACTTGAATTGTTGCTTGTCCTCAAGCAACCAAAATAAGTGCATGATTAAGATGTGAATTTGCATGAGAAGTGAGAGTTTAGTCATGCTCATTTCTATTCTTAAAATTGGGGTTTATTCATTATAATTTTGAACAGTTTTGGCATCTCACTCTCCTTTGAATTAGAGGAACGTTAGTGTCATTCGGAATTAGAATCCGGATTATATTATGAATTCTCTGATATTTATACTCCAGTTTAATCCTTGAACACAACAAAATTTACTTTAATTTATTTTTCTTTGGTGCTTTGCACCTTGAGCCTAGCCGTGACTTTAAATGTTTTGTCTCAAGGGTTATTTGACACAGAAACACCACAAGTACTTAACTAGGGGACTCTCTTTAAGTTCTGATTTTTCTTTCAGTTACTCCCAGATAGTGGTGCTTAAAGCCTTTGGCATACTATGTTAAACGCACTTGATCTCGACTCTAAGTGTTCAGTCTCAAGGATTACTTGACACAATCACACCACAAGCATATGACTAGGGAAACAATTCTTTGAGCTTTAAATCATGTCTGACCTCCCTAGTCATTGATGCTCAGACAGGGACGGATCCATAAATGTTATCGTGGGGGGGCCAATAACATATATAATATTAAAGAAATATGCAAATAAATTATAATGTAAGATGCATTACAAAAATATACCGATAGAGAATATAAATTTAAAGTACAAACAAAATATGCATACTTTTACTAACGAAGTGGTACACGTCAATTCTTCATATCATAAAATTCATCGATAATATAATCGGTGTCAAATCTTTCAGCAATCTTCTTCTCAATATAAATCAAAAGACAATTAGCAAGAAATTCATCTTCCATTTTATTTCTGAGTCTATTTTTCACAATATTCATAGCTGAAAAAGATCTCTCAGTCGTAGCAGTTGAAACAAGAAGAGTTAATACCAAGCGAATCAAACGATCAATCAAAGGATATGTTAAAGACTTTCCTGTCTTCGTTAATCCTTGACATAACTCCGAAATTGTGCACAAGTTAGTTAACTCAACATGATTAGGAACATCAAGTTCATAATGTTGAGCTTGCATTCTAATGTGAAATTTCTCTTGGTCACTGAAGTCACCTGGATAAAATCGTTCTACTAATTTACATACTTTGTTGACACTGAAGAACTTATAATTATCTCTGGGATCTAAAGTTGAACTTAAAGTAAGCAATTCCACCATATTATCATTGAATCTTCCATTAAGCTCTTGCAACTGTGTATCAATTACAGCCAGAAATAAATTAACACAGTAATGATGCTCCACTGAAATTCGGTCAACAATTTTGCGAGTTTGGCCTCTTCTAGGAATATGCAATGCATTCATATCAGGAACTTCAACTTCATGTTTCTCACAAAACAATATAACTTCTTTTATGAAAGCCTCCCAACTTGATTCTCTCATTCGTTAGATTAAAGTCTTGGTAGTAGAAACCAGAGTTAAAGCATTCAATATGTCTTGATTTTTTCGTTGCAAAGTGGTGGACGAAATCGTGATCACTACAAGTTCGCACAACTAACCAGCAAGTGCACTGGGTCGTCCAAGTAATAAACCTTACGCGAGTAAGGGTCGATCCCACGGAGATTGTTGGTATGAAGCAAGCTATGGTCACCTTGTAAATCTTAGTCAGACAGACTCAAATGGGTATAGGTGATGAATAAAACATAAAGATAAAGATAGAGATATTTATGTAATTCAATGGTGGGAATTTCAGATAAGCGTATGAAGATGCTTGGTCCCTTCCGTCTCTCTGCTTTCCTACTGTCTTCATCCAATCCTTCTTACTCCTTTCCATGGCAAGCTTATGCAAGGGTTTCACCGTTGTCAGTGGCTACCTCCCATCCTCTCAGTGGAAATGTTCAACGCACCCTGTCACGGCACGGCTATCCATCTGTCGGTTCTCGATCGGGCCGGAATAGAATCCAGTGATTCTTTTGCGTCTGTCACTAACGCCCCGCCCTCAGGAGTTTGAAGCACGTCACAGTCATTCAATCATTGAATCCTACTCAGAATACCACAGACAAGGTTAGACCTTCCAGATTCTCTTGAATGCCGCCATCAGTTCTTGCCTATACCACGAAGACTCTGATCTCACGAAATGGCTGGCTCGTTTGTCAGGCGAGTGCTCGGTTGTCAGGCGATCAACCATGCATCGTGTATCAGGAATCCAAGAGATATTCACCCAATCTAAGGTAGAACGGAGGTGGTTGTCAGTCACACGTTCATAGGTGAGAATGATGATGAGTGTCACGGATCATCACATTCATCAAGTTGAAGAACAAGTGATATCTTGGAATAAGAACAAGCTGAATTGAATAGAAGAACAATAGTAATTGCATTAATACTCGAGGTACAGCAGAGCTCCACACCTTAATCTATGGTGTGTAGAAACTCCACCGTTGAAAATACATAAGAACAAGGTCTAGGCATGGCCGTGAGGCCAGCCTCCCAATGATCAAAGAATTCAAAGACCTAAAGATGATCTAAGATCCCCAGATCAAAATACAATAGTAAAAGGTCCTATATATAGAGAACTAGTAGCCTAGGGTGTACAGAGATGAGTAAATGACATAAAAATCCACTTCCGGGCCCACTTGGTGTGTGCTTGGGCTGAGCATTGAAGCATTTTCGTGTAGAGACTCTTTTTGGAGTTAAACGCCAGCTTTTGTGCCAGTTTGGGCGTTTAACTCCCACTTTGGTGCCAGTTCCGGCGTTTAACGCTGGGAATTCTGAAGGTGACTTTGAACGCCGATTTGGGCCATCAAATCTTGGGAAAAGTATGGACTATTATATATTGCTGAAAAGCCCAGGATGTCTACTTTCCAACGCCGTTAAGAGCGCGCCAATTGGGCTTCTGTAACTCCAGAAAATCCACTTCGAGTGCAGGGAGGTCAGAATCCAACAGCATCTGCAGTCCTTTTCAGTCTCTAAATCAGATTTTTGCTCAGGTCCCTCAATTTCAGCCAGAAAATACCTGAAATGATAAGAAAGATGCTCACGCAATTATAATGCTCACGCAATTATAATGCTCAACAATTTAAATGCAAATTCACTAGGAAAAGATAAGAAAGATGCTCACACATCAATCATCATCATTCATCATCATTTCTCAATATTATTGTTACCCTTATCATACCTCAAAGCCACAACCTCGACAAGTGGGATTAACCACCATCCTTGCCAAATGCATCACAACTTATCAACAACAATGCATCATAATCTACTATTCATCTAGGTTATCACCCTTCATATTCAATGGGTTCACCAACCTCAATCTTTCACAAATCGTTATTAGCTTTCCTATTCTCACTTTACCATCAACATGCCACTCCACCAATCCACTCTAATTATTCTATCCATAGTACGTTACAAATCTAAGTCACCATCTCTTAACTCATAACAGAAAATACCCCCTTTTAATTCTCCCAAAGCATTCTCGCTCGCCTAAAGCCTAGACACTGGCTAGGGGATCTTAAATAAGAATTACGGAAGTTTAAAAGGCTAGAGGAATGTTTAAAATCACAAAAAATAATTTCTGCAAAACAGGGTGGTCATGTATACGCATGCCACCCCTCACGGACACATGATGTGAAAAACAACAATGTCGCGTACGCAAGTATAAAGGACAACAATGTTTGCTCGCGCATGCGTGCCACCTGCCGCATACGCGAGTGTTCAAAATCGTCATTTTCGCATACACGAAAGTATTAGGAAGAGTGTTGAACTCGCCTATGCATGACATTCCCCGTGTACGCACAAATGCGAATTTTTCCTAAAAGCTGTTTTGCTGCAGAATTTAAATTTTTACACCAAACTTCAAACGCGCATAACTTTTTTTAAAAAAATAATTTTTTATCCGTTATTCAAACGACGTAAACTACATGAACCCAATTTTCATTCAAATCAAGTTTCACAAAATTTGGGGATTTGAAAACGAAGTTATGACCTATGAAATTTGGTTCAAAAACATGTTTTTACTAAATTTGCCAAAATCCTCTAGTTCCAAAACTCTCAAACCAAAACACAATTTTACCATACCAATATCAATACTATATACTTCTACATATTATCAACTACTCCTCAATCATTTTACAACCATCCAAATCTAATTTACCTTGCATCTCACACAAATCACCCTTATCCTTCATTACCAATAATTTTCACATCTCCACACATCAATCATCATCAAAATCAGAATTTATCATCAATCATCATCAAAATCTATAATCATCATTATTTCATAGCTTCACAACATAATTTATTCATATAACTCATATCCATGCTCAACCACAACCCATTTCCAATCTTCAACAATAATCAATTATACAAACAATTCACACTTATATTAGGGATACTAGCCTAAGTTTCACACAACATTACATATTATCTAGCAAAAATCGAAACCATATCTTGGCCGATTCCCTCAAAGCACAAAACACTATAAAACCTCTTCCTCAAAAGCTTCCAAGCCTCCAAACCAAATCAAGGCTCAGCCACCAAAAGCTCAACTTTAATCACTCCAAATTGCCAATTCAACTCCAAACCAACATGAATTTCAAGCTAGTTCATGCAAATTATCACAATCAATACTAGAGTTTACAAATTCAATAAACTACAAAGGTTCAGAGTTTTCTTACCTTATTCATTGATGATTGGAGCAAAACCCAACAATAACCCAATGCTAGATAACACTTAAACAAGCAAAATCACAAAATTTTCTCAATAACTAAACCCAAAATCGAGAAAATGTATAAAGGGAAGAACTGGTCAAGAAATACAAAGTTTCATACCACTTTATTCAGTTAGAATCGAAGAGCTCGATGGGAGTTTCGTGTGGCCACAAACAGCACGCCAATCGAAGCTCCAAAGAGAAAAACTATGGTTGATAGAAGAAGCTAATGAATAGTAAACCTTTCTCTTCTCTCCTTCACTATCTGAGCACCCCTTTTCTTTCTTTGGTGGTGAAATGAGGCTGAATGTCTCATTATAAGGTTCATATATGTTGGGCTTGGTTGAGTTTTGGTTCGTTTTGGCTCAATCTCGGGCCAAAACCTTTAAAATAGGAGTCCAGTTTTCTATCCTAAATAGTTTTAACTTCTCTAAATATAAAATTCAACTTCTTAAATGTATTCACTCATTAATTAATTCTTCTCGCTCACAATGCCGGACCAATTTAAGTCGGTACGTGCTCTTTCGCGGTAAATTAGATCTTTATACTAAATTATATTTTCTCCGTTAAATTTTTTAATCTAATATTTTACTATTTCTAACCTATTATGAACAATTATATTATTATTTTACTTTATCTTAATTAAGCAGTAAATTAATTTTCGTTTCTTACAAAGAGCTCATCTAATTTAATATCTAATTATTCTTCAAGACATAGAGACATTACATGCTTTACATGTAGATTAGGCCATTATGCTTTAGATTGCACAAATAAAAGGACAATAGTCATCAAAGAGAATGATGTGTTCTTACAATCAGAAGATGAATACTCAGATGAGTGTGAAGACTTGCCACATTTGGAAGATGCTATGGATGGTGAAGATATAATTGACTATGTTGTTAATGTAGAGACTCTTGTTACTAGGCAAATTTTATAAAAGCCAAACAGAAACCAGTGGATCATACTAAACAAAAAATTGCCAGATTTTTCAAAATTAGGCCAAATCTGTGTAATGCTCATAATCATCCTCAACACCATCCAGAAAAAAATTCCCCCCCAAAAAAAAAAGACATAACTCAGTCTCAAATAATACAGAAAATACAATAAAAAAGAGAAAAATGAAATAAGAAGAGAAGAAAAACGGAGTAGAAGGAGGAGGAGGAAGGCAGTAACGCAGGTCCAATGTGGAATGGTGCGACAACATGGTGGATCCGAACGGCACAAGAATGTACAGTTTTAGAATTGCATAGCACAGCGATCTCAGTTTCGGAATGATGCTGCACAACGAAGGTGGTGGTAGATAGCGAAGGTTGTGACCATGGTTCTGAAAATTGGACTGGTCATTGAACCACTCTAGTAACTGGTTTACTAGTTTACAGATCTAATCAATTCACTTGTGGTCCAATAAAAAAAACCGTTTTATAAGAAATAATAAATAAATTATAAATAAACACTCTTAAAACATAATTATAGGAGGAATGACTCTGGCATTCTTTTTTGGATTGCCTCCATCCACTTCCTTATTAGATGGTAGTTGACTCGAAATACATTGTTCTTCTTGTGCTATTGCTTTATCAATTACATCCTCTATCTCATCAACACCCTCTTCACTAAAGCTCACTTTACTTTTGCTTTTGTTGTTCTGAATTTCTTTCAATAAGCTTTTCATCTATTTTTCATATCATACAGAACTTTAGGATGTTTTTTAAGATCTCCAGTTATCTTTGCCAAGTGTTTCTTCGTTCTGTAAATTTTGCCTCCTCCAAAACTTTGTAGACAAAATAAGCATTAATATTGTAGATTTCCATTCATTACTTATAAAGAAACATATTTTTAAGCCGGATCTATTTTTCCCGTATATTGGAAGAAGCTTGTGACTGACTATCATTAGAATTAGAAGCATTAAGATTAGCCACATCATTCCAAATAGAAGGATTAGAAGCCAAATTATTAGCCACTGAAGTATTATTATTAGCAAATACTTCTTGATTGATACTATTATCCATAACTGAAATCAATAAATCATCAACACAGTCACAATCTAAGTACAATAAAATCACAAAATAGCAAAAAAAATGCAACAAGTCAACAACAAATCACTAATCAATAATCACAAGACATTCAATAATCAATAATCAGTAAATTAAAATAATAAAATCACAATACATAAAATAACAACATGACAGAACCAAAGCTAATCAATAATCACAATTCACAACACATTCAATAATCCATAATGAGTAAATTAAAATAATAAAATTACAACACAGTGATACACAAAACAGTAGCATAGCAGAACCAACGTTAATCAATAAGTAAGTAATCGTTCACCAAAAATTAAAAATACAACCACAAGCTTTGAACCACAAAGAATAAAAAAGTACAAATAAAAAAGTGAAGAACAAGTGAGGAACAAGTGACCCAGCTACTGACCTTCAAAGACGATGCCGACAGACCGTTGATTGAAGTATGACGCCGACCAAACGACGACGAGAAGATGCAGACAATGAAGAGAATATGAAGAGGATAGAAGGGCTGAGAGCTCGTGGAACAAGAGAGAATGGGATGGAGACTTGGGGCAGTGGCCACACCGACGGATGGCAGCTGAGCTCGAGGGACGGATGGTGTCAATGGATCGACGGACCGACAATGGCAACATCGAGGGTTGGAGAAGGGGGAGTGATTCAGTTATGTAGTTTGAGTGAGAGAGTGGGATGTGAAGACTTGGTTAGTATTGTATTTTTAATTTGTGTATTTTTAAAAGTTTACATTAGATATATTTATATTTATGTGTATTAATTTATAGTTTTATATATCTTTTATTATAATTTAGTTATTTTGGTTAAACTACAGTTGAACCGGTCAAACCTTTAAATAATTAAATCAACAATTAGAGTGGTTCAATAATCGATTCGATTTTCAAAAACTTGGTTTTTGTGCAAAATAGAGTAATATGAAAAGTGTCAGTTTAGGCAAAAGAACATTGGTGTTAGTGAGATTTAGAGAGTCATTACTATTTAAAATTGAAACTTACCATGAACTACCTAGTGTTTTTAATTCACTTTTGTATGATTTTAGAGATATTTTTTTTAGATGAGATGCCATCAGGTTTACCTCCATTAAGAGACATTAAATGCCAAATTGACCTTGTTCCTAGAGTGAGCATTCTCAATTGACCAGCTTATAGAAACAACCCCAAAGAAACAAAGGAGTTACAAATACAAATAGAGGAACTCTTGGCTAAAGGCTTTGTGAGAAAAAGCATGAGTCCTCGTGCTATTTCAGTACTTTTAGTGCCCAAGAAGGATGAATCATGGATGATGTATGTTTACTGTAGAACTGTAAATAAGATTATGGTAAAGTATTGGTATCCTATTTCTAGATTTGATGATATGTTTGATGAATTGCATATATCTAGTATTTTTACTAAGATAGATTTAAGAGTGGTTATCATAAAAAAAAATGAAACTTGGTGATGAGTAAAAAATAGCTTTCAAAACTAAATATGAATTATATGAGTAGTTAATTATACTATTTGGATTAACTATAATGCACCTAGTACTTTTATGTGATTAATGAATCATGTTTTGAGAGAGTTTTCGAAAAAAATTGTAGTTGTTTATTTTGATGATATAATTATTTATAGTAAATATCTTGATAATCATGTTTTTCATGTTAGAGCTATTTTAGAGGTACTTAGAAAGAAAAAGTTATATGATAACCTAAAGAAATGCTCATTTTGTTTGAGTAGAGTGGTGTTCTTGATGAGTTCTAAGAGAATTGAGGTAGATAAAGAAAAGATGAAGGCAATTAAAAAATGTCCCACACCTAAGAGGTTTTTTATGTTAAAAGTTTTCATGGTGTTGTTGGTTTTTGTAAGTTTGTGAAAGATTTTTCCATTATTATTGCACCCTTAACCAAAATCATCAAGAAAGATGTACATTTTAAATAGAAAAAAGAACAAGAAATTGCTTTTAGCATGTTGAAAAATTTCTTGTATTTTGCAACCATTCTTGTTTTACTAGATTTTTCTAAGACTTTTGAAATAGAATGTGATGCCTCTAGGATTAGTATAGGTGCTGTTTTAATGCAGGAAAATGAGCAGTGGCTTATTTCAATGAGAAGTTGAATGGAACTCGTCTCAAGTACTTGACTTATGATAAAAAAACTATATGCCTTGGTGAGAGCTTTGAAAGTTTGCAATATTACTTGCTGCCTAGGAATTTGTGGTGCATACTGACAATAAATCTTTAAAGCACTTAAAAATCAAAGAAAATTTAATAACAGACATGTAAAGTAGGTAGAATTTCTTGAATTTTTTTAAAATGTGATTGTCGATAAGGAAGGTATTAAGAATGTGGTTGGTGATGCATTATTCAGGAGGTGTTCCTTAATCACTACCCTTATTTTTAAGTTGTTAGGTTTTGAGGTTATAAAGGATTTGTATGTAACTGATTCTAATTTTGTCTCTCTATATGCTATATATGAGAATGGTGCAAATAACAAATTCTATAAGCATGATGATTTTCTTTTTAGAGAACATAAGATTTGTGTGCCTACTTTAAAAAATTGCTTGTTAATGAATCACATAGTCTAATGGATAACATTGGAGTTCAAAAGAATTTAAATGTTTTTACTGAGTATTTTTATTGGTCCCACATATATAAAGATGTTAAAAAAAATTTGTTCTATATTTGTTGCATATATGCAAACCAATTTAAATTCTTACCACATATGTTGCATATTCCTTTGTTTATTCGTACTCATTCTTTTTTGATATTTCTATGAATTTTATGCTTGGATTATCTAGGACTAAGAAAGATAAAGATAACATCTTTGTTGTTTTGTATAGATTTAGTAAAATAACACATTTTATTTCATCTTATAAAACTGATCATGCCACACACATTGCTGATTTATTTTTTAAAGAAGTTGTTCGTTTGCATGGTGTCTTTAGGTCTATTGTATTTGATCATAATGCTGAGTTTTTTAGCCATTTTTAGAGGGTCTTATGGGATAAGTTAGAGACTAAGTTGTTATATTTTACTACTTGTCACTCACAACCTCATGGACAAACTGAGATGATTAATAAGACATTAGAAATGTTATTGCTTATTGTGGTAGGGAATAATTTAAAGACTTGGGAGGACTGCTTGTCATTTATTGAGTTTGCTTATAATCATTTTATGCATCCTTCAGCTGGTTATTCTCCTTTCGAAATTGTATATGATTTTAACTCTTTGACTATTTTGGATTTAACGCCTTTACTTTTGAGTGATCTTGTTAGTTTAGATGGAGAGAGCAACACTGAAAAGGTTAAAGCAATATATGAGAATGCTTGTGATGACATGAATGAAAGGAAGAACAATACCATGACTGAAAGGGTAAATAAGGGTCGAAAGCATATAGTCTTTGAATTAAGAGATTAGGTTCGGAATCATTTGAGGAAGGAAAGATTTCCTACTCAAACAAAGGAAGTCTAAACTTGATACTAGAGGAGATGGTCCATTTCAAGTTATAGAGAAAATCAATGATAATGCCTACAAGATTGATCCATCAGGTGTGTATAATATTTCAACTACTTTCAATATTTCTAATATTTCTTCTTTTGATATGGATAGAGATTTGAGGACTAATCTTTTTGAGGAAGAATGAAATGATACATGCTCGGAAAGATAATATGGATATCTAAAGACAAAGGGACAAAATAGAAATTTTACACTTCTTTCTGGCCCGTCTTGCCAAAATCCGCCAATTGACAACCTAGTCCTCTCCACCCCACTTAATAGCAGATTGACGGGCTAGCGGGCTAAACCCATCTCTCTCTCTCTCTCTCTCTCTCTCTCTCTCTCTCTCAAATTATTAAACAGTTAAATATTAAACATATAAAATTTCACAAATATTTCAAAAAACTTATAATTTCTAAAGACATAAAAATAATTATAATTTCTAAATGGTTTAATTATCCTGTCGGTTCCTATAATTTTACCGAATTTTTAATTAGGTCCATATACCTTTTTTCTTTTCAATTGAGTCCCTATACCATATTAGATTTTGTAACTAAGTATTTGTCATGACAAAAATATTGAAATTGATAGAATATTCTGTTAAACTATACAAAATATTCAATCAAGTATTAGACATATTTGTTTGGTTTAACAGAATATTCCGTTAGTTCTAGTATTTTTGTCATGGCAGGGACTTAATTATAAAATCTGATATGATATAAGGAGTCAATTGAAAAGAAAAAAGAAGTATAGGGACCTAATTGAAAATTCAATAAAACTATAAGGACTGACAAAGTAATTAAAACCTTTCTAAATTCACAAATACTAAAATTTTAATAATTCTAAATATCTAATAAACATAGTCTCAACTAATTTTTTTGAAACAAAATAATGAAACCAACATTGTCCAAAGCAAAATAAACATTATTCAAAACGTATAATTAAACATTGTTCAATCTCTAATCAATCACACATAGTCCAAGTTATAACTTAAAGTAAAATGAACAAACATTCTAAATACAAACACAAAAGTAACATTTCAAATTTATAGGCGGTACGGGTTAGGCTGACTTTTCTATTATAGCGGCCTCAAATTTTTAGCCCGTTTTATCTTTTTTAGCGAGTTATGCAAACTGGTTCGACGAATTTTGGCCTGTTTGTCACCCCTACTGAAAGTTTCCATCACTAAAGGATGTAAAAAGAAGCTCAAGGAGAGCTTTAAAAAGTTGGCAACCCTCGTACTTAAAAGAAATACATCAATTGTAAATTATGGAAGAAAAGACAAAGTCTATTGAACCAAGTTAGGACAACAAGAATCTCAAGAGTTTTTTTTTTAAGTTTATTGGGAGGCACGACAAGTCTGACATTAATTTTAAATTTATTTAGTCTATATTTCGTTTTGATTTGTTGTTAAGTTTTGTCAAAAGATTTGATTTATTTAGTAGTATTTTGAGAAGTTTAAAATTTAAATTAAATCTGAGCTAATCTAATATGAACAAATTTAATTTAAATTGATTATCATATTTTTAAGAGTTTAAATTTAAATTAAATATGATTTGATTTGATAAGTTTAAATATGATTTAAATTAATTGAATTAATTTTGAAGTCATATCTTTTATTTAATTTCAAATTTCATAATTTTGTTCTAAGAAGATTTGGCCTATATTAAGATTAAACTGTTAGGAGCATATTTAAATACTGTTTATGAGAAAATTTGAATACTTTTTAGATGAATGAATTTTTGTATTTTCTTTATACACATTTTTTTATGTATATAAATGAGGTGAGTGATTTGATTACTTGTTATACAAAGAAATTGAAGGATCCAATTTATGATAATTTTTAATGTTAGTTTTTTTAATTTTGTCTCTTTAGTCTGAATTTTCAGCAAAGACAAATTCTTTAAAAGTCTAATAAAAAAATCCTTCAAATATCTTTCTTATTGATTTTGCTATTTTTTTGCCGGTCGTTTTGTTTCTTATCAATTAGTTAATTATTAATTGTTACCATGATAATTAATAATATACATAAGTATTTTTGTTAATTAGATCGCTACAAATAATTAATTTAATTCAATAATTACAAAATTAAAAGACTGAATTAAACACATTTAAAATTTAGAGGCTAAATTGATATATCAGATAAAATTTATTTAAGGTCCAATTTTTAAACCTTATCTCCATACATGATTAGAATGAGGTTTTGGCAAGAACAAAAATTTTTATGAGGCTATAGGTGGCGTTTGAATGGGTTTAATTTATAGTATACTAATTATGTCAGAGATTTGGATATGGCTAGTTTACAAGATGTACGTACAATAAAAAAGATTTTTTTTTTTAGTCAAATTTGCTGGTAAAAGATGAGAATTCATGTAACATTGTTTTGTTTACTCTGGTTCATTTAAGTGAAAAATGTGAAGGCTAAGAAAAGGAACCAATGAAAAGAAAAGGGAACCGTGCAAGCCTGACTGGAATTCAGTGGATGTGGCCCAATGGGCACGTGAAACTGTACCTGCAGTGGGAGCCATACATGCACGAATAGAAATATTTCTTTACCCAAACCTTCCTTCTTTCATTATTTCTTACTTTTCTTGTTTTCTTGAAATAAAAAGATATTAATAATAAATAAATAATAAATATATATGAACAGAACGATAAGAAAGGAATCGTTGTTGAGCTTTCCATCCGAAATAATTGGGGGCAACTGTGGGATCTAGGAATTAAATGTACATGGGGTTCTATATATATATATATATATATATATATATATAATGAATTAGCTATTATTTTCGTACTTTAAAGACATATTTTGAAAGTACAATAAAAACCTTTTAAATTTTAGATGTATTTAATATATTAAAAATATAAAAAAATATTTTATAATATTTTTAATAAAATATTTTTTATAATATTTTTAGTATCTTTAGAACAGATGTTATATATATATATATATATATATATATATATAAAAGAAGTTAATATTTTTAAAAATATTTGATAATAAAAAAATTAGTTAAAAATAATTTAAAATTTATTTTTATTAACTTTTTTAATTATAACATACACATTTATTATTTTTCTTCTCACGCTTCTCATTTTTTCACCTTAACAAATAATAATAATTGAATAAGATATGCAGTAATTGTATTAATAGCAATAATTGAAATTATATTAATATCTATAATTTTACATAAATAATATTCATAATTTCTACTTATAACATTCATATTTTTTATACATATAAGGTTCATAATTGATGAATTTTTATAAATTATCTAATTTTAAGATATAAATTTTTCGAATTATCTTACATGTGTGTCAATAGATTATAATGTCAAATTATTTTAATATTTTTTAGTTGATATTCATATCATATGTATATTTATGTATTGATTTTAATCTGATTAGTTAAATAATAATTACATCTAATAATTTATTTCATAATTTTCTTTCATATTTTATTTTTATTTTTTATTTTATAATATATAATCTATATACAAAAATATGAGTTATATAGTAAAATTATTAAAATATTTTTAATTTAACATTCATAATTTTATATGTATAATATCCATAACTTCAAACATATAATATTCATAATCCATGAACTGAAATTGATTTAATTGAAATTGATTGGTTATTATTATTTTTTTTTATTTTGCAGGTTATAAACCGTACTGGATGCCTCCAGTATAGGTTGAGGGATGGATCGGGAACTAGCGGGTCGAGGTGGATGCCGGATTATTCGACTGGAGCAATGGGGGGAGGTACATGCAAAGACACTCCGACGCTCAAGTCAGAATGGATCTAAGAGGTAGAAGGTGTGAGGAGTGAGTGAATACCTGAAGAGATCTGAGTCCTCTATTTATAGGTGATGGTAGCTATCTTATCTTATCTTGTTTGGCTAAGATAAGGGAGACGTTTAAATTCGAAAGTTGGTTAGGAGCTCTAGCGGGCCGGTTCCGAGCCTTCAAGAAGGGCGAAGCGGGTCGGACCCGGGTAACCGGGTTCGAGGACCATTCCGAGCGTAGGATCCGTGGGCTGGATTTGTAACAGTTGCCCCTGTAGCGGAAGAGCGAGTGAGGTTGGTCTGTCGCTGGGAGATGCGATTTTGACCGTGAGCTAGGTCGGTTTGTCGTCGAGAGATGCGGTCTTGGCCTGGGGGCCTATTGGGTGGTCGTTTGATTCTTTTAAGGGGGAGTCGGTGTGTCGGCCCTGGTTTTATGGTTATGCCGAAGATTCACCTGGCCATTTTGGTCTGACGCGACTCTTCTGTGTCCAATGCGCTTGTTGCGTTTTACGAGGCGTGCTTTATTGGTTTCTTTTTTCAGGGGGGTCATTTATTGCGAGGGGACGTTTTTTCGGTGTCTTTCCTTTATTGCCCTTACACGCCTTTTTGTTGTCCAGGGTTATTTGTGTCTTTCTGCCCCCTTTTGAAACCGTTTTGCCTTTCCTTCTTACTTCCCTCGTTCATTCTCATTTTTCTTCTGTTCTTTCCTCTGAAGAATATTCTCCTTCTCTCTGCTGTGTTCTGGTGTTTCCTCGGGGTTGGATTTTTGCTTCCCTACTGCAGCATTTTTTCTTGTTTTCTGCATTGTCAGGTTAGTGTCCTCCTGTTTCTTCTTTTTCCTATTTGATGGTGTCTTGTTGTTCTAATTTTTGCCATGCGTTGTTACTACTGTCTGTGTTGTTTGTGCTGTGTTTTTGGGTGATGGTGGTATTTTGCGTTTTGGAGGGGTTGAGCACCGTCGCTTTTGATAGTGGGTAGTGGATTGGTTTTTGGTTGTCTTTTTCCCCTTCTGCATAGGGTTAGTAGGGTGATGGTGGTGCTCCTCCCTGTTTTAGGTATGCATTGTCGGAGGAGCGAGGGTGTGGGTACTCTGATAGCCCCTTCCAGGGGTGTCCCCGCTCGCTATGCTTGGGTGACTAGCGATGTGTGGGGTGTTCCGTCGTGGATGACAGAGGCCGATCTCCAAAGGCTCCGTGATCAAGGGGCGGTGTGTGGTGGCAGTGATGTGGAGTGGCAGTATGAGCTTGTCCTCCCTGATGAGGACGAGCGAGTTTGTTATCTGAATCTCAATTCGCCGACCGTGCCGGACTAGATGTGGGTTTACGAATCGATGTTTACTCGACTCGGTGTGCGCCTCCCCTTTTCCCCGTTTGTTCAGGAGTTGCTGAGTCAGTGTTCCGTGGCACCGTCGCAACTTCATCCGAACAGTTGGGCGGCTGTTCGGTCCTTTGAGCTTGTGTGTCAATATCTTGATCTTCCGGTCTCCGTGCCTGTTTTCCTTTTTCTTTTCCTATGTACTCTTCCGACTAAGGAAGGGAAGCATAAGAAAGGATATATGTCTTTCCGGGCTCAACCTCATCGTCGTATATTCGATTTGTTTGAAGATTCTTTCCACAGTTTTAAGAGAGAATACTTTAAAGTGCGCCCCGTTCAGGGGCATCGTCCTTTTTGGTTGACGTTAGAAGGCGAGCGTCGGTTTCTGACTTACTGGAATTTTGGTGCCGGGCCGTCGGTCTTAACCAAGGTCACGTATGATGGTTTGTCTCCGGAGGATAAGGACGTCGCTAGTGTTCTTTGGCATTTGTTTGGGGATCGTCCGTTGAATCCTCGGGACGTCATGGGGGACCCTGTGGCTTGTCGGACGTATATTGGTGTGTTTTTATTATTTTGTTTCTCTTTGTGTCTTCTTTCCGGCTTTGTAACTTGTATTTTTGTTTTTGTTTCCTTTCAGTTGAGATGGCTGGTGGTTTGACTTCTCTGGCGAGGCTGCGATGGATCGGGAGGAGGGGTCGTTGGCATCTCCTGCTACCCCTGTCTCTAATCCTGCCGTGGGTTTCCAAGCTGTTTCTCAGAAAGTGGTTTCGGCTGGGGTTGGGGTTGGTACCCAGGATCCTCCCGTTCCTGTGAATTTGCTTGAGGATGAGGTCGTTGTGGTTTCGACTGCTGAGGCTTCTCGGAAGAGGAAGAGGACTGAGGAGCTTAGTAGTGAGACCTTGGGGGAAGAGGGTGCTGTTCCTACTGTGATGGACCGTCGTTTTGATGCTTCGGGGTTCATAGATCAGTACTTGATGCCTGGCACAGAGCCATTTTTCGATGAATGTGATGTCTCTTTTCAAGCCAAGTCGGTGTATCGTGCCCTTCTCCGGTCTGCCGTTATTGTTCGGAAGGCCGAGCCCGAGATGGCTCAGGTCGGTTTGTTGGATAAGAATCTTCGCCACTCCCAAGCTGATGTGACCAAGTTGAAAGAGCAGCTTAAATCTACCGAGGTAGCGAGGGAGAAGGCGGTGAAGTCTTTCGAGGAGGTCGGGGCGGAGATCCTCCGTCTTTCTGAGGTCGAGACTTTGCTTCTTTCGCAGCTGAGTGTGGAGAGGCAGCGGGCTTCCGATGCGGGTTCTCAGGCTGCTGTGCTTCTCGGTGAGGTGAAAGATTTGAAGGCCGAAGTTGCTGCTCTAAAAAAGGATAAGGCAGAGCTGTTGGCTGATGCGAAGAGTGCGATTGCGGCTACCGAGGAAACGATGAGGGCTCAGGCTTTGGTTTTGGCCCCGGATGTAGACGTGTCCGTGATGGGGGCTTTCAAAACCGTCCGTGATGGCCGAATTGTGGACCTCGAGTAGCTTTCTTTGTTATCTTTATTTGTTTTGTTTATTTTGGATATTTGGTTGGCCGTGGGCCGTATGTTTTTGAACTTTGGTTTGTGCCTTTTGTGGCCGTTTACATTTTGCTTTTGATGACTCGTGTGGTCGTTTGCTCTTTTTTTATTTTGAGCCATTATGTGTTTAAGCCGTTGTGACTTTAGGACCTTCGGTAAGCCGTTAGTATTTTAGGGATATCCATTTGTTAGGCCTCGAGGGTGATCAGTTCTCGGTGTCGCGGCCGTGTCTTTATTCCGTTTTGGGGAAAAGAAAAGGAAAAAACACAATGGAATTTTCTTGGGCCTCGTTAAAACCCTCCGTTTCTGGCGGGAAAGAGTACCCGTGATTAAAATATTCTAAAAAGGGGAAATAAGTGTAGCGTGATAGAAGGGAAATGAGTAAAAACCAAAAAACATTAGAAAGATAAGGGATGACCTAATGAGGTCGGTCTAAGTGTAGTAGCGTCGTAAGTTGGTGGCGTTCCATGTTCTCGGGACTTCGTCGCCGTTGAGTCGTTCAAGTTTGTATGCTCCCCTCCCGATGATGGCTTTGATTCTGTATGGTCCTTCCCAATTGGGGGTGAGTTTCCCTTCCCATGGGGTCGGGGCTCCGATGTCGTTTCGTCGTAGGACGAGGTCATCGGGTGCAAATTCTCGTTTGATGACGCCGTGGTTGTACCTTAAGCTGATTTTTGTTTTAGGGCTAGTTCTCTGATATGAGCTATGCTTCTTTCTTCGTCGATGAGGTCGCGTTCCGCTTCCTCGTCGTTCCCTCCGACCGTTTTTCTGGGGCTCGGGTCTCCTATCTCCACTAGGATGATGGTTTCTATACCGTATGTTAATCGGAAAGGTGTCTCCCCTGTGGTCATTTGAGGTGTAGTTCGGTATGACCATAGGACCGAACCGAGTTCGTCGGCCCAAAGTCCTTTGGCTTCGTCGAGCCGTTTCATGAGTCCTTTGACGATTATTTTGTTTGCGGATTCCACCTGTCCGTTTGTTTGGGGGTGTTCTACCGAGTTGAAACGGTGGGATATGCGTAGTCCTTCTAGGAATTCTCTGAACTTTTTGTCAGCAAATTGGGTTTCGTTATCCGAGATAACGATCTCAGGGATCCCGAATCGGGTGATGATCTGTCGCCAGAGGAATTTTCGGCATTGGGTTGCCGTGATGGAGGCCAGGGGCTTGGCCTCGATCCACTTAGTGTAGTAATCTATGGCGACGATGAGATATCAGAGTTGGCAGGGTGCCGTAGGAAAGGGTCCGACAAGGTCGATTCCCCAGGTGCCGAATGGCCGTTCTCCTGATATGATGCTGAGCTGGTGCGGGGCGGCCTGATGGATGTTGGCGTGCCTTTGGCATTTATCGCAATTTTTTACTAGCTTCATGGAGTCCCGGATAACCGTGGGCCAGAAGTAGCCGGCTCGGATGATTTTCTGGGCGAGGGTTTTACCTCCGACGTGGTGGCCGCAGCATCCTTCGTGGATTTCGCGGAGTATGTACTCCGTGTCTTCGGGTTCGACGCATTTGAGAAGGGGTTGCGAGAGTCCGCGTTTGTATAGTTGTCCTGCGACAACCGTGTAATTGGCGGCTTCTCTTTTCGTTCGTTTCTCTTCTTTGGGGTCTTTAGGTAGGGTTTCGTCGAGGAGGTATTGTAGGATGGGGTAGGTCCATGATCCTTGTCTAGAGAGCGTTAGGCAAGTGTTAGCTGTTGTGGATATGGACAGTGATTTAACGACTTCCTGAATTAGCGATTTGTTGCCGTGTCCTGGTTTGGTGCTGGCTAGCTTGGAGAGGAGATCTGCTCTGGTATTTCGTTCTCTGGGAACGTGCCGTATGGTAATGTGATTGAACCCTTCTTTCAGTTCGTTTACCTTGGCGAGGTATTGTTGAAGTAAAGGGTCGCGTGTTTTGTAGTCTCCGTTGATTTGGGAGCTGACTACCTGTGAATCAGTGCTTACTTCCAAGACTTTCGCTCCGACGTCCTTGGCTAGGGCTAGGCCTGCCAGGAGGGCCTCATATTTTGCTTGATTGTTAGAAACTGGGAATTCGTATCGTACTGACTGTTCGATTACGACCCCATTTTGGCTTTCAAGTATGACCCCGGCACCTCCAGTAGTGACGTTTGATGAGCCGTCGACGTGCAGCTTCCATGACTCGGGAGTGGTGTTTTCCGAAGTCATTTCGGCGATGAAGTCGGCCATGGCTTGTGCTTTGATTGCGTTTCGGGGTTCAAACTTGATTTGGAATTGGGACAGCTCAATGGACCATGCTAGCATTCTTCCTGCGAGGTCGGGCTTTTGTAGTACCTGTTTGACTACTTGGTCGGTCCGGACCGTCACGGGATGGGCCTGAAAGTATTGTCTTAAGCGCTGGGAGGCCGTGAGGAGCGCGAACGCGAGTTTTTCTAGGCGTGAGTAGCGGGTTTCTGCATCTTGTAGGACCTTGCTTATGAAGTATATGGGTCTTTGTTCTTTCTGCTTGTTTTCGCAGATGAGTGCTGCTGCGAGTGCCTCTTCTGTTATGGAGAGGTATAGGTAGAGGGTCTCCCCTGTTTGAGGTTTGGCGAGGACTGGTGGTTCCACTAGGACTCTTTTGAAGTGTTGGAAGGCTTCTTCGCATTCTGCTTCCCATTTGAAGGGGGCTCCTTTCTTCATTAGTTTAAAGAAGGGGATTGCTTTTTGTGCCGATGCTCCGAGGAAGCGGGATAGCGCTGTGAGCCAGCCAGTGAGCTTTTGGATGTCGTTGAGGTTTTTTGGGCTTGTCATGTCGAGGATGGCGCGACATTTCTCTGGGTTAGCTTTGACCCCGCGTTGCGTGATCATGAAGCCGAGGAATTTTCCTGCCTCCATTCTGAAGGCGCATTTTGTCGGGTTGAGTCGCATCCGATGCTTTCGTAGGGTGTTCATTATGAGCCTGAGGTCGTTGATGAGTTGTTCGCCGGATTCGGTTTTCGCGAGCATATCGTCTATGTAGACTTCTAATTTGGTTCCGGACAGGTTTTGAATTATCTTATTGACGAGCCTTTGGTAGGTTGCTCCGGCGTTCTTTAGGCCGAAAGGCATGACCATGTAGCAGTATGTTCCGTCGGGGGTGATAAACGCTGTTTTTTCCTCGTCGGGTCGGTGCATCGGTATTTGATTATAGCCGGAGTATGCATCCATGAAGCTCAGGTATCGATGGCCGGATGCGGTGTCTAGCAGTCCATCGATGTTGGGTAGGGAGAAGGCGTCTTTTGGACAAGCTTTATTAAGGTCCGTATAATCGACGCACATTCGCCATTTCCCGTTGGACTTCTTTACTAATACAACGTTTGCCAACCACGTCGTGTATGGTAGTTCTCTGATGAAGTTTGCCTCGAGTAGGGCTTTTACTTCTCTCCTGACCTCGGCTGCCTGGTCCTGGGACATCTTTCGTCTTCTTTGTGCCACGGGCTTGGCTTTGGGATCTACGGCTAGTCAGTGGGACATTAGGTCGGGGTCTATCCCGGGCATGTCGGCTGGTGTGAAAGCGAATAGGTCTCTGTTTTGTTTCAGAAATTGAGAAAGGTTTTCTTTAAAGTTGTATGGGAGGTTCCTGTTGATAAAAGTGTATTTGTCTTTGGTTCGTCCTATTTGTAGTTTTTCCATGTCACCTTCTGATTCTGGTCTGGGCTGGCCGTCTTGTCGTGTGTCCAAGTCGGCTAGGAATATCCCAGCCGCGTCGCGAGACTTCTTTCGCAAAGCTAGACTGGTGTTGTCACATTCTGCTGGGACCTCGCGGTCTCCGTGAATAGTGGCTTTGGAGCCGTCGTCCGCTATGAATTTCATAAGGAGATATTTGGTAAAAATGATGGCGGAGAAGTCATTGATCGTTTTCCTTCCAAGGATGACGTTGTAGGCGGTGGAATCTTTAAGGACCACAAATTCGGACAGAATTGTCTTCCTTTGGTCGCCTGTCCCTATGGTGAGAGGTAGGGTTATAGAGCCGTCTAGTTTGAGGAAGTTGTCTCCAAGTCCTGTAACGCCATTGCGGTATGTTTGGAGATTTTCGTTGCGGAGTCTGAGCTTGTCAAAAGCTCCTCGGAAGAGGATGTTGGAGTCTGCACCGGTGTCCACCAGTATCCGTCGAACTAGTCCCATTCCGATTCTTGCCGAGATGACAAAGGGTGCATATTCGGCCGAGGTGCCGTGTTGGCAGTCCTCGGGTAGGAAGTTTATCGTTTGGTCGGGAGTGGTAGATGGGGCTTGATTTCTGACGGCCAAGACCTTGAGGTCCTTTTTTAACATCGATTTTGATTTGCCTGATATGTCTTTGCCTGTGATAACGTTTACTATTATGGTTGGGTCGTCTTCTAGGCTTTCCTTGGGAGGTTGTCTTTGTGTTCTCGGGTTGCGTCCTTCTCTTTCAGCTGACTTGTCCCTTTCTGCGCGTCTTGGTTCTCTGATGATTTTGGCGAACTCTGGGAGCTTGCCGTCTCTTATGGCTTGTTCGAGTGCGTCTTTGAGGTCGAAACAGTCTTGTGTCCTGTGCCCGTAACCTCGGTGGTAGTCGCAGTAAAGGGTTTTGTTGCCGCCTGTTCTTTCTTTGAGTTGCCTGGCTTTTGGGATGATGCCTCGATCTGCTATCTGGTGGTATATCTCGGTAATTGGGGCCGTTAGAGGTGTGTAATTAGAGAATTTGCCGATCCTGGGTGGTCAGTTTGTGTTTGTTAGTTTGGGGTGTTCTCTTAGGCCTTCTCTGGGTGGGTTGTGCTGAGGAGTCGGGTTGCCGTGTTGGGCGTTGTTGTGTTGCCGTTTGTTGGCGGCGATGACCTGGCTGACCTCTTCGTCGTTTATATAATCTTTGGCGACGTTTTGGATCTCGTGCATGGACCATACTGGTTTGGTGGTAAGGTGTTTGCGGAAGTCTTTGTTCATGAGTCCGTTCGTAAGGCAGAGACTTGCGACCGAGTCTGTGAGCCCGTCGATTGTTAGGCATTCGTCGTTGAATCGGTCGAGATACTTTCTTGTGGATTCATCATGCCTTTGTGTGACCCCTAATAAGCTGATGGGGTGTTTGGCTTTGGTGATTCTGGTGGTGAATTGGGCCATGAACCTTCGCGATATGTCGCGAAAGCTGCTTATGGATTCATTGGGGAGGGCATTGAACCATTTGATTGCTGGTCCGGACAAGGTCACCGGGAAGGCTCTGCATCGGACGGCGTCGGTGGCGCCTTCTAGGTTCATTCTGGCTTCGAAGGCTGTTAGGTGTTCCTGGGGGTCTTTGGTTCCGTCGTATTTCATGTCCGTGGGTTTATCAAATCCTTTAGGGAGCTTTGCTTTCAAAATTCTTTCTGTGAAGGGGGTAGCTCCTATTATCACATGGTCGTTTCTTGTGCGTTTGGTTTCTCGGTATCATCAGTCATCGTCAGTGTGGTCGGGATCGCGAGATATGCTGCGGTCGTATCTTTTGCTGTGTCTTCGTTCTGGAGATCTGTTACGTGAGGTGCTTCTATCATGTCTTTTGGCGTGTCGCCGTTCTGGCGATCTGCCGTGGCGGTACTTGGATCTGGAGGTTGCGTGACTTCCGTGTTTGGCATTGTGCCTTTCTTTGTTGGCGATCCGACCTTCAAATTCCTGCACTCTGTGGCAGAGTTCTCAGATTATTTGCGCTGACTTGTCTTCCGAATTCCCGGGGTTCCGAGTCTTGGCGGGGTTGTTTTCTTTGTTATGGACAGTGCTTGCTATCCTTCTTTGGAGTATGGCTTCTTGGTTTTCAGGAGTAGGGTTTCGTGTTCGGGAGTTATCTTGGCGACTTATGGAATGCTCTTCGAGTTGGTCCGCCATTCCGACTAAACCGGCGTAAGTTCCCCACAGACGGCGCCAATGTACTGGATGCCTCCAGTACAGGTTGAGGGATAGATCGGGAACTAGCGGGTCGAGGCGGATGCCGGATTATTCGACTGGAGCAATGGGGGGAGGTACCTGCAAAGGCACTCCGACGCTCAAGTCAGAATGGATCTAAGAGGTAGAAGGTGTGAGGAGTGAGTGAATACCTGGAGGGATCTGAGTCCTCTATTTATAGGTGATGGTAGCTATCTTATCTTATCTTGTTTGGCTAAGATAAGAGAGACGTTTGAATTCGAAAGTTAGTTAGGAGCTCTAGCGGGCCGGTTCCGGGCCTTCTAGAAGGGCGAAGCGGGTCGGACCTGGGTAACCGGATTCGAGGACCATTCCGAGCGTAGGATCCGTGGGCCAGATCCGTAACATAAACCAACAACTTTTTTATTTTTCTAATTTTTCAATAAATTGAGACTAATAAATGAAAATTTTGGATTTTTTTATAAAATGTGTTGTGGTAATTTATAAATATTTTTTAGGGTTAATGATATAAAAGTATAAAACTTTTATTTGAAATAAAGATGGTATAATTGTGGATGTCAAAAGCTAATAATGAGGAAGAGATCTTGGAATTTAATTCTCATAAAATTTGAATTGATTTTTTAGTGTAATTAAATAAAAAAACATTTATGAAAAAATTAATGTGTCAATTAATTAAAAAAGTGATTTCCACTCTTTTATAAATAAAAAAATTGTTAGTATATATTTTTATTTATTATTTACGATTTTTGATTACATAACATTACTCAATATTTTCAATAAAAGAATAATAATTAGTATTAATTCAAATACAAAACAAATATAAGAATTAAAGGTTGTGGGTAATAAAGGTCCGAACTCAATGATGCATGGATTGGTTGCACCCATGCAGAAAATTGGTCAGTTGCTGAAGCTTTTGATCATAGAAATTAATAATTGAGAAACTTGGTTGTTTCGCACCACCAGCTAGCTAGATAGCTCGGTGTTGTCGTTTTCTAATGATAACATTCATGATGTATATCAAATTATTTCTTTGTTCATCTGAATAATTTGATCTACTGTGTCCAATGTCCACCTGATGACTTTAATATCTGCGCAAGTTCAACGGAATCTATAATGAGAAGCCAATCATGCACACTTTGTGGTGAAATTTTGAAACAATTCACATAAATTTGAACGGAGTGAGTTGTGACATAATTGACCGAGATCGAGTATTTATTTGTTTTGGTGAGGATGTATCTTATTATTTTTTACTTGATTAAGAGTATTATCTATTTATTTATTAGTAACGTATTTAGTATAAAGTAAAACAGAAAAATTTTATATCTATGTAATTTTTTCATCCAAGCTATCCAAGTAATATCTTTCAGACGCGTTTTTTCTACTCTCTTACTTGTTTGTCATACACGCGCCTCATATAATGTAAATCTTCTGCTACGTGATAAACCTTTTCTCAACGTAAACTTTTGCTCAACATAAATCTTCTACTGCAACCTAAATCTTGCTTTCTTTTCGCATTTTCGTTCTTCTTCTTCTTCTTCTTCTTCTTCAACGTAATAAGCTTTGTCGTTCTCCTCTGTTCACATTTTCTTTATTGTTCTTTTTCTTCTTCTCTGCTCGCATTCTTCATTATTGATCTGCATTGAATTCAACGTAATAAGTTCTATCGTTCTTCTTCTTCTTCGTTTTCTTCTTCGATCTTCACTTCTGAATCGAAATAATGAATGATTCAACTTCAAATAAGTTGAATGAGAACGATTTGGTTTATCCTTCTGAAACGAATCATGCTGATGAGGGTAGGATTATTTAATTTTGAATCGAATTGAATGGAATACAATTGTTAATTTTATTTGAATCGAATTCAATGAACGTAGGTGTTTTTGAATCTAAATTGAATTAAATTGAATTGATAATATCTAAATTGTAGACAGAGATGTTCCGAATTTGATTTTGTATAATGGATTATGTTTCACTAAGTACTATACAATTGTTTCACCATGAGTACGTGTTTCGGTTCGGTGTTCAGAAAGCTGTTTTATTTTGATTTTTTATTCTGGATTATGTTTCGTTCACTCATCACTATAGAGTTGTTTTACCATGAGTACATGTTTCAGTTCAGTGTTCAGAAAGCTTTCTGCTATATTGGTATATGCAATTTTTCGATTCATCTAGTGTATTAATTTTGGTTCATTGAGTTTTTTGGAGTTCTTAATGCCTTGATAAATACCCTGATTCCATTCACTATGAACCTGGAATAAAACAGTAGCCAAACAATTCCAACAGATATATAAATTAACATCTCAGACCGACGGGACAAGGAATAATTCATCTTGAATCAGATAAAAATACTAACATTAGATATATACATTGATATTAAGATTAGATATTGGTGCACGAAAATTACAATCACACTTTGTAATTCCGCACAACTAACCAGCAAGTGCACTGGGTCGTCCAAGTAATACCTTACGTGAGTAAGAGTCGATCCCACGGAGATTGCCAGCTTGAAGCAAGCTATGGTTATCTTATTATTCTTAGTCAAGATATCAATAGGGTTCTTAGTTTTAATTGCGAAAAATAAAAGAACATTAAATAATTACTTGTTATGCAGTAATGGAGAATGGGTTGGAGTTTTGGAGATGCTTTGTCTTCTGAATTTCTGCTTCATGGTTCTGAAAATCAAACCAGACCAGCCGGTTCAACTGGGTTAACAGAGAACCGGTCACCTAGCCGGTTGGTGGACGAAATTGTGATCCTTAATTAATGACTCTTTGGCATGTGCCAAAGAGAACTAATTCAACTAACTGATTACTTTCTTTTCACAATTCCGTTCAACTAACCAGCAAGTGCACTGGGTCGTCCAAGTAATACCTTACGTGAGTAAGGGTCGATCCCACGGAGATTATTGGTTTGAAGCAATCAATATTTATTTTATTAATCTTAGTTAGGATGTCAACAAGGTTATTTGGATTTTACTTGTAAGAGGCCAAACTATTTAAAATTGTAAGTTGGAATAATAAAGAATAAAAGTGTTACTTGTTGTGCAGTGATGAGAAATATGTTGGAGTTTTGGAGATGCTTTGTCCTCTGAACTTCAACTCTTCCTTGAAATCCTTCAACACACGCAAGGTCCGTCCATGGCAAGCTCTATGTAGGGTATCACCGTTGTCAATGGCTACCTCCCATCCTCTCAGTGAAAACGTTCCTATGCTCTGTCACAGCACGGCTAATCATCTGTCGGTTCTCAATCAGGTTGGAATAGAATCCATTGATTCTTTTGCGTCTGTCACTAACGCCCAGCCCTCAGGAGTTTGAAGCACGTCACAGTCATTCAATCCCAGAATCCTACTCGGAATACCACAGACAAGGTTTAAATTTTCCAGATCCTCATGAATGCCGCCATCAATCCGGCCTATACCACGAAGATTCTGTTGGGGAATCTAAGAGATATTCATTCAGTCTAATGTAGAACGGAGGTGGTTGTCAGGCACACGTTCATAGATTGAGGAAGGTGACGAGTGTCACGGATCATCACCTTCTTCACAATTAAGCGCGAATAAACATCTTAGATAAGAACAAGCGTGTTTGAATGGAAAACAAAGGAATTGTATTAAATCATCGAGACGCTGCAGAGCTCCTCACCCCCAACAATGGAGTTTAGAGACTCATGCCGTCACAAAGTATGTAATTCAGATCTGAAAATGTCATGAGGTACAAGGAATGTCTGTAAAAGTTGTTTAAATAGTAAACTAGTAACCTAGGTTTACAGAAAAATGAATAAACTAAGATAATTGGTGCAGAAATCCACTTCTGGGGCCCACTTGGTGTGTGCTGGGGCTGAGACTAAAGCTTTCCACGTGTAAAGGCCTTTCTTGGCGTCAAACTTCAGATTATGACGTGTTTTGGGCGTTCAACTCCGGATCATGACGTTTTTCTGGCGTTTAACTCCAGACAGCAGCATGAACTTGGCGTTTAACGCCAAGTTACGTCGTTTATCCTCGCGCAAAGTATGAACTATTATATATTGCTGGAAAGCCCTGGATGTCTACTTTCCAACGCCGTTGAGAGCGCGCCAATTGGACTCCTGTAGCTCCAAAAAATCCATTTCGAGTGCAGGGAGGTCAGGATCCAACAGCATCAGCAGTCCTTTTTCAGCCTAAGTCAGATTTTTGCTCAGCTCCCTCAATTTCAGCCAGAAAATACCTGAAATCACAGAAAAATACACACACTCATAGTAAAGTCCAGAAATATGATTTTTGCTTAAAAACTAATAATATTTAACTAAAAACTAATTAAAACATGCTAAAATCTACATGAAATTACCCCCAAAAAGCGTATAAAATATCTGCTCATCACAACACCAAACTTAAACTGTTGCTTGTCCTCAAGCAACTAGATAAATAAAATAGGTTTTAACAGAAATTAAGAAGTAATAATATTTTAGAGTTTTAACATGAAGCTCATATTCTTATTAGATGAGCGGGGCTTGTAGCTTTTTGTTTCTGAATAGTTTTGGCATCCCCCTGTATCTTTAAATTTTCAGAATAATTGGCATCCTTAGGAACTCAGAATTCAGATAGTATTATTGACTCTCCTAGTGTAGTATGTTGATTCTTGAACACAGTTATTTTATGAGTCTTGGCTGTGGCCCTAAGCACTTTGTTTTCCAGTATTACCACCAGATACATAAATGCCACAGACACATAACTGGGTGAACCTTTTCAGATCGTGACTTAGCTTTGCTAAAGTCCCCAGTTAGTGGTGTCCAGAGCTCTTAAGCACACTCTTTTGCTTTGGATCACGACTTTAACCACTCAGTCTCAAGCTTGTAACTTGGACCTGCATGCCACAAGCATATGGTTAGGGACAGCTTGGTTTAGCCGCTTAGGCCTGGATTTTATTTCCTTGGGCCCTCCTATCCATTGATGCTCAAAGCCTTGGATCCTTTTTACCCTTGCCTTTTGGTTTTAAGGGCTGCTTGGCTTTTATTCCTTTTGATTGTATATATATATATATATATATATATATATATATAAATCTCTTCTTTTTTTTTTGACTGCTTTTTCTTGCTTCAAGAATCAATTTCATGATTTTTCAGATCATCAATAATATTTTTCGTGTTCCTCATCCTTTCAGGAGCCAATATTCATCAAATTCAAAGTACAATTTACGCACTGTTCAAGCATTCATTCAGAGAACAAAAAGTATTGCCACCACACATAATTAATTATAATTTTTATTATTAAGAACTCGAAAATATAAATTACTTCTTTATTCTAAAAAAAAATCTACTACTTTATTCATGCCTGATGATGATGAGAAAAATAAATTATAGCTTGATTGGAAATAAAATCAAAATAGATAAACTAATTACTACTACTCCTATATAACTTCTAAGGTAAAATCCTATAATAATACTATCACAGAGTTAAAGCTGGAATTAGAACTTAACAACCTGTATTTTGGGAAGTGGATGTTCCTCTAGTCTGTGGGGTGCCTTCAAGAATTAATTTCTGACGCTTCAGCTCCCTTAAGTTCACATCCTTGCTCTTCCTGTTCTCTTAGGTGCCATGATCTTAATGAGTTTTAGCTCAGTGATCATGGCAAATCACACCAAACTTAGAGGTTTGCTTGTCCTCAAGCAAAAGAAAGGAAAGGAGAGGAGTAGATGAAAGGCATTTTCAAATAAAGATAAGATGAGTTGAAAAAGATATGAGAAGAAATTAAAAAATATTTGAAAAAGAATTGGATTGGACAAAGATTTGGGCTTATGAATTAAGATATATTTGATATTTTTGAAAAAGGGATTTTAGAAATTAGTGTTTCTAGAAATTAGGATTAAAAATTTTAGAATTGAAAGATGACATTTTAAAACATGTTTATGCAAGAAATCATGAATTGAAACATAAAAATTTAGAAAAATTATGAAGAAAAACGAATTGTACCTCCTCCCATCATCCTGGCGTTGAACGCCCACATGGTGCATGTTTTGGGCGTTCAACGCCCACATGTTGCTTCTCCTGGGCGTTCAACGCCCATTTGGTGCTTCTTTCTGGCGTTGAACGCCAGAAAGTCCTTCGTCACTGGGCGTTTTTCTGAACGCCCAGGATGCTAGCAGACTGGCGTTAAACGCCCAGAAGGTGCATCTTTCTGGCGTTTAACGCCCAGAAGATGCTCCTTTCTGGCGTTTAACGCCCAGATGGCTACCCTTACTGGCGTTAAACGCCCAGTGGGAGCTTCTTTTGGGCGTTTAACGCCCAAAGTATTTCTTACTGACTTTTTCATGCCAGTGAGCTTCCAATTTTCCCTGTAACTCTGTGACTTCAACCAATTGCTGTTTTACCTTGAAGAGACTTTGACATATACCTGTAAAAAAAGAAAATTTATTTAATTAGTAAATAAACTTTGTAAATGGCTGGGTTGCCTCCCAGCAAGCGCTTCTTTAATGTCATTAGCTGGACTATTACTGAGTTTTAATCAAGTCTCAGTTTTGAGCATTCTTGCTCAAAATTGCCTTCAAGATAGTGTTTGACTCTTTGTCCATTAACAATGAACTTTTTGTTAGAGTCATTATCCTGAAGCTCTATGTATCCATATGGTGATACACTTGTAATTACATATGGACCTCTCCACCGGGATTTTAATTTCCCAGGGAATAATTTGAGCCTTGAATTAAATAACAGAACTTTCTGTCCTGGCTCAAAGACTCTGGATGACAATTTTTTATCATGCCATCTTTTTGCCTTCTCTTTGTAAATTTTTGCATTTTCGAAAGCATTGAGTCTAAATTCCTCTAGCTCATTTAACTGGAGTAATCGTCTTTCTCCAGCTAACTTGGCATCAAGGTTCAGGAATCTGGTTGCCCAGTAGGCCTTGTGTTCCAGTTCCACTGGCAAGTGACACGCCTTTCCATACACAAGCTGGTATGGAGAGGTCCCTATAGGGGTCTTAAATGCTGTTCTGTATGCCCACAGAGCATCATCCAGGCTTCTTGCCCAATCCTTTCTACGGTTAATTACAGTCCGTTCCAGGATTCTTTTGAGTTCTCTATTTGAGACTTCAGCTTGCCCATTAGTTTGTGGATGATATGGAGTAGCCACCCTGTGGTTAACTCCATAACGTACCAGAGCAGAGTAAAGCTGTTTATTACAGAAATGAGTGCCCCCATCACTGATTAACACTCTAGGGATACCAAATCTGCTGAAGATATGTTTCTGGAGGAATTTCAACACTGTTTTAGTGTCATTAGTGGGTGTTGCAATAGCCTCCACCCATTTGGATACATAATCCACTGCCACCAGAATATAAGTGTTTGAGTATGATGGTGGGAAAGGTCCCATGAAGTCAATGCCCCATACATCAAACAACTCAATCTCTAAGATTCCTTGTTGAGACATGGCATAACTGTGAGGTAGGTTGCCTGATCTTTGGCAACTGTCACAATTAAGCACAAATGCTCGGGAATCTTTATAGAGAGTAGGCCAGTAGAAGCCACTTTGGAGGACTCTTGTGGCTGTTCGCTCACTTCCAAAATGTCCTCCATACTGTGATCCATGGCAATGCCAAAGGATCTTCTGTGCTTCCTCTTTAGGCACACATCTACGGATTACTCCGTCTGCACATCTCTTGAAGAGATATGGTTCATCCCAAAGATAGTACTTTGCATCTGTGATTAATTTCTTTGATTGCACCCTACTGTACTCTTTGGGTATGAATCTCACTGCCTTGTAGTTTGCAATGTCTGCAAACCATGGCACTTCCTGGATGGCAAACAGTTGCTCATCCGGAAAGGTTTCAGAGATCTCAGTGAGAGGGGGGGACGCCCCTTCCACTGGTTCTATTCGGGACAGGTGATCTGCTACTTGATTTTCTGTCCCTTTTCTGTCTCTTATTTCTATATCAAACTCTTGCAGAAGCAACACCCATCTGATGAGTCTGGGTTTTGAATCCTGCTTTGTGAGTAGATATTTAAGAGCAGCATGATCAGTGTACACAATCACTTTTGATCCTACTAAATAGGATCTGAATTTGTCAATGGCGTAAACCACTGCAAGTAGCTCTTTTTCTGTGGTTGTGTAATTCTTCTGTGCATCATTTAGAACACGGCTAGCATAGTAAATGACGTGCAGAAGCTTGTCATGCCTTTGTCCCAATACTGCACCAATGGCATGGTCACTGGCATCACACATCAATTCAAATGGTAATGTCCAGTCTGGTGCAGAGATGATTGGTGCAGTGACCAATTTAGCTTTCAGAGTCTCAAATGCCTGCAGACACTCTTTATCAAAGATAAATGGCGTGTCAGCAGCTAGCAGGTTGCTCAGAGGTTTGGCGATTTTTGAAAAATCCTTTATAAACCTCCTATAGAATCCTGCATGCCCCAGAAAGCTTCTGATTGCCTTAACATTGGTGGGTGGTGGTAATTTTTCAATTACTTCAACTTTAGCTTGATCCACCTCTATTCCCTTGTTCGAGATTTTGTGCCCAAGGACAATTCCTTCAGTCACCATAAAGTGACACTTTTCCCAGTTTAAAACCAGGTTGGTCTCTTGGCATCTCTTTAGAACAAGTGCTAAATGGTTAAGGCAGGAGCTGAATGAGTCTCCAAACACTGAAAAGTCATCCATGAAGACTTCCAGAAATTTTTCCACCATATCAGAGAAAATTGAGAGCATGCACCTCTGAAAGGTTGCAGGTGCATTGCACAGGCCAAATGGCATCCTTCTGTATACAAATACTCCAGATGGGCATGTGAATGCCGTTTTCTCTTGATCCTGGGGATCTACTGCAATTTGATTATAACCTGAATATCCATCCAGGAAGCAGTAGTATTCATGACCTGCTAGTCTTTCTAGCATCTGGTCTATGAATGGTAAAGGAAAATGATCCTTTCTGGTGGCTGTATTGAGCCTTCTGTAATCAATGCACATACGCCACCCTGTAACTGTTCTTGTAGGAACCAGTTCATTTTTTTCATTATGAACCACTGTCATGCCTCCTTTCTTTGGGACAACTTGGACAGGGCTCACCCAGGGGCTGTCAGAAATAGGATAAATAATCCCAGCCTCTAGTAATTTAGTGACCTCTTTCTGCACCACTTCTTTCATAGCTGGATTCAGCCGCCTCTGTGGTTGAACCACTGGCTTGGCGTCATCCTCCAGCAAGATTTTGTGCATGCATCTGGCTGGGCTAATGCCCTTAAGATCACTGATGGACCACCCAAGAGCTGTCTTGTGCGTCCTTAGCACTTGAATTAGTGCTTCCTCTTCCTGTGGCTCTAAGGTAGAGCTTATAATTACAGGAAAGGTATCACCTTCTCCCAGAAATGCATATTTCAGGGATGGTGGTAATGGTTTGAGTTCGGGTTTTGGAGGTTTCTCCTCTTCTTGAGGGATTTTCAGAGGTTCTATTATCTTCTCTGACTCCTCCAAATCAGGCTGAACATCTTTAAAGATGTCCTCTAGCTCTGATTCCAAACTCTCAGCCATATTGACCTCTCTTACCAGAGAATCAATAATATCAACACTCATGCAGTCATTTTGGGTGTCTGGATGTTGCATTGCTTTGACAACATTCAACTTGAACTCCTCCTCATTGACTCTCAAGGTCACTTCCCCTTTTTGGACATCAATGAGGGTTCGGCCAGTTGCTAGGAAAGGTCTTCCTAGAATGAGAGTTGCACTCTTGTGCTCCTCCATTTCCAGCACCACAAAGTCAGTAGGAAAGGCGAATGGCCCAACCTTGACAATCATGTCTTCAATCACGCCTGATGGGTACTTAATGGAGCCATCAGCAAGTTGAAGACATATCCTGGTTGGTTTAATTTCTTCAGTTAAACCAAGCTTTCTGATAGTAGATGCAGGTATTAAGTTGATACTTGCCCCAAGATCACATAGAGCTTGCTTGGTACAATTACCCTCTAATGTGCATGGTATCATAAAGCTCCCAGGATCTTTAAGCTTCTCAGGTAAGCTTTTCAGAATGACTGCACTGCATTCTTCAGTGAGGTAGACTTTTTCGGTTTCCCTCCAATCCTTCTTATGACTTAAGATTTCTTTCATGAACTTAGCATAAGAAGGTATTTGCTCAAGTGCTTCTGCAAACGGAATCTTTATTTCAAGAGTCCTGAGATAGTCTGCAAAGCGGGCAAATTGCTTATCATGTTCCGCTTGGCGGAGTTTTTGAGGATAAGGCATTTTGGCTTTGTATTCCTCAACCTTAGTTGCTGCAGGTTTATTACCTACAGAAGTGGGTTGGGACGCCTTTTTAGAAGGATTGTTATCAGCACTTGTATGTGACTGATCACCCACTGGCGTTTGAATACCAGGGGTGGAAGCTGGGGTGGCGTTAAACGCCACCTCCTTGCTTGTTACTGGCGTTCGAACGCCAGAACCATGTTCCTTTTGGGCGTTCAACGCCAGATCCATGCTTGTTTCTGGCGTTGAACGCCAGGAATGAGCATGGTCTGGGCGTTCAGCGCCAGCTTTATCCCTTTCTGGGCTCTGCCTGTCCTCAGAGGGATTTTGAGTAGCTATTTGTTCATTTCCTGTCTTCTTGCTGCTTTGAAGTGAGGTATTTAATGTTTTCCCACTTCTTAATTGAACTGCTTGGCATTCTTCTGTTATTTGTTTTGACAGTTGCTTTTCTGTCTGCTTTAATTGCACCTCCATGTTCCTGTTAGCCATTCTTGTTTCCTGTAATATTTCCTTAAATTCGGCTAGTTGCTGAGTTAGAAAATCTAATTGCTGATTGAATTCATTAGCCTGATCCACTGGACTGAGTTCTGCAGTTACTGTTTTGGCTTCTTCTTTTATAGAGGATTCACTGCTTAGGTATAGATGCTGATTTCTGGCAACTGTATCAATAAGCTCTTGAGCTTCTTCAATTGTTTTTCTCATGTGTATAGATCCACCAGCTGAGTGGTCTAGAGAAATCTGAGCTTTTTCTGTAAGCCCATAGTAGAAGATGTCTAATTGCATCCATTCTGAAAACATTTCAGAGGGGCATTTTCTTAGCATCTCTCTGTATCTCTCCCAAGCATCATAAAGGGATTCATTATCTCCTTGTTTGAAGCCTTGGATGTTTAGCCTTAGCTGTGTCATCCGTTTGGGAGGGAAATAGTGATTCAGGAATTTTTCTGACAGCTGTTTCCATGTTTTTATGCTGTTCTAAGGCTGGTTATTTAACCACCTCTTAGCTTGATCTTTTACAGCAAATGGAAACAGTAATAGTCTGTAGACATCCTGATCTACTTCCTTATCATGTACTGTATCAGCAATTTGCAGAAATTGTGCCAGAAACTCTGTAGGTTCTTCATGTGGAAGACCAGAATACTGGCAGTTTTGCTGCACCATGATAATGAGCTGAGGATTCAGCTCAAAGCTACTAACTCCAATGGAGGGTATACAGATACTACTCCCATATGAAGCAGTAGTGGGGTTAGCATATGACCCCAGAGTCCTCTTGGACTGTTCATTCATACTTACTTCCATAATGGAATACAAGCTGAGAATTTATATGTTGAGAATTATTTATTTTATAATAGTGGAATAAAAAAAGTGGAATATATAAAAAAAATATTTTGAAAATATTTTGTGAAAATTTTTTCGAAAAATTTGAAATTGAAAATTGAAGTTTATATTAAAAATTTCGAAAAAGTAGTTTTAAAAATAGTTGGAAAATAAAATTTTTTTTTTTTGAATTTTGAATTTTATGATGAAAGAGAAAAACACACAAAAGACACAAGATTAAAAAATTTTTAGATCTAATGCTCCTTATTTTCGAAAATTTTTGGAGGGAAAACACCAAGGAACACCAAACTTAAAAATTTTAAGATCAAGACACAAGAAAAACTCAAGAACACTTTGAAGATTCACAAGAACACCAAGAACAAAAGGAAGAACACCAAACTTAAAATTTTTTAGAAAACTTTAATAAAATTTTCGAAATTATGAAAAGATTAACAAGAAAACACCAAACTTAAAGTTTGGCACAAGATTAAATCAAGAAAAATTATTTTTGAAAAAGATTTTCAAAAGTACTGGTGCTCCCTCATCAAGAATATAAACCAATGCTTTAGCCAATTGGGAATAAATATGACACTTGGTGCAGATGTTCCAATTAGTGCTTTAAAAGGAACACAAGTGAAACAAGAAAAGACACAAAGCAAGAAAAACTCAAGATCAAACAAGAAAAATAAGCAAGAACAACTTGAAGATTAATGAAGAACAAAGATCACAAGTCGAAAATTTTAAAGAAAAATATGAGATATGCAATTGACACCAAACTTAGAACAAGACACTAAAACTCACGAAAATTAGCAATTAATTAAAAGAAAATAATAAATTTTGAAAAGAAATTTTTGAAAAGAAACTATCCTATCAAGATTTAATGACTCTATAACAATAAAAATAAGAATAAAAATAAAAATAAATTATTCCTAATCTAAGAAATAAAATAAGCCTTCAATTGTCCAAACTCAATAATCCCCGGCAACGGCGCCAAAAACTTGGTGGACGAAATTGTGATCCTTAATTAATGACTCTTTGGCATGTGCCAAAGAGAACTAATTCAACTAACTGATTACTTTCTTTTCACAATTCCGTTCAACTAACCAGCAAGTGCACTGGGTCGTCCAAGTAATACCTTACGTGAGTAAGGGTCGATCCCACGGAGATTATTGGTTTGAAGCAATCAATATTTATTTTATTAATCTTAGTTAGGATGTCAACAAGGTTATTTGGATTTTACTTGTAAGAGGCCAAACTATTTAAAATTGTAAGTTGGAATAATAAAGAATAAAAGTGTTACTTGTTGTGCAGTGATGAGAAATATGTTGGAGTTTTGGAGATGCTTTGTCCTCTGAACTTCAACTCTTCCTTGAAATCCTTCAACACACGCAAGGTCCGTTCATGGCAAGCTCTATGTAGGGTATCACCGTTGTCAATGGCTACCTCCCATCCTCTCAGTGAAAACGTTCCTATGCTCTGTCACAGCACGGCTAATCATCTGTCGGTTCTCAATCAGGTTGGAATAGAATCCATTGATTCTTTTGCGTCTGTCACTAACGCCCAGCCCTCAGGAGTTTGAAGCACGTCACAGTCATTCAATCCCAGAATCCTACTCGGAATACCACAGACAAGGTTTAGACTTTCCGGATCCTCATGAATGCCGCCATCAATCCGGCCTATACCACGAAGATTCTGTTGGGGAATCTAAGAGATATTCATTCAGTCTAATGTAGAACGGAGGTGGTTGTCAGGCACACGTTCATAGATTGAGGAAGGTGACGAGTGTCACGGATCATCACCTTCTTCACAATTAAGCGCGAATAAACATCTTAGATAAGAACAAGCGTGTTTGAATGGAAAACAAAGGAATTGTATTAAATCATCGAGACGCTGCAGAGCTCCTCACCCCCAACAATGGAGTTTAGAGACTCATGCCATCACAAAGTATGTAATTCAGATCTGAAAATGTCATGAGGTACAAGGAATGTCTGTAAAAGTTGTTTAAATAGTAAACTAGTAACCTAGGTTTACAGAAAAATGAATAAACTAAGATAATTGGTGCAGAAATCCACTTCTGGGGCCCACTTGGTGTGTGCTGGGGCTGAGACTAAAGCTTTCCACGTGTAAAGGCCTTTCTTGGCGTCAAACTTCAGATTATGACGTGTTTTGGGCGTTCAACTCCGGATCATGACGTTTTTCTGGCGTTTAACTCCAGACAGCAGCATGAACTTGGCGTTTAACGCCAAGTTACGTCGTCTATCCTCGCGCAAAGTATGGACTATTATATATTGCTGGAAAGCCCTGGATGTCTACTTTCCAACGCCATTGAGAGCGCGCCAATTGGACTCCTGTAGCTCCAAAAAATCCATTTCGAGTGCAGGGAGGTCAGGATCCAACAGCATCAGCAGTCCTTTTTCAGCCTAAGTCAGATTTTTGCTCAGCTCCCTCAATTTCAGCCAGAAAATACCTGAAATCATAGAAAAATACACACACTCATAGTAAAGTCCAGAAATATGATTTTTGCTTAAAAACTAATAATATTTAACTAAAAACTAATTAAAACATGTTAAAATCTACATGAAATTACCCCCAAAAAGCGTATAAAATATCCGCTCATCACCAGTCCAGGTAAGCTTATAAACCGTTTGGCAAAAAACCAGTGAAAAACCGGTCAAACCGGTGGTTAACCGGTGAATCAGCAGAATCGTCTGGTTTTTTGGCGGTTTTGGGTTTAAAATAAACCTTCTAAACGGCGTCGTTTGGTCCTTACAAAAAAAAAGCTTAAACGAACTAATGAAGTGCTGAACCCTAAATCACCCATCTTCTTTAGTCAGTACTCAGCAGCAACTCATCTCTCCTCTCTTCTCTGAGAATCATAGAAGCCACTGATGAGCGGATAATTTATACGCTTTTTGGCATTGTTTTTAGGTAGTTTTTAGTAAGTTCAAGCTACTTTTAGGGATGTTTTCATTAGTTTTTATGTTAAATTCACATTTCTGGACTTTACTATGAGTTTGTGTGTTTTTCTGTGATTTCAGGTAATTTCTGGCTGAAATTAAGGGACTTGAGCAAAACTCTGAAAAAGGCTGACAAAAAGGACTGCTGATGTTGTTGGAATCTGACCTCCCTGCACTCAAAATGAATTTTCTGGAGCTACAGAACTCCAAATGGCGCGCTTTCAACGGTGTTGGAAAGTAGACATCCAGAGCTTTCCAGCAATATATAATAGTCCATACTTTATTCGGAATTTGATGACGTAACTTGGCGTTGAACGCCAAGTACATGCTGCTGTCTGGAGTTAAACGCCAGAAAAACGTCATGATCCGGAGTTGAACGCCCAAAACACGTCATAACTTGGAGTTCAACTCCAATAAAAGCCTCAGCTCGTGGATAGATCAAGCTCAGCCCAAACATACACCAAGTGGGCCCCGGAAGTGGATTTATGCATCAATTACTTACTCATGTAAACCCTAGGAGCTAGTTTATTATAAATAGAACTTTTTACTATCATAATCGCATCCTGGATTGTATTTTGAATCCTGTGATCACGTTTTGGGGGCTGGCCATTCGGCCATGCCTGAACCTTTCACTTATGTATTTTCAACGGTGGAGTTTCTGCACACCATAGATTAAGGGTGTGGAGCTCTGCTGTACCTCAAGTTTCAATACAATTACTATTACTTTCTATTCAATTCTCTTTTATTCTTATTCCAAGATATACGTTGCACTTCAACTTGATGAATGTGATGATCCGTGACACTCATCATCATTCTCACCTATGAACGCGCGTGATTGACAACCACTTCCGTTCTACCTTAGGCCGGGCGCATATCTCTTAGATTCCCCAACAGAATCTTCGTGGTATAAGCTAGATAGATGGCGGCATTCATGAGGATCCGGAAAGTCTAAACCTTGTCTGTGGTATTCCGAGTAGGATTCTGGGATTGAATGACTGTGACGAGCTTCAAAATCGCGATTGCTGGGCGTGATGACAAGCGCAAAAGGATCAATGGATCCTATTCCAACATGATCGAGAACCAACAGCTGATTAGCCGTGCTGTGACATAGCATAGGAACGTTTTCACTGAGAGGATGGGATGTAGCCACTGACAACGGTGATGCCCTACATACAGCTTGCCATGGAAAGGAGTAAGAAGGATTGGATGAATGTAATAGGAAAGTAGAGATTCAAGAGGAGCACAGCATCTCCATACACTTATCTGAAATTCCTACTATTAATTTACATAAGTATCTCTATCCTATTTTATTTTCTGTTTATTTTTATTAATCATATTTGATTTTCTAAATTCCATAATTTTATCCTCCTGACTGGGACTTACAAGATGACCATAGCTTGCTTCATACCAACAATCTCTGTGGGATCGACCCTTACTCACGTAAGGTATTACTTGGACGACCCAGTACACTTGCTGGTTAGTTGAACGGAGTTGTGTCCACACATAAGTGCCATAATAATGATTCCATACAACAACAAAGAATACTACATTGATGTGATCACAATTTCGTCCACCAAGTTTTTGGCGCCGTTGCCGGGGATTGTTCGAGTATGGACAATTGACGGTTCATCTTGTTGCTCAGATTAGGTAATTTTCTTTTCAAAAATCTTTTTCAAAATTTTTCTTTTCTTTTTCGTTTTTCTAAACTTTATTTTCAAAAAAATTAATAAAAATATTAAAAAAATTAGAAAATCATAAAAAACCAAAAATATTTTGTGTTTCTTATTTGAATCTTGAGTCAATTTTAAGTTTGGTGTCAATTGCATGCTTTAAAAAATTTTTCTTGCATTTTTTCGAAAATCCATGCATTCATAGTGTTCTTCATGATCTTCAAGTTGTTCTTGACAAGTCTTCTTGTTTGATCTTGATGATTTCTTGTTTTGTATTGTTTGTTGTTTTTCATGTGCATCTTGGCATTCATTTTTTCCAAGCATTAAAAATTTCTAAGTTTGGTGTCTTGCATGTTTTTTTTGCATCAAAAATTTTTCAAAATTATGTTCTTGATGTTCATCATGATCTTCAAAGTGTTCTTGGTGTTCATCTTGACATTCATAGCATTCTTGCATGCATTCATTGTTTTGATCTAAAAATTTCATGCATTAAGTATTTTTGTTGTTTTTCTCTCTCTTAATTAAAAATTCAAAAATCAAAAAAATATCTTTTCCTTATTTCCCTCCAAAATTTCGAAATTTTGGGATTGACTTGGTCAAAAATTTTCAAAATTAGTTGTTTCTTACAAGTCAAGTCAAAATTTCAATTTTAAAAATCTTATCTTTTCAAAATCTTTTTCAAAATCATATCTTTTCTATTTTTTTTTCTTATTTTCGAAAATTTAAAAAAAAAATTATTTTTCAAAATCTTTTTCTTATCTTTTATATCATATTTTCAAAAATATGCTAACAATTAATGTGATTGATTCAAAAATTTGAAGTTTGTTACTTTCTTGTTAAGAAAGGTTCAATCTTTAAATTCTAGAATCTTATCTTGTAGTTTCTTGTTAGTTAAGTCATTTTAAAAATTAAATCTTTTTCAAAATATCTTTTTCTTCAAATTTTTATCTTATCTTTTTTATCTTATCCTTCTCAAAATTTTATCTTTTTCAAAATTTGATTTCAAAATATCTTATCTAACTTCTTATCTTCTTATCTTTTTAACATTTGATTTCAAATCTTTTTCAATCAACTAACTAACTTTTTGTTTGTTTCTTATCTTTTTCAAAACCACCTAACTACTTTTCCCTCTCTAATTTTTGAAAATATCTCACCCCTTTTTCAAAAATTCTTTTTAATTAACTAATTGTTTCATGTTTTAATTTTAATTACATTTTATCTCCAATTTTCGAAAATCACTAACCCTTTTTTTTTAAATTATTTTCGAATTCTCTTCCTCTTCTCTTCTTCTATTTAATTATTTAATCACTAACACTTCTCTTCACCTCTCTTCATCCAAAAAAAAAAAAATCCGAATCTCCTTCTTCATTCTTCTACCCCTTCTTTTTCTACTAACATAAAGGAATCTCTATACTGTGACATAGAGGATTCCTCTTTCTTTTCTTGTTTTCTTCTCTTTCATATGAGCAGGAACAAGGATAAAGGCACTCTTGTTGAAATTGATCCAGAACCTGAAAGGACTCTGAAGAGAAAATTAAGAGAAGCTAAATTACAACAATCCAGAAACAACCTTTCAGAAATTTTCGAACAAGAGAAGGAGATGGCAGCCGAAAATAATAATAATGCAAGGAGAATGCTTGGTGACTTCACAAAGCCAACGTCCAAGTTTGATGGAAGAAGCATCTCCATTCCTGCCATTGGAGCCAATAACTTTGAGCTTAAGCCTCAACTAGTTGCTTTAATGCAACAAAACTGCAAGTTTTATGGACTTCCATCTGAAGATCCTTATCAGTTTTTAACTGAGTTCTTGCAGATCTGTGAGACTGTAAAGACGAATGGAGTTGATCTTGAAGTCTACAGACTCATGCTTTTCCCTTTTGCTGTAAGAGACAGAGCTAGAGTATGGTTGGATTCACAACCCAAGGATAGCCTGGACTCATGGGATAAGCTTGTCACTGCATTCTTAGATAAATTCTTTCCTCCTCAAAAGCTGAGCAAGCTGAGAGTGGATGTTCAAACCTTCAAACAAAAAGATGGTGAATCCCTCTATGAAGCTTGGGAAAGATACAAGCAGCTGACCAAAAGATGTCCATCTGACATGTTTTCATAATGGACCATTTTAGATATATTCTATTATGGTCTCTCTGAATTTTCGAAAATGTCATTGGACCATTCTGCAGGTGGATCTATTCACCTGAAGAAAACGCCTGAAGAGGCTCAAGAACTTATTGACATGGTTGCAAATAACCAGTTCATGTACACCTCTGAGAGGAATTCCGTGAACAATGGGATACCTCAGAAGAAAGGAGTTCTTGAAATTGATACTCTGAATCCCATATTGGCTCAGAACAAGGTGTTGACTCAACAAGTCAACATGATCTCTTAAAATCTGAATGGATGGCAACATGCATCCAACAGCACTAGAGAGGCAGCTTTTGAAGAAGCTTATGATCCTGGAAACCCTGCCATGGCAGAGGTTAATTACATAGGTGAACCTTATGGAAACACCTATAACTCATCATGGAGAAATCATCTAAATTTCTCATGGAAGGATCAACAAAAGCCTCAACAAGGCTTTAACAATGGTGGACGCAACAGGCTGGGCAATAGCAAGCCATATCCATCATCTTCTCAGCAACAGACAGAGAATTCTGAACAAAACACTTCTAATTTAGCCAATGTAGTCTCTGATCTGTCAAAAGCCACTTTCAGTTTCATGAGTGAAACAAGATCCTCCATTAGAAATCTGGAGGCACAAGTGGGCCAGGTGAGTAAAAAAGTCATTGAAACTCCTCCCAGTACTCTCCCAAGCAATACAGAAGAAAATCCAAAAGGAGAGTGCAAAGCCATTGACATAGTCAATATGGCCGAATGCACAAGAGAGGAGGAGGACGAAAATCCTAGTGAGGAAGACCTCCTGGGACGTCCCTCAAGCAAGAAGGAGTTTCCTATTAAGAATCCAAAGGAATCTGAGGCTCATACAGAGACCATAGAGATTCCATTGAATCTCCTTCTGCCATTCATGAGCTCTGAAGACTATTCATCCTCTGAAGAGGATGAAGATGTGACTGGAGAGCAAGTTGCTCAATACTTAGGAGCTATCATGAAGCTGAATGCCAAGTTATTTGGTAATGAGACTTTGGAAAGTGAACCTCCCTTGCTCATTAATGAACTGGATACTTGGATTCAGAAAATTCTACCTCAAAAAAAACAAGATCCTGGCAAGTTCTTAATACCCTGTACCATAGGCACCATGATCTTTGAAAAGGCTCTGTGTGATCTGGGGTCAGGGATAAATCTAATGCCACTCTCTGTAATGGAGAAGCTGGGGATCATTGAGGTACAACCTGCCTTGTTCTCATTACAACTGGCAGACAAGTCATTGAGACAAGCTTATGGAATAGTAGAGGACGTGTTAGTAAAGGTTGAAGGCCTTTACATCCCTGCTGATTTCATAATCTTAGACACTAGGAAGGAAGGGGATGATTGCATCATCCTTGGAAGACCTTTCCTAGCCACAGCAGGAGCTGTGATAGATGTTAACAGAGGAGAATTAGTCCTTCAATTGAATGGGGAATACCTTGTGTTTAAGGCACAAAGCCATCCCTCTGTGACAGAAGAGAGTAAGCATGAAGAGCTTCTCTCAGTTCAGGGTCAAGAAGAGCCCACAAAGTCAAACTCTAAGTTTGGTGTTGTGAGGCCACAACCAAACTCTAAGTTTGGTGTTAAGATCCCATATCCAAACTCTAAGTTTGGTGTGGACAACTATACAACATTGACCTGATCACCTTGTGGCTCCATGAGAGCCACTGTCAAGCTATTGACATTAAAGAAGCGCTTGTTGGGAGGCAACCCAATTTTATTTATCTAATTTTATTTTATTTTATTGTTATTTTATGTTTTATTAGGTACATGATCATGAGGAGTCACGAAAAAAATCATAAAAATTAAAAACAGAATCAAAAACAGCAGAAGAAAAAATTTACACCCTGGAGGACGCACAGGCTGGCGTTCAACGCCAATAAGATGCATCTGGCTGGCGTTCAACGCCAGAACAGAGCACCATTCTGGCGCTGAATGCCAGAAACAAGCAACATTCTGGCGCTGAACGCCAGGAATGTGCCCAGAGAGGAAAAACTGGCGCTGAACGCCAGTAACAAGCATGAAACTGGCGTTCAACGCCAGAAACATGCTTTACATGGGCGTTGAATGCCCAGAAGGTGCACCAATGGGCGTTTAAATGCCAGAATGATGCACAAAGGCATTTTACATGCCTATTTGGTGCAGGGATGGAATTCTTTGACACCTCAGGATCTGTGGACCCCACAGGATCCCCACCTACCATATTCCCACCTTACCTTTTAATCCTAATCACACTCTCCTAATCCAAATTCACTCTTCCCCATGTCACACTTCCTAACACCTTTCACCAATCACCTCAATTCCTCTTCCCAATTACCCCATTCACCACTCACATCCATCCACTCTTCCCCATAAACCCCACCTACCTTCAAAAATTCACACCAATTTCCCTCTCATTCCCACCCAAATGGCCGAACATACCCCCTCCCTCTCCCTATAAATACCCTTTCTTTCTTCTTCATTTTCACACAACACAAACCCCTTCTTCTTCACCTAAAACCGAACCTACCTTTCTCCCTCTCTACCATATTTTCTTCTTCTTCTTCTTCTCTTCTTTCTTTTATTGCTCGAGGGCGAGCAAATTTTAAGTTTGGTGTGGTAAAAGCATAAGCTTTTCTTTGTTTTTCCATTACCAATGGCACCTAAGGCCGGAATATCCTCTAGAAAAGGAAAAGGGAAGACAAAAGCTTCCACCTCCGAGTCATGGGAGATGGAAAGATTCATCTCCAAGAGCCATCAAGACCACTTCTATGATGTTGTGGCAAAGAAGAAGGTGATCCCTGAGGTCCCTTTCAAGCTCAAGAAAAATGAGTATCCGGAGATCCGACATGAAGTCTGAAGAAGAGGTTGGGAAGTCTTAACCAACCCCATACAACAAGTTGGAATCTTAATGGTTCAAGAGTTCTATGCCAATGCATGGATCACTAGGAACCATGATCAAGGTATGAATCCGAGTTCAAAGAATTATCTCACAATGGTTCGGGGGAAATACTTGGATTTCAGTCCGGAAAATGTGAGGTTGGCATTCCACTTGCCCATGATGCAAGGTGATGAACGCCCCTACACTAGAAGGGTTAACTTTGATCAAAGGTTGGACCAAGTCCTTATGGACATTTGTGTGGAAGGAGCTCAATGGAAGAGAGACTCCAAAGACAAGCCAGTCCAACTAAGAAGACTGGACCTCAAGCCTATAGCTAGAGGATGGTTGGAGTTCATTCAACGCTCCATCATTCCTACTAGCAACCGATCTGAAGTTACTGTGGATCGGGCCATTATGATTCATGGCATCATGATTGGAGAGGAAGTAGAAGTTCATGAGGTCATCTCCAATGAAATCTACAAAATAGCCGACAAGCCTTCACCTATGGCACGGCTAGCTTTTCCTCACCTTATTTGCCATCTATGTTACTCAGCTGGAGTTATCATAGAAGGAGACATCTCCATTGAGGAGGATAAGCCCATCACCAAGAAGAGGATGGAGCAAGCAAGAGAAGCCCCTCACGGTTCTCAAGAGGTGCATGAGGAAGCTCACCATCAAGAAATCCCTGAGATGCCTCAAGGGATGCACTTTCCTCCAACCAACTATTGGGAGCAACTCAACACTTCCTTAGAAGGTTTGAGCCACAATGTGGAACAATTAAGGGTGGAACATCATGAGCACTCCATCATTCTCCAAGAAATAAGAGAAGATCAAAAAGCAATGAGGGAGGAGCAACAAAGGCAAGGAAGGGACATAGAAGAGCTAAAGAACATCATTGGTCCTTCAAGAAGAAGACGCCACTAAAGGTGGATTCATTCCTTGTTCTTTACTTCTTTCTGTTTTCGGTTTTTAATGTTATGTTTATCTATGTTTTGTGTCTTTATTTCATGATCATTAGTATGTAACCCTGCCTTAAAGCTATGAATAAAATCCATTAATCCTTCACTTCTCTTAAATGAAAAATGTTTTAATTCAAAAGAACAAGAAGTACATAAATTTCAAAAATAGCTCTTGAATTTAATTTAATTATATTGATGTGGTGACAATGCTTTTTGTTTTCTGAATGAATGCTTGAACAGTGCATATGTCTTTTGAACTTGTTGTTTATGAATGTTAAAACTGTTGGCTCTTGAAAGAATGATGAACAAAGAGAAATGTTATTGATGATCTGAAAAATCATGAAATTGATTCTTGAAGCAAGAAAAAGCAGTGAAAAAAAAAAAGAGAGAAGGAGCAATAGAAAAAGCCACGAGCCCTTAAAACCAAAAGGCAAGGGTAAAAAGGATCCAAGGCTTTGAGCATCAATGGATAGGAGGGCCCAAGGAAATAAAATCCAGGCCTAAGCGGCTAAATCAAGCTGTCCCTAACCATGTGCTTGTGTCATGAAGGTCCAAGTGAAAAAGCTTGAGACTGAGTGGTTAAAGTCGTGATCCAAAGCAAAAGAGTGTGCTTAAGAGCTCTGGACACCTCTAACTGGGGACTCTAGCAAAGCTGAGTCACAATCTGAAAAGGTTCACCCAGTTATGTGTCTGTGGCATTTATGTATCCGGTGGTAATACTGGAAAACAAAGTGCATAGGGCCACGGCCAAGACTCATAAGAAGCTGTGTTCAAGAATCAACATACTTAACTAGGAGAATCAATAACACCATCCGAAATTCTAAGTTCCTAGAGAAGCCAATCATTCTAAACTTCAAAGGAAAAAGTGAGATGCCAAAACTGTTCAGAAGCAAAAAGCTACAAGTCCCGCTCATCTAATTAGAATTAATATTCATTGATATTCTGGAATTTATAGTATATTCTCTTCTTTTTATCCTATTTGATTTTCAGTTGCTTGGGGACAAGCAACAATTTAAGTTTGGTGTTGTGATGAGCGGATAATTTATACGCTTTTTGGCATTGTTTTTAGGTAGTTTTTAGTAAGTTCAAGCTACTTTTAGGGATGTTTTCATTAGTTTTTATGTTAAATTCACATTTCTGGACTTTACTATGAGTTTGTGTGTTTTTCTGTGATTTCAGGTAATTTCTGGCTGAAATTAAGGGACTTGAGCAAAACTCTGAAAAAGGCTGACAAAAAGGACTGCTGATGTTGTTGGAATCTGACCTCCCTGCACTCAAAATGGATTTTCTGGAGCTACAGAACTCCAAATGGCGCGCTCTCAACGGTGTTGGAAAGTAGACATCCAGAGCTTTTCAGCAATATATAATAGTCCATACTTTATTCGGAATTTGATGACGTAACTTGGCGTTGAACGCCAAGTACATGCTGCTGTCTGGAGTTAAACGCCAGAAAAACGTCATGATCCGGAGTTGAACGCCCAAAACACGTCATAACTTGGAGTTCAAATCCAATAAAAGCCTCAGCTCGTGGATAGATCAAGCTCAGCCCAAACATACACCAAGTGGGCCCCGGAAGTGGATTTATGCATCAATTACTTACTCATGTAAACCCTAGGAGCTAGTTTATTATAAATAGAACTTTTTACTATCATAATCGCATCCTGGATTGTATTTTGAATCCTGTGATCACGTTTTGGGGGCTGGCCATTCGGCCATGCCTGAACCTTTCACTTATGTATTTTCAACGGTGGAGTTTCTGCACACCATAGATTAAGGGTGTGGAGCTCTGCTGTACCTCAAGTTTCAATACAATTACTATTACTTTCTATTCAATTCTCTTTTATTCTTATTCCAAGATATACGTTGCACTTCAACTTGATGAATGTGATGATCCGTGACACTCATCATCATTCTCACCTATGAACGCGCGTGATTGACAACCACTTCCGTTCTACCTTAGGCCGGGCGCATATCTCTTAGATTCCCCAACAGAATCTTCGTGGTATAAGCTAGATAGATGGCGGCATTCATGAGGATCCGGAAAGTCTAAACCTTGTCTGTGGTATTCCGAGTAGGATTCTAGGATTGAATGACTGTGACGAGCTTCAAACTCGCGATTGCTGGGCGTGATGACAAGCGCAAAAGGATCAATGGATCCTATTCCAACATGATCGAGAACCAACAGCTGATTAGCCGTGCTGTGACAGAGCATAGGAACATTTTCACTGAGAGGATGGGATGTAGCCACTGACAACGGTGATGCCCTACATACAGCTTGCCATGGAAAGGAGTAAGAAGGATTGGATGAATGTAATAGGAAAGTAGAGATTCAAGAGGAGCACAGCATCTCCATACACTTATCTGAAATTCCCACTATTAATTTACATAAGTATCTCTATCCTATTTTATTTTCTGTTTATTTTTATTAATCATATTTGATTTTCTAAATTCCATAATTTTATCCTCCTGACTGGGACTTACAAGATGACCATAGCTTGCTTCATACCAACAATCTCTGTGGGATCGACCCTTACTCACGTAAGGTATTACTTGGATGACCCAGTACACTTGCTGGTTAGTTGAACGGAGTTGTGTCCACACATAAGTGCCATAATAATGATTCCATACAACAACAAAGAATACTACATTGATGTGATCACAATTTCGTCCACCAGCCACCACCATCAATCGAGCATCCCACCACCACAGTGTCCCGTAGCCACGGCGTCTCGCGGCCACCGCGTCTTGCAGTCACTGCGTTCTGCAGCCACAACAGCGATGGGTTTGACCACCGCAGCCACCACCACCGCAGCCCGCCGCCGCCGCAACGCACAGCCACCGTGCTTCTCAGTCCGCTCAATGGCTCACTCTGCTTCCCATTTCAACAAAATCACCATCCAAAGGGACAACACCGTTAGTTTTCTTTCCCTTTCCCTTTCCCATTCATTTTCCAGGTTTTCAGTTTTGGACTCGGAGTCTTTATTTTATTGTGTACATCCACTTTGTAAATTGTGTTATCAATATCATATTTTTAAGCAAATTATAGGGTTTCGAATGCAATACTACTTTGTATGCTATGCACCTGTTCTAAGAAAATTCTAGGTTCCTAATATGCGGTATTTGTTTTCAATTATTAGACATTTGATGCATACGTCGTTGGCAAAGAAGATGCTCCTGGAATTGTTGTTCTTTAGAAGTGGTGCGTTGTGGTTTTTGAGATCAAGAATCATGCTGTTAAGATTTCTCAGCTAGGTCCTGGATTTAAAGCTCTTCTTCCAAGGTAAGATAACGGTGCTTTCATAAGATTTGCTGATCTTTATTCTTTATCCGTTATATGATATTATAATCTTCAATTGGATAACTGATGATGAGTGATGAAAATTGAAATTACTTCCAATGTTCTTTTTTTGTCAGAAAATTGCTTGCATTGTTCCAGTCTGTATAAAGGAAAGGTTGGTCTTGATGTCACGGAAGCCCAGCATTTGATGGATGGGCTCGATTGACAAGGCGCTGTAAAGGATATAGAGGCCTCGGTTAACTGGCTTAAAGCAAATGGTTCAAAGAAGGTTTGTTACCATTAATTTGTTTTGAAGATGATCTGATGGATATGTTAATTTCTTCACTAGTTTTTGACTTTTGTAATTTTATGATCATTCCCTGGTTGACTTGAACCTACAAAAGCATAAATTAGCCTTAGCTTTATGATTTGAAGTAAATTAGTTTGAAACTTTTGGTGATACTTCTGAAGATGATGGCTTTGGATTACCTGTTTATGATAGAGATATTGGAACACTTAATGATGATTATGATTTGTGATGAGTTGCACCTTTGATTAGTTGAGAACTTGTTAGTATATGTTTCTTTTGATAGTAAAACATTATGTGTTTGTCATTATATGCATTTTGTTGTTTTTAGTTATGAACTTTGAAGTTGTTTGTAAACTTCTAATATTAAATTATAGATGATTTATTACGTGAAATTTTAAATTTTATTAAGTTAGAAATTATTGAAATTATATATTTAAAATTATATATAAATTTTTTAATAATTTTATTTAATATTTAATTAAACCAGTTGAACTCCGGTTGAACCCCGGTTGAACCCCGGTCGAACCATTAAACCATTGAAACAGTGACCTCACCGGTTTATTGACCGGTCCAGTTTTCGCAACCTTGTTCTGCTTTCCTACTGTCTTCTTCTTCACGCACGCAGGTCTCCTTCCATGGCAAGCTGTATATTGGTGGATCACCGTTGTCAATGGCTACCAGCCATCTTCTCAATGAAAAGGGTCCATGTACATGGCTAATCATCTGTTGGTTCTCACGAATGTTGGAATAGTATCCATTGATCCTTTTGCGTCTGTCACCACGCCCCGCATTCATGAGTTTGAAGCTTGTCATAGTCATCCCTTCCCGGATACTACTCAGAATACCACGGACAAGGTTTAGACTTTTCGGATCTCAGAAATGCTGCCAATTGGTTCTAGCTTATACCACGAAGACTCTGGAATCACGGATTGAACGCTTTGTTGTCAGGAGAGGCAGTCAAACTCGTGAACCAGAAACCCAAGAGATAAACATTCAATCTAAGGTAGAACGGAAGTGGTTGTCAGGCACGCGTTCATAGGTTGATAATGGTGATGAGTGTCACGGATCATCACATTCATCATGTTGAAGTGCGAATGGATATCTTAGAATAGAAACAAGTGTGATTGAATAGAAAACAGAAATGTTTGCATTAATTCATCGAGACACAGCAGAGCTCCTCACCCCCAACTATGGGGTTTAGAGACTCGTGCCATAGAAGGTACAAATTTAGATGTAAAATGTCATGAGGTACAAAATAAATCTCTAAAAGTAGTTTTTATACTCAACTAGTAACCTAGGTTTACAGAAAATGAGTAAACTAAGATAGATAGTGTAGAAATCCACTTCTGGGGCCCACTTGGTGTGTGCTGGGGCTGAGCATTGAAGCTTTCACGTGCATAGACTATTCTTGGAGTTAAACGCCAGTTTGTAACCTGTTTTTGGCGTTTAACTCTGGTTTGTAACTTGTTTCTGGCGTTTAACGCCAGAATAGGGCAGAAAGTTGGCATTAAACGCCTGTTTGCGTCGTCTAAACTTGGGCAAAGTATGGACTATTATATATTGCTGGAAAGCTCTGGATGTCTAATTTCCAACGCAATTAATAGCGCGCCATTTGGACTTCTGTAGCTCCAAAAATTCTATTTCGAGTGCAGGGAGGTCAGAATCCAACAGCATCTGCAGTCTTTTTTCAGCCTCTGAATAAGATTTTTGCTCAGGTTCCTCAATTTCAGCCAGAAAATACCTAAAATCACAGAAAAATACATAAACTCATAGTAAAGTTCAGAAATGTGATTTTTGCATAAAAACTAATAAAAATGTACTAAAAAGTAACTAGATTATACTAAAAACTATGTGAAAACACCCCCAAAAAGCGTATAAAATATCCGCTCATCACAAAACCAAACTTAAACTGTTGCTTGTCCCCAAGCAACTAGATAAATAAAATAGGATAGTACGAGGATCAAGAGGCAATCTCAGAGTTTTTCATGAAGCTCAATTCTAATTAGATGAGCGGGACTAGTAGCTTTTTGCTTCTGAACAGTTTTGGCATCTCACTTCATCCCTTGAAGTTTAGAATGATTGGCATTCATAGGAACTCGGAATTCATATAGTGTTATTGATTCTCCTAGTTTAGTATGTTGATTATTGAACACAGCTACTTTATGAGTCTTGGCCGTGGCCCTAAGCACTTTGTCTTCCAGTATTACCACCGGATACATAAATGCCACAGACACATAACTGGGTGAACCTTTTCAGATTGTGACTTAGCTTTGCTAAAGTCCCTAATTATAGGTGTCTAGAGTTCTTAAGCACACTCTTTTGGATCATGACTTTAACCACTCAGTCTCAAGCTTTTCACTTGGACCTGCATGCCACAAGCACATGGTTAGGGACAGCTGGGTTCAGCCGCTTAGGCCGGGATTTTATTCCTTTAGGCCCTCCTATCCATTGATGCTCAAAGCCTTGGATCCTTTTTACCCTTGCCTTTTGGTTTTAAGGGCTGTTGGCTTTTTTTTCACTGCTTTTTCTTGCTTCAAGAATCAATTTTATAATTTTTCAGATTATCAATAACATTTCTCTTTTTCATCATTTTTTCAAGAGCCAACAGTTTTAACATTCAAAAACAACAAGATAAAAAATATGCACTGTTTAAGCATTCATTCAGAAGACAAAAAGTGTTGCCACCACATATAAATAATTTGAATTTTTCCTATTAAGAACTCAAAAAAAAAAATTGCCTCCTTATTCTAAAATTATCTGCTATTTTATTCATGTTTAATGATGATGAGAAAAATAAATTTTAGCTTACTTGGAGATGATAAAAATAAAAATAAGAATACTAATCACTACTACTCATATGACTCCTAAGATAGATTTCTAATAGCAGAAGTTATCACAGAATTAATATTAGGACTTAACAACTTTTATTTTGGGAGATGGATGCTCCTTCAATTTGTGGGTTGTCTGGACCTTCAAGGGAAAGTTTCTGGCGCTTCAGCTCCTGTAGTTCACGCCCTTGCTTCTCCTGTTCCTTAAGCAGTTTGCAGATTATAAAATTTTGATTTTGCTATTCTTCCTTGAGTTGATGCGTAGTTTCTTGCAGCTTGGTGACAGATGCTTCTAGGCGGGTCCAGTAGTCAATCTGAGGGATTTCTGGGAGGAACTCGTGCGCCCTCCTTTTGATAGAGTTTTCTTGCACTTGTTGTCCCTCCATTGACTTCTTGGTGATTGGATGTTCGATTGGATGAACTCATCTACTCCCATCTTCACCCCAGCCTCTTTACATAGCAGAAAAATCAAATTTGGGTAAGCCAATTTGGCATCCTTAGAGTTTTTATTTGCAATTGTGTAGAGCTCACAAGAAATCAGTTGATGAACTTCCACTTCGTTTCCTTGCATAATGCAATGGATCATCACTGCTCTCTTGATAGTAATTTCGGAGCGGTTGCTGATAGGCAGTATGGAACGCCCAATGAAATCTAGCCAGCCCCTAGCAATTGGTTTGAGATCCCCTCTCTTGAGTTGATTTGGAACACCTTTTGTGCTGGTTGTCCACTTGGTTCCAGGGATGCATATGTCCTCTAGAATTTGGTCCAAGCGCTTATCATCACACACCATTCTCCTATTAAAGGATTCTGGATCATCTTGTAGTTGAGGTAGCTTGAAGACCTCTCTTATTTTGTCAAGGTGGAAGTAAATCATCTTCCCTCTGACCATGGTTCGAAAGGTATAGAAAGCGGTTCTAGTCATTATCTGCCTCTCTGTTTGCCACAGATTTGAGTAAAACTCCTGAACTATGTTTCTACCCACTTTTGTCTCAAGATTAGCTAGAATTTCCCAGCCTCTATTTCAAATTTGCTCTTGGATCTCCGGATATTCGTCTTCTTTCAGATCAAATTTTACTTCCGGGATCACTGACCTTAGACCCATTATTTTATGGTAATGATCCGAAGGTTCCTTAGTTAAGAACCTTTCTTGATTCCAAAATGGTCTTGGATTATTCTCTTTCTTGCCTCTTGAAGTGGTTTGTTTTCCCTTAGGAGCCATGATCTTAGTGAGTCTTAGCTCAGTGATCACGCAAAACACACCAAACATAGAGGTTTGCTTGTCCTCAAGCAAAAGAAAGGAAAGGAGAGGAGAAGGAGGAGAGCCAAATTCGAATTTGTGGAGGAGAGGGGGTGGCCGAATGTTAATTTAAAAGGAAGGGGTGGGTTCAAAATTTTTTGACAAAGATATGATAGAAGATATGATTTGTAAAAAGATAATTATGATATGCAAAAGATGTAATTTTAAAATTGAAAAGATAGGAGAGAGTTTTGGAAAAGATAAATCTAAATTTGAAAAGATAGTATGATGAGTTGACAAAAAAGATTTAAAAAGATATTAAAAAGATATATGCATTTTGAAAAAGATTTGTAAAGAAGAAAAGATTTTTAGGATTAAAAGTTATTTTTTTGAAATTTGAAATTAAAAGATGAGGATTTGTAATATGTTTATGCAAGAAATTATGGATGAAAACATAAAAAATAAAAAAATTGGGTTGGAAAACAAAATCACCTCCCCTCCACGTTCTTGGCGTTAAACGCCCAAACACTGCTTGTTTTTGGCGTTTAACGCCCAATTGCTGCTTGTTTTGGGCATTTAACGCCCAGCCAGATACCCTGGCTGGCGTTAAACGCCAGAAAGTCTTTTATCATTGGGCGTTTTTCTAAACACCCAGGATGCTGTAGTTTTGGCGTTAAACGCCCAGAATGGCACCCATTCTGGTGTTTAACGCCCAGAAGTTGCTTGTTTTGGGCGTTTAATGCCCAGCTAGGTACCCTGGCTGGCGTTAAACGCTAGAAAGTGCCTCTTACTAGCGTTTTCATGCCAGTGAGCTTTTTTTTCTCTGCTTTCTACTCTGAATCCTTCTGTACCTCTGTGAACTCCTGTAAATGAGAATTAGTTCTGATGATAATTTATTTAACTCCTAAAAATTATTATTTAAATAACAAATAAACTATAGTAATGGCTGGGTTGCCTCCCAGCAAGTGCTTCTTTGTTGTCTTTAGCTGGACCATACTGAACTTTAATCTAGCCTCAGTTTTGAGCATTCTTGCTCAAAATTACTTTCAAGATAATGTTTGACTCTCTGTCCATTAACAATGAACTTTTTGTCAGAATCAATATCCTGAAGCTCTACATATCCATATGGTGACACGCCTGTAATCACATATAGTCCTCTCCACCGGGATTTTTGTTTCCCAGGGAATAGCCTGAGCCTAGAGTTAAACAACAAAACCTTTTGTCCTGGCTCAAAGACTCTGGATGACAGGTTCTTATCATGCCATCTCTTTGCTTTCTCCTTGTAAATTTTGGCATTTTCAAAAGCATTGAGTCTGAATTTCTCTAGCTCATTCAGCTGGAAAAATCTTTTCTCTCCAGCTAATTTGGCATCAAGGTTTAGGAATCTGGTTGCCCATTAGGCTTTATGCTCCAGTTCCACGGGCAGCTGACACGCCTTCCCATATACAAATTGGTATGGAGAAGTTCCTATAGGAGTCTTGAATGCTGTTCTGTATGCCTATAGAGCATCATCCAAACTCTTTGCCCAATCCTTTCTACGGGAAATTACAGTCCGTTCCAGGATTCTTTTCAGTTCTCTATTAGAGACTTCAGCTTGCCCATTGGTCTGTGGATGATATGGAGTTGCCACCTTGTGGCTAATTCCATATCGGACTATGGCAGTATAAAGCTGTTTATTGCAGAAATGAGTGCCTCCATCACTGATTAGAGCTCTAAGGACACCAAATCTGCTAAAGATATATTTCTGGAGAAACTTTAGTACTGTCTAAGTATCGTTAGTGAGTGTTGCAATTGCCTCCACCCATTTAGATACATAGTCTACTGCCACTAGAATGTAAGTGTTTGAGTATGATGGTAGAAAAGGCCCCATGAAGTCAATACCCCATACATCAAACAACTCAATCTCTAAGATCCCTTGTTGAGGCATGGCGTAACCATGAGGCAGATTACCAGCTCACTGGCAACTATCACAGTTACGTACAAACTCTCGGGAGTCTCTATAGATTGTAGGCCAGTAAAACCCACATTGGAGGACTTTGGTGGCTGTTCACTCACCTCCGAAATGTCCTCCATATTGTGATCCATGGCAATGCCATAGGATCTTCTGCACCTCTTCTCTAAGCACGCACCTACGGATTAGTCCGTCTGCGCATCTCTTAAAGAGATATGGTTCATCCCACATGTAGTATTTCGCATCAAAAAGTAATTTTTTCTTTTGCTGCCTGCTGAACTCCTTGGGAATGAATCTTGCAGCTTTATAGTTTGCGATGTTTGCAAACCACGGCACCTCCTAAATGGTAAAGAGTTGCTCATCCAGAAAGGTTTCAGAGATCTCAGTGAGGGGTAGAGACATCTCTTCTACTGGTTCTATCCAGGACAGGTGATCTGCTACTTGATTCTCTGTCCCTTTTCTGTCTCTTATTTCTATATCAAACTCTTGCAGAAGCAACACCCATATTATGAGCCTGAGTTTTGAATCCTGCTTTGTAAGTAGATATTTAAGAGCAGCATGGTCAGTGTACACAGTCACTTTTGATCCTACCAAATAGGATCTGAACTTGTCAATGGCATAAACCACTGCAAGCAATTCCTTTTCTGTGGTTGTGTAATTTTTTGCACGTCATTTAGAACACAGATGGCGTAGTAAATGACGTGCAGAAGCTTGTCATGCCTCTTTCCCAATACTGCACCAATAGCATTGTCACTAGCATCACATATTAGTTCAAATGGTAATGTCTAGTTCGGTGCAGAAATGACAGGCGCTGTGACCAGCTTAGCCTTCAGAGTCTCAAAGGCCTGCAAACACTCTGTGTCAAAGACAAATGGTGTATCACCAACTAGCAGTTTACTCAGAGGTTTTGTGATTTTTGAAAAATCCTTTATAAACCTTTTGTAGAATCCTACATGTCCCAGAAAACTTCTGATTGCCTTAACATTGGTGGGTGGTGGTAATTTTTTTATTACCTCCACTTTAGCTTGATCCACCTCTATGCCTTTGTTCGAAATTTTATGCCCAAGAACAATTCCTTCAGTCACCATAAAGTGACATTTTTCCCAGTTTAAAACTAGGTTAGTCTCTTGGCATCTTTTCAGAACAAGTGCTAGATGATCAAGACAGGGGCTGAATGAGTCTCCAAATACTGAGAAGTCATCCATGAATACTTCCAGAAATTTTTCCACCATATTAGAGAAGATAGAGAGCATGCATCTCTGAAAGGTTGTTGGTGCATTACACAGACCAAAGGGCATTCTTCTGTAGACAAATACTTCAGATGAACATGTGAATGCTGTTTTCTCTTGATCCTAGGGATCTACTGCAATTTGGTTGTAGCCGGAGTAGCCATCCAGAAAGCAGTAATAGTCATGACCTGCTAGCCTTTCTAGCATTTGGTCTATGAATGGTAAAGGAAAATGATCCTTTCTGGTGGCTGTATTGAGTCTTCTGTAGTCAATACACATACACCACCTTGTAACTATTATTGTAGGAACCAGTTTATTTTTTTCATTATGAACCACTGTCATGCCTCCCTTCTTGGGTAGAACTTGGACAGGGCTCACCCAGGGGCTATCAGAAATGGGATAAATAATCCCAGCCTCTAGTAATTTAGTGACCTCTTTCAGCACCACCTCCTTCATGGCTGGATTCAGCTGCCTTTGTGGTTGAACCACTGGTTTGGCATTATCCTCCAGTAGGATCTTGTGCATGCATCTGGCTGGGCTAATGCCCTTGAGATCACTAATGGACCACCCAAGAGCTGTCTTGTGTGTCCTTAGCACCTGAATTAGTACTTTCTCTTCCTGTGGCTCTAAGGCAGAGCTTATGATTACAGGAAAAGTTTCACCTTCTCCCAGAAAAGCATATTTTAGGGATGGTGATAGTGGTTTGAGCTTAGGTTTAGGAGGTTTCTCCTCTTCCTAAGGAATTTTCAGAGGTTCTTTTATTTCCTCTGGTTTCTCCAGATCAGGCTGAACATCTTTAAAGATATCCTCTAGCTCTGATTTGAGACTCTCAGCCATACTGATCTCCTGTACTAGGGAGTCAATAATATCAACACGCATGCAATCTTTTGATGTGTCTGGGTGTTTCATTGCTTCAATAGCATTCAGCCTAAACTCATCCTCATTGACTCTCATGTTTACTTCCCCTTTTTAGACGTCAATGAGGGTTCGTCTAGTTGCTAGGAAAGGTCTTCCTAGAATGAGAGTTGCACTCTTGTGCTCCTCCATTTCCAGTACTACAAAGTCAGTGGGAAAGGCGAATGGCCCCACTATGACAATCATGTCTTCAATCACGCCTGATGGGTATTTAATGGAGCCATCAGCAAGTTGAAGACATATCCTGGTTGGTTTGACCTCTTCAGTCAAGCCAAGCTTTCTGATAGTGGATGCAGAAATTATGTTGATACTTGCCCCAAGATCACATAGAGCTGTCTTGGTACAGGTATCCTCTAATGTGCATGGTATCATAAAGCTTCCAGGATCCTTAAGCTTCTCTGGTAAGCTTTTTAAAATGATTGCACTGCATTTTTCAGTGAGGAGAACTTTTTCAGTTTCTCTCCAATCCTTCTTATGACTTAAGATCGCTTTCATGAACTTAGCATAAGAGGGTATTTGCTCAAGTGCCTCTGCAAACAGAATCTTGATTTTAAGAGTCCTGAGATAGTATGCAAAGCGGGCAAATTATTTATCCTGTTCTGCTTGGCGGAGTTTCTGAGGATAAGGTATTTTGGCTTTGTATTCTTCAACCTTGGTTGCTGCAGGTTTATTTCCTACAGAGGTAGGTTGAGAAGCCTTCTTAAGGGAGTTATTATCAGCACTTGCAAGTGTCTGACCCCTCATAGGCATTTAAACGCCAGGATTGGGGGCTGAATTGGCGTTTAACGCCAGATTCCCTCCCTTTTCTGGCGTTTGAACGATAGAACTGAACATGAGTTGGGCGTTTAACGCCAATTTTTCTCCCTTTTCTGGCATTTGAACGCCAGAACTGGGCGTCCACTGGGCGTTTAACGCCAGTTTTTCACCCCTTTCTGGTGTTTAAACGCCAGAATCATTCCTCTCTGGGCTATTACTGTCCTCAGAGGGATTTTGGATAGCAGTCTGCTCATCCTCTATTATTTGTTCTTTTCTTGGCTTTCTGCTGCTTTGAGTTGAGGTATTCAATGTTTTTCCACTCCTTAATTGAACTTCTTGGCACTCTTCTGTTATCTGTTTTGATAACTGTTGTCTTGTCTGGTCAAGTTGTGCTTCCATATTCCTGTTAGCATCCTTGGTGTCTTGTAACATCTCTTTAAATTCTGCCAACTGTTCTGTCAGATAACATAAATGCTTATTGATTCCAGCAACTTGTTCTAGAGGACTAAGTTCAGTGGATACTGCCTTAGCCACTTCTTTCACTACAAGAAAAGCACCCATTCATGTACACTTGAAAACTGTAGCCAAAAGTGAAAAAAATGATGCCTTAGGCTACGGCTACGCTTTTTGGGCTACGGCTACGATTTTTGGAGTGATTCCTATTCGGCCGTTGCCTATTCTCAAAGGCTACGCTTTTCTGCACCAAGGGCTACGCTTTTGGCGTTTTGGAATAGGCTACGCTTTTCAAGTGATGCTATCCAGGACCAAAGGCTAGGCTTTTCAGCTTTCATTTTTCTAGAATAGGCTACGCTTTTCAACGCTACTGCATCACTCGTAAAGCGTAGCCACATTGTATTCCATAGCTACTTTTTATAAGCGTAGCCTTAGGTCTCTTTTTTTGTATACTATAGCTACAGTAAATAAGTGTAGCCTTAGGTCTTGTTTTTTTTTTTGCACACTATAGCTACTGTATATAAGTGTAGCCTTAGATCTTGTTTTTTTTCTATATATATATATATATATATATATATATATATATATATATATATATATATATAATTATCTAATAATTATTAATACAACATAATAGTTAATATAATTACATGTATAATAATTCTGCATTTTTATTTAAATGAGTTGAATATTACAAAATAAAAATAAATATATAATTATACTAAATAATTTCTCTAAATAACAAATTATCTGTAAATAATATATATTTACAATGATCCAAAAATACTAGAATAGAAATTAATTTTGAATATTCATACATCTCACACTAAATTAAGCATAGCTTTATCAAAATAAGCATGAGATCACTTAGAATTTACTACTAATACTCTACGAAAAACTAAATTAAAATATTATATCCTACATAAATATCTTCTAATAAAAATTATTAGTCAACCATACATATATTCATTCCGAACACTACTCTATCTTAGCCAATAAACCACAATCATAAATAGATTAATCTTCATTATCATCCTCAATATTATCCTGCATAATTATATAGAAAAATAATTAAAAAAACATTTATAATAACATTTGCAATTAGAAAAATAAAAAATTAAAATAATTATATTTAACAAGGCAAAAATTCAGATATAAAATATAAATTAATTGTTCAGATATACTTAATTAGTTTTCAACATTGAGACTTTCATGGAGTGTTTCGCCTTTAATTTCCCTAAGGACAAAGCAGTTTAAAATAAACCACTTGATGCATTTTCAAAGAGAAAAAAAAATACCAATATAAACCAGGATGCCTCTCTCATCAGTAACTGTCCTCTTTACATTACTGCATCATGATTGTTTGAACTTTTAACGAAGTTCCCATTTCGGACTGCAAATAGACTGGCCATCCTACTTTGGAGTATATTTCTATATTTCACTCTCCATATAAATGTTTCCTTATTCTCTTCTCTTCAATTTAAAATAGGAAATAATATCAAAGTTCTAAAACAGGAAAGGAGGAGGAGGGTTGGGTTTAAAACCTTAGGTATCGCTGGTAACTCTAAGACTCTGCAGTTTCAAATACATAAAGATATGACCCCGAAAGCACCAGAAAACATGTTTGCCACGTAGCAACTGAATTCCCAATTCCCTGTAAGATGAGGGCTATTTAGGTTTCTGATTTAACGAAAAAAGTTATTACCTCAAATATAATCGCTAACGGAAACATTTTTAAAAGGTTTGCAGAAATACCTTTGAAACTAGGATTCTACCATCAAAGATTTGGCACTTGAATGGATATACATGTCGATGGGTAACTTGGATGAGGCACTTTAATCTTTAGAAAACCAGAGGCACAAACAGGATAAGAAAAAATTATGCTCAACAAAAATGCGATACAGATCATTACTGTAGTCCAGTTTTGATAAGTACACGACAGACAAACCTGATTAACAAGTACTGCCATTCCACACCTATCAATGACAGAATACACATTATCAGCTTCTTTGGCCCGTGGTAAGCTTATTATTTGTCTATCATGAGTTGGTTTAACCAAACTGCAACTCCCAAAATCAGAGCCACAGTCCATAAAAAAGGCAGCAAAATCACGTCCTGATATGTAAAATCGAGAATAAAGATTATGCCTCTGCTCATCAGACTGGCTTTCCTGTAAAAACACCAAATCATACAAGAGAAGGCCAAACAACTTTGTCAATAAAAAGGCCAAACAACAAAAGTGCAACTCAATTCTCCACAGCTCAAAAGTGCAACTCAATTCCCCACAGCTCAAGCAGCATACCACAGTGTGTAGTGTAAAATGACCAAAGTCCAAAAGAAAATGACTATCACATCTGGTTAAACCACGAGATCTGAGAGGAATTCTAACTTTTGGAGCATCAAGATCAACATCGAATGCAAATCTGAAAGATCAACAAGAAACAGAAATCTGTAAATGAGCCTTCTATGCCTTTCTAAGTTAACCAAAATATTTAATAAGATATTCGAAGTTTGTTCATCTGCTTAAAATCGGTGGAAAATTTCCCCTTGGGGCACAATAACTGCATTAAACTACACATCTCATGAAATGTGGTTCAAGAAGATCCCTACCCTGGAAATTCTTGTTAGAGGCAATAAAGAATTGGATCGGGACACAGGAGAATATGTCTTTAATACTCCGTGCAATTTTCATATTATGTTTGGGAATAACACACGTACAGAAATTATTGTGCATCTTATCTTTTATCCTAGCTTCATGTTATTTTCTTCTTATTTATGGCTACTCTAATCCAGTACCCAATATATTCAAAGTAACAAAAAGATTAAAGATAGAAAATAAAACATAAATAATAAGAAAATAAAGATAAAAACAAAGAGAGATAACCTCCTTTTCTCCTCTAAATCCATCTGAAATTGCTCCTGTGCTCTACGAGTCACTTTCTTAATCTTAAAATTCAGTTTTAAAATCATTACAATTAACCAAAAATTCAGTTTTAACATCATTTTTTAACCAAAAAGGTACCAAAAATTTTCAATCAATCCTACTTGAAAGACACAAGATTCTGCAAAACCACTATTTTTCAAACACAACATAATGATCAGAGAAATTAAAGCTGTATACTTACATTTTTTAGCGAGAGCTTGTTGGGCAGTCCCTGGCAAAAGCCCAGAATACCCACAGTTGTTACAGCTTCCACCACCGCCTCCGCCGTTGTACCTACCACCGCAGCTGTAGCAAGCACCATCACCAACGCCTCTTCCTCCTCTGTATCCACCACCACGCGCAATAACCGCGACCACCACTGCCATAGCTCTTGAATGGCTCTCACAAAAAGCTTTCCCTACAAAAATTTAAATTCAAAATAAGCATGATTACAAGAAAGGCATCAAGCTGATATCCATTTACATAGAATCAGCTTCATAATCCACAATGCATTACAATTTCTAAGAGTTGCATCAAAATTGAAGTTCATATTCTTTCTACAAAAGCACCGCAAACAGAAGTCTTTTATGGAAAATAGCACAACTCAAATTTTATTATTTTTCTTACAACAATTATATTAAATCAAACGTAGTAGAAACATACCAGCCAAGAAGAAACACCAGGCCATTCAGGATACAAATGAATACAACAGTACTTTTCCATCCAGGATTGGTGTAAATAGAAGCTGCAAAATGAATATGAATTTTAATAACAAAAAGATGAAGTACCAAACCATGTTTTTACTTAATGCATGAAAATCAGTTCAATAGTTCATAGCCCCAGAAGTAAAGATAAGATATCCATATGTTTTCTTTTTCTCTAAATTTGCTTCTTCAAAATTCAAAATGTGGACATTGCTTTTACACACATCAACCTTAATATGAAGACTATTAATCACAATCCCAACAGTTCCGATCAATGGCTTTGCAAGCTTTGCAAACATCAAAATACTCATTTCATTTGTGTCCTAATCTAAACCCAGTTTTAGGACTCACTGTGAAATACCAAGAAAATGCTCATTTCATTTGTGTCTGAATCAAAACCTGCCGAATTGCATACTAGGCAGAGCCCCAATAAGATGATGGCGATGTGGATTTTAGCCATTTCGTGCAACCACCTGAATACTGCAACAAGTTCAAGAGGATTTTGATTAATTCCAAGTACATAAAAAAATATGTCAATCGTGTGCATATGCCTCAGATTCAACACATTGAATCTTAAACAAGAACAAACCCCTCTCAATGTATAAAAGAATGCACAGCTTCTAGGACTAGTAGAGATGGATCACTTAAAAGATGGTGCAAAAGAAAACTAAAATGGAACATAATGTTGATTACTCATTGAAGCTGGCAAAGTGCAGTTGGAAACTTGAGCAATTCATTTACTTAGAACCATCAAGATTTAGGATAAAAATTCATTCATGTGATTTCACAGGAACAACTTCAGCTCAAACCATGTGAAAAAATAATTCATGATATAGGGATATCATGAATTAAAACCTAATCATGTCAAATATTCTTAATAAAATATCTAAAACTACTATTTTTCAGGTTATAATATTGAAATGTGAAGGAAGTAAAATCTGATCAACGATAGTTGACCAATGCATCCCTTGAAGACCCATACTAGGAGGGCATGAACCCAATGAAAACTCCTGTAGCTCGACACTTTCCTACAGAATGATTTCCCTAGTTTAGCACGCACATATGAAATTTTCAGCACCTATTGCTTCCGTTTATGCCAAACACAGAAAGGAATCATAACAAATTGAGAATCAGAAGGCGAAACCCCCAAAATTAGAAAACCTAAAATTAGAACCCAAAACCCCCAAAAATTCACAGAACCAATTGAAAATTGATACATACCTTCTGTATCTCAATTAGCCATTGCAGTTCATCATCACTATCAAAATCATACACACCTTCGAACTACAAAGTGAGAGCGAGTTAGAGAATGAGCAAGAAAGAGAGGATACAGAATAGAGAATACTTACCTGGTGACAGAGGATACGACGATGGTGTTGAGCAGTGACAGTGAAGAGATGAGTGGCGACGTAACGGCTTGGAGACGGTGCAGCAGCTCAGCGGCGAGCTCCAATCGACGGTAACGCCACGACAGAGCACAAAGGCAGTGATACATCCCTCCTTCCTCCCTTCGAGTTCCTCGGCGGGGGCACAGAAGCCCGACGGTGGTAGAATGGCGACTTAAACAAGCCCTAGCAGTGGTGGTGGAGCTTCAGCGGCGACGGAGCACCTCCTTTTTCTCTCCTCCATCGCGTTTCCTCTCATCCTCGAGCTCTCTCTCTCACTGGCGCTCGACGACGACGGCGACGGTGGCGGAGCCCTAGACGGCGTCGTCCTCTCTTTCCTTCCTTCCCTTCTCCTCTCTGATTTCTTCTCTCTTTCATGTTTGTGTATGTTGAGTGAGGATGAGAGTGTGTGCTGCACTGCTGCGTGAGTGAGGGGGATGGCCAACAAATTTTTTTACTAAGTGTTTATTGAGGATTCTCATATCATCAGGAGACATTTTAAAAGCGCACCCGAAATAGAATAAATAAGCTACTCTCTAAAAGCGTTCCCTTTGATGAGAAAAATGTATTTATAGATATTTAGATAAAGCTAAGCTTTATAAGTGATTTCTAAAATACCTAAGGCTACACTTTTTAAATGATGCCACAATTGTGTATCCTTTTCTCATATAAAAAGGCAACACGGAGAAAAGCATAGCCTATTGATGTGTGGAAAACGATCCAACACAAAACTCACTGGCAAGTGTACCGGGTCGCATCAAGTAATAAAACTCACGGGAGTGAGGTCGATCCCACAGGGATTGAAGGATTGAGCAATTTTAGTTTAGTGGTTGATTTAGTCAAGCGAATCAAGTTTTGGTTGAGTGATTTTGTATCCAACAGTAAGTAAATGACAGAAAATGTAAAGGGGGAGGGAAGAATTGCAGAAATTAAAGAGAATTGAAAGTAAAGGTGCTGAATCTTAAAGGACAAGAAATTAAATGACCGAAACTTAAAGTGCAAGAAATGTAAATTGCAGTAACTTAAAGTGCAAGAAATATAAATTGCTTGAATGGAAAAGGGATTTGAGGACTGGGAATTCATAATTTAAGCAAGGGAACTTAAATTGCAACAATTATCAAAGCAAGAGATGATTTGAGTTTTGTTAGATCTTAAACAAAAAGGGAAAATAAATTGCAGCAGGGGTTCACAGAAGAACCAAAAGGAAAATGGGATCTCAGGACTCTTAGAGACTAGATAGCAAAGTCTAGATCTCAATTGCCTTCCCAGATCCAAATTCACAAAGCAATTAACAAGAAATTAAATAGGAAGCAGTAAAGGAAATTGGATTCAATTCAATTATGCAGTGAGATAATCAAAGGGATCTTAAATGGAGATTGAGACAGAAATTCCTCAATTCTTCACATCCAAGATTCAAACAAGAAAAATAAAAATGTTCAAGCAAGAACAAGGAAGAAGAGAGATCAATTCTCCTTCCCAATTCTCTAAAATCTCAGTTCCACGCTCTCAAAATCAAGTCTAAAGATGTGAAAATTCAAAAATCCAAAGAAAGGTCCTAATTACATCAAACTATCTCCTATTTATACACTTTCTATTCTTGGATTTTGGAATTTGGATGGGCTTTTGATTTGGTGAAGAAATGAATTAAATTGGATTTTTAATCCAATTTTGAGCCCATGAGAAAGTGGCTTCCAGGAGGCTGCCCTGCCCTTGTGGAGGGCAGAGCAGGAAATGGTGCGTGCGGCTCATTGCGTGCGTGCTTGGTGTGTGTGATGCATCAGGATGCTGCCCTGCCCTTGTGGAGGGCAGGGCAGAGTTTTCATGGTGCGCCAAGCTTGCTGCCTGTGCGCGCTGCTGCTGGCCGAGACTCCCTTGGTGCGTGTCAATCTTGTGCGCTGGCCGTGTACCACAAAATGCTGCCCTGCCCTTGTGGAGGGCAGGGTAATGTTGCCAAAAGGTGGGGTTCCAAGTTCGAAACTTGGTGTAGGCACACGCTGCTTCTTTTTCTTGGTTTTCTTGGCACCAAAGTAAGGCCTAGTTCCTTGCTTCCTCATGGTGCCATGTTCGATCCTGGGAGATTGAAAGCAAGCTTGTGAGTAACGCTCCCCCACTCCCCCTTGCTCATGAGTTCGAACCTTGTGGCAAGCATTGGTAAGCTTTTTCCTTGAATTTATTTCTTTGATGAGCCCGATATTGCTCTTGAGGAGGGTAGGGCAGAGTTTTTGCTCCCTTTGGTCCTTGGCATCAAATTGTGCTCTGTCCTTATTGTGGGCAGGGTAGTGATGCTTTTCAAGGTTTGGCTCATAATGTTGCTCTCCTGGAGGGAAGTGTGCTCTCCTGGAGGGCAGTGTAGCTTCCTCCCTTTCATGCGCCACACTTCTTATCTCTTGGCCACACTTCTTAAGCCACGTTTTTCTTCTTTTCTTCCTTTCTTCACCTACAAGAAACCAAAACAACTACTCAAAGTATCTCTAAATTCATAAGGTTTATAATTCATTAAAAATCAATTAATTTTAGCTCAAACCTCATGATTTAGCATCAATTTAATGGTAGTTGCTTGATTTAAAGAAGTTATGCATTTTCATTCCAAATCACTTACTTAGGATGCAAGAAAGTGCATAAAGACTAGTAAAACAAGTGAAATTAGCTTGAAAAATGGGTATATGATGACCTGTCATCACATATTCTATAAATAGGCTACGCTTTTCAAATGTAGCTTAAAAAAAGTGTGGCTGAATGGGTCTTTTTCTTGTAGTGTTTTATGGAGGACTCACTACTTAAGTACATATGCTGATTTCTAGCAACTGTATCAATGAGATCTTGAGCCTCTTCAATTGTTTTTCTCATGTATGTAGATCCACCAGCTGAGTGGTCTAGAGATATCTGAGCTTTTGCTATAAGCCCGTAGTAGAAGATGTCTAACTGCACCCATTCTGAAAATATTTCAGAGAGGCATTTCCTTAGCATCTCTCTGTACCTCTCCCAGGCGTTGTAAAGGGATTCATTATCCTCTTGTTTAAAGCCTTGGATCTCCAGCCTTAGCTATGTCATCCTCTTAGGAGGGAAATATTGATTCAAGAATTTGTCTGACAACTGTTTCCATGTTTTTATGCTAGCTTTAGGTTGGTTATTTAACCACCTCTTAGCTTGGTCTTTCACAACAAATGGAAATAGTAATAATCTGTAGACATCCAGATCTACTTCTTTATCATATACTGTGTCAGCAATTTGTAAGAACTGTGCCAGAAACTCAGTAGGTTCTTCATGTGGAAGACCGGAATACTGGCAATTTTGCTGCACCATGATAATGAGCTGAGGATTCAACTCAAAATTACTGACTTCGATGGAGGGTATACAGATACTATTCCCATATGAAGCAGTAGTGGGATTAGCATATGACCCCAGAGTCTTTCTGGACTGTTCATTTCCACTTAGGTCCATGATGGAGTAAGGAAGATGATGTAGATAAAAATTTTATTTTATATTTATTTATTTATATATATATATTTTTTTTCAAAATAATAAAATAAAAATAAATAAACAAAAAAACTAAAATAAATAAAAAAGATTTGAAGATATTTTATGAAGATTTTTGAAAAAATGAGGAGAGAGAAAGTGATTAGGATGTTTTGAAAAAGATATGATTTTAAAAATCTTAAAAGGATATTATTTGAAAAATTTTGACCAAGTTAACCCAAGGGATTCAAAAATTATGAAAAATTAAAGGAAGAGATATTTTTTTTTGAATCTTATTATGAAAGAGAAAAACACACAAAAGACACAAGACTTAAAATTTTTAGATCCAGTTCTCCTTGTTTTCGAAAATTTTAGAGGAAAAACACCAAGGCACACCAAACTTAAAAATTTTATGATCAAGACACAAAGAAGACTCAAGAACACTTTGAAGAGTCACATGAACAACAAGAACAAAAAGAAAGAACACCATACTTAAAATTTTTAGAAAACCAAAATAAAATTTTCGAAAACTAAAGAAAAATTAACAAGAGAACACCAAACTTAAAATTTGGCACAAGATTTAATCAAAGAAAAATTATTTTTTTAAAAAGATTTTAGAAAGGAAGACTCAAATGGGCAACTATTCCCAAGAAAATAGACACATTCAACAAATGCAAAGATTGAACAGATAAAAACTATTTTTTAGATGACAAAAACACAAAGGACACCAAACTTAAAACATGCAACTAGACTCAATGAGAAACTAACAATTAATAAAGAAAAATAATATTTTTGAAGAAAAAAATTTTTTAAAAAGAAAGTAAAAGACTCTAAACCAAAAAGACAAATTTTTCCTAATCTAAGTAACAAAATAAACCGTCAGTTGTTCAAACTCGAACAATCCCCGGCAACGGCGCCAAAAATTTGGTGCACGAAAATTACAATCACACTTTGTAATTCCGCATAACTAATCAGCAAGTGCACTGGGTCGTCCAAGTAATACCTTACGTGAGTAAGGGTCGATCCCACGGAGATTGCCAGCTTGAAGCAAGCTATGGTTATCTTATTATTCTTAGTCAGGATATCAATAGGGTTCTTAGTTTTAATTGCGAAAAATAAAAAAACATTAAATAATTACTTGTTATGCAGTAATGGAGAATGAGTTGGAGTTTTGGAGATGCTTTGTCTTCTGAATTTCTGCTTTCCTACTGTCTTCTTCTTCACGCACGCAGGTCTCCTTCCATGGCAAGCTATATGTTGGTGGATCATCATTGTCAATGGCTACCAGCCATTCTCTTAGTGAAAAGGGTCCATGTACATGGCTAATCATCTGTTGGTTCTCACGAATGTTGGAATAGGATCCATTGATCCTTTTGCGTCTGTCACCACGCCCCGCATTCATGAGTTTGAAGCTCGTCACAGTCATCCCTTTCAGGATCCTACTCGGAATACCACGGACAAGGTTTAGACTTTCCGGATCTCAGGAATGCTGCCAATTGGTTCTAGCTTATACCACGAAGACTCTGGACTCACGGATTGAACGCTTTATTATCAGGAGAGGCAGTCAAACTCGTGAACCAGAAACCTAAGAGATAAACATTCAATCTAAGGTAGAACGGAAGTGGTTGTCAGGCACGCATTCATAGGTTGAGAATGGTGATAAGTGTCACGGATCATCACATTCATCATGTTGAAGTGTGAATGGATATCTTAGAATAGAAACAAGCGTGATTGAATAGAAAATAGAAATGTTTGCATTAATTCATCAAGACACAGCAGAGCTCCTCACCCCCAACCATGAGGTTTAGAGACTCATGCCGTAGAAGATACAAATTCATATGTAAAATATCATGAGGTACAAAATAAATCTCTAAAAGTAGTTTTTATACTCAACTAGTAACTTAGGTTTACAGAAAATGAGTAAACTAAGATAGATAGTGCAGAAATCCACTTCTGGGGCCCACTTGGTGTGTGCTGGGGCTGAGCATTGAAGCTTTCACGTACATAGACTATTCTTGGAGTTAAACGCCAATTTGTAACCTGTTTTTGGCGTTTAACTCTGGTTTGTAACTTGTTTCTGGCGTTTAACGCCAGAATAGGACAGAAAGCTGGCGTTAAACGCCAGTTTGCATCGTCTAAACTTGGGCAAAGTATGGACTATTATATATTGCTGGAAAGCCTTGGATGTCTACTTTCCAACTCAATTGAGAGCGCACTATTTGGACTTCTGTAGCTCCAAAAATTCTATTTCGAGTGCAGGGAGGTCATAATCCAACAGCATTTGCAGTCCTTTTTCAGTCTCTGAATTAGATTTTTGCTCAGGTCCCTTAATTTCAGCCAGAAAATACCTAAAATCATAGAAAAATACACAAACTCATAGTAAAGTCTAGAAATGTGATTTTTTGCATAAAAACTAATAAAAATGTACTAAAAAGTAGCTAGATCTTACTAAAAACTATGTGAAAATACCCCCAAAAAGCGTATAAAATATCCGCTCATCAGATATATAGATTAACATTTACATTAACATTCACATGAATACATTGAAAGAAGCATTGTTTGCTTTTCTAAACAAGTTAAACAAAATATTGTTAATTACAACCAGTCAATCATAGTATATCCTAAATTACAACCAATCAATCACAGTATATCCTATTTACAATATAAATCCCCATATGTGAATTTACAATAACGGTTGGAGATGGCAGCAGATAATTTTGGGAGTTTTGTTGCTTCAGATACCCAAATTACTTGGTCTCTGATTTTGTTCATTTCATGCAACAGAATATCCGGACCATATTTGTGCCTGAAGCCATCAATCTCTTCCTACATTTGAATCAAAAGAAAATTAGTTACATAAGAAATGAACCCAAATGAAATGATAAATGAAAGAATTGAAATGATAAATGCCCCAACCCACTGAACCGAACTCCCTTGATGCACTGAATAAAACATGATAAATAATGAATCAGCTAGAAAAGCGTTGCTGCATGCAATCAGAATAACCCCAAACCCTGAACACACTAAATATCAAGTGAATAAAAATCACCAAGCCCACCGAACTGAACAATATTCATGTGGTGAATAAATCATTATACACTTTCAATCATCAAGAATAGTATTTCTCCATGCAAAAGAAGTCAACTCAACTAAGTAACAATCAAGTTGAAATTAACATACACTATCAACAGAACTGAATAAAAATAAGAACAAATTTCATTTAAAGCCATAATTATATTGTAAAAATGCAATCAGAATAACCCTAAACCCTGAACACACTAAATAATAAGTGAATGAGAATCACCAATCCCACCGAACCGAACACGATTCATGTGGTGAATAAATCGTTATAAACATTCAATCATCAACAATAGTATTTGTCCATGCAGTAGAAGTCAATTGAATAGAGTAACAACCAAATTCAAAACCCTAGTTGCACTATCCACTGAAATGAATGAAAATAATAACAAATTTCAACAGTAGTTTCTCTCATACCTTTGGTAGTCTCTGTTGCCGTTTTCGTTCATTTCTGGTTGTTCCTTACCAAATCTTCTTGTGGTTCTTCTCTAATAGTGGTTTTTGCAGAGAACGTGACTGAAGTTTAAGTGATTTTGAGAGAGATTCAAAGAGAAGGAGCAGTTTCGTGTTGAGGAAGAAGTAACGTTTTTTTCATAATGAGCACAAAGTAACGAAAATTTTTTGGGCGCGTGTTTCACTCGTCGTTAATATGCGTGACTCTATTTAGACCTGGGCCAACTTGGTTACATGGTTACATGGATGTGTAGCATGCCTGAAAATAAAATTATATGAAAAGTAAAGATTACAACTAAACTTTTAGAAAAGAGAAATATTAAGAGATTAGTAGATTTTGTGATTTGTAGCTATCAATTAATCATCATGAGTATTTTTAATAGTGTGAAATTATATCTAATAATATGGAATTATTCATTTTTCTTTTAATGATTAAGTGTTGATCAAATTTTAATAAAAGTGTTGGTACCTAGACTTTTTCTTTAGAAAAAGTGTATATTGTATATGATATTTTAATTTTTTATTTTTTTATTCTAAATAAAATAATTTTTTCAATCTCAATTGAAAATGACTCTCCCGATAACATGTCCCTTATTTATTTAGAAAAAGTGTATATTGGATATGATACAAGTGTAATTACTCGTGTCATGCACGTAAGAAGATTGAAATTATAATTTTAAATTATTTTTTTAAAAATTAATTTGATTAATAAAAAAGTAACATGTTATGCATTGTTTGTTTTTTTTTAATCTAGTGTTAATTGGATTAACTCTAAAATAGTTATTAATCGGTTTTAATAATCTACTTATTTCAATAAATCACACATATATATTGAATGTGATCATAAATAATATAGTAATAATTAAATCCACCAACAAATATATTGGCTATTATCACACTATAAAATAAATTAAATATAAAGGCTATTAGCACTTATAAATCTATAAAATCGCACTGCCTTTAATTCGTGCAAGGGTTTACTTATCAAATAAACTTAAAATATAAACAAAAAATATTTATAAAATAGACCTAGTATCACTTGAAAGAATCATGGAAAAATAATCAATTTATCTTATCATCCATGAGAACCATTTCTATGTAAGTCGTCTTGTTCTTGTCAAATTTGGATGGGACTTTCCATAACCTTATAATTCTTGTATTTATTTTTCAAACTTTTTCATTACATAATTTACCATAAGTAACATTGTTGATAGAATCGTAGTTAGTAGTCCTTAAGTATGAAAAATAATAAACAGAAGAAAATCTATGTCTGAGGTACGGATTTTCTATATGATAAATAATTGTAACAATTCGCTATTACTCCTTATATATATACACACTAATTATACATTGTAATAATTAGCAAATATTTTCAATGGAGATACTTGATACAATTAGGTAAAATTTATGCCATTATATTTTATTAACATTTATGATTAATTCAATAGAGATTCTTACTCAATATATGTTATCTACATTAATTATATGCCAATATTTTTAGAAAAGAGCTAAAAGAAGAGATATATAAATATATATAATATTATTGCTATATAGGAAGCATACATAAATTGCTATATTTTTTTTATTATATTATACAACTTAAAATTATAGTATCATGTTATTATTAATTCTAGATACATGCTATAATTATATCAAATTTAATTGTGTCTCTAAATAAATAAAATAGATAAAATTCAATATTATTTTTTTCTTTTTTACATTAAATATTTACTGTAAATATAAAAATTAAAATAATTAATGAAAAAATATGAGCAAAAAATAAAACATATTAATTAAAATTCAATTTGTTATCTAATTAATCTTGTGTCCATATGATATAACTTTATGAAAATGTTATGAATCACAATCTTTTTTATTCTAAAAAAAATATATTAGATGTAGCTTTTAGTAGTACAAAAGTAATTATAAGAATTAATTATTGATATTGATATTAATCACAATTAATTATTGATACCCTATTTTTTTAAAATATATTTTACCTTTTTAAAATATAATGCATGTACCGTGTAGACCTTTATTATTATTATTATTATTATTATTATTATTATTATTATTATTATTATTATTATTATCCACTAATTGATATCAAATTAAATGGGTCACTATTAATGCGTGCATCAACTATCTTCTAATAAAATTATTACACTTGAATGAGAATTAGAACTATATTAATTGATATAATTAGAATGATTAAAAATATCGATAATTGATAAGTAGTTTAATAACGCATTGAATATTGATTTGATATAATTATAATGAAGATATTTTCTTAAATTAATATAATCATACATTATTCATGAACTATTTGTAATATAATTAGAATAAATTTATTTGAGAGAAAAAAAGAGTTCATATGTAATTTTCAGAAATTATAATAATTTTTTAATTATGTATATGTATATATTAATTTTGTTAAATAATTATATATATAGACATTACGGTAGTTTTTTTTAATATACATACATATACATAAATTAATTGATATCAATTATCTATAATTAATTATAATTGATATAACTCATTTCGCTATACTTTCTAAATAAATAATTAAAAATTTATGTCTCAATTTTTTGTTAAAGTAGAATAAAATAAAATACATAAATTGAGTAGATATAAATCTAAAAGTTATAAAATTTTATTAACAAATTAAATAAATTAGTACCATAAAACTAAATTTAATGCCTATTTTAAAAATAATTACTGATCTTTTATTCTTTTTATTATTAATAATTTAAATAAAGTAATACCTATAACTTATTTTGTTATTTATTTTAAGTAATTACTAACATTTTATTTTTCTAATTATTTGCTTGTCTTATTTATTATTTATGTTTTTAATCAATTATATTAATAAACAAATAAACCAAATTAACTCCGGTTATACTTGGACTATTCAACAATTTAACACAATTTTTTTAATTTGGAATTAACTACTAACGATAAAAAATAAAAAATTTAGACTAATTCAATATTATGAACATTAATTATTATTGTGAAATAACCTAAAATCATAATGCAATTTATTTTTAAAGAAATAATCAAGTATTATTGTTAATTATGAAATAACCTAAAAATATAATGCATTTTATTTTAAAAAAAATCATCCATTAATATCTATAAATAGAAACTATCGTCGAAATGCTTTGATTAAAAATATGAGGGGTTAATTACTATTCATTATTAATAATATATCGATTATATCAAAAAGTAAAAATATAATTATCCGCATTTACACCATTAGAAGAATTACCATCATGAGTAAAATTTTGTCAAAAAAAATAGAATAAAATTGCATACATAGTGAATTTAAAAAATAAATATCGTTAAGTAATTATACTTTTTTTAATAAATAGTAAAAAATTAAATATCATAAACTATATTCTTTTAAAAGTAACCCTTTTAAATTGTTATGTTTGGCATGGTTTATTTATATATCATTTAAATTGATATTATTTTTAATTATAATAATCATTTATCTTTAATAATTATTGTTAAAATTTAATAATTTTTCATGCCTTATAATAATTATCTATAAAAAACATATATATCATAAAAAAATTATTAAATAAATTTATTCTTTTTACCCTATTTTCACATTAAAAAATTTTATGTTCTATCTTTTTTAATTGTTATTATGTTACTAGAATTGTTAAATAATATTAAAAAATTTCTTTAAAAATAGAAATAGCAATGACACCTTGAATAATTAATTCAATAGAATTAAATTTAAACGAATAAGATTATTCAATCAATTATACAAATAATAGCATATTTATAAATATTAATAATGAAAATAGCCTCACTAATGTAAATTATCAATACAATAATTATATGAAAAAAGTAAAAAAACAACTAATTATATAATTGCATAATTTTTAAGATCCTACATAGTTGAATCTAATGGACAAATAAAAAATATCTATATAATAATATATTAATATTTTAGCATACTATAAATCATATTATAAATTTATATATCATATTATAATTTTATGTCAACTCTTTAAACACATTATAACATAAACCATCTAAAAAGATACACCAAATTAACAAATATCACATGGATCACAACATACACTCTAAATTGTCACGATATTTCAAATAAAAAGAGTATCAAAATACAGAAAAATCAATTAATATAACTAAAATAAAGAGAAACAAAGAGACACACAAAAAAAAATAATAATAAAGAGAATCAATAAAAACATTAACATATAAATCACATACACGCACAATGTATATATTAATTGTGAATCACAAAAAAAAGATAATATATACGAATTGAAGTACACATGACAAAGTTGAATATTACAAAATAATATTATAGTAAGATTATTTAAAAATAATATAAAAATGACACATCTTTTTTGTTAATTAGAAACTAAAAGAAAAAAAAGTGTGCGCCTAATAATAAGCAATTAAAATAAACAAAAATTTAAAAAAATATAAAAAAATAAAATTTATAAATAAAGTTAAAAGAAACAAAAATTAAATAAATTATAAAAATTATACTCTAAACATGAGAGAAAGGGGAGGGAGGGAGAGAGGGAGATAAATAAAGATAAAAAAACAAAAATTAAATAAATTACCAAAATTGTACCCTAAACATGAAAGAGAGAGGGGAAAGAAATGAGGGAGAGAGGGAGATAAATAAAGATAAAAGAAACAAAAATTAAATAAATTACAAAAATTGTACTCTAAACATGAGAGAGGGAGGAAATGAGGGAGAGAGGGAGAGAGAAAAGAGAACTACAACAACAACAACAACAAAGCCTTGTCCCACTAAGTGGAGTCGGCTACATGAATCAAACGATGCCATTGTGCTCTGTCATGTATCATGTCTACAGAGAGACCGTTTACATGTAAATCTCGTTTGACCACCTCATGGATGATCTTCTTAGGTCTTCCTCTGCCTTTCGCCCTTTGTCCATCTTCCATCTCATCCACCCTCCTGACTGGATGTTCTATCGGTCTTCTTCCCACATGTCCAAACCACCTGAGACGCGATTCAACCATCTTTTCTACAATGGGTGCTACTCCAACTCTCTCCCTTATATCTTCATTCCTTATTTTATCCAATCGCATATGACCACTCATCCATCTCAACATCTTCGTCTCTGCCACACTCAACTTATGTTCGTACTCCCCTTTAGTCGTCCAACACTCCGTACCAAATAATTTGAGTAAAAAATATTTGATCTTGTATAAATAGATAGTATTGAGAAAAATAAACTAATTAAATTAATTCATATATTTCGTTATCATATTTATTATTTATTAAATAATTTGATATTTACTCTAATCAAATCAAATAATTAATATAATTAACCAAATTAATTAATTAATATAATTAATTATAATTAATCAATTCATATAAATTATAATAAATTGTGAGATTTAAATGTCTAATCAAATTAATTAATTGATATAATTAATTAATTATAAATGATTTGCTTTAATGAATTAAATGAAATAGATCAGGAAACACTTCAAGAGCATGCCACATCAGTTTCATCATTAAGTGCAAAAATTCTATTTTTATATAATAGAATAGAATAGATAATAAACATATTTTCTTAAATTTGTATAATTATGCATTATTCATTAAATAGTAATTGTAATATTGTAATATAATTATAATAAAGATATTTTTCTAAAATAAATTTATTTAGAGAATTATAAATTAGTTATTAATAACCGGTGCTATTATCATATTATATTATTATTATCATTATCATTATTATTATTATCAATATAATTAAAATGATTAAAAATATTTTCGATTGATAACTGATAAGTAGTTTAATAATGTATTAAATATTGATTTTATATAACTATAATAAAGATATTTTTTAATTAGTATAATTATGTATTATTACTTAAATGCTAATTATAGTATAATTATAATAAAGATATTTTTATAAAATAAATTTAGAAGAGAAAATGGTACATTCATTTTGGCGGGAAAATGAATTCATGAGGAATCGACACCTAACTTCCATTAGTTGGGAAAAAAAATCCAATTTTAATATATTAAGTAAATAAATTTTATTTTTTTATTTTTTTATTCTAGAAAAAGTAATTTTCAATCTCAATTGAAAATCACTCTCCCTGTAACATGTCCCTTATTTATTACATGACCAAAAGTATGATTTTCACAGTACATAAAAGCCTTATTTTACTAATTTTCGAATTAGGCTTATGAAATTTATGTTACGAACTCTTATTATTAACTTGGGAGTGTGATTCAACAGTAAAATTTCATTTTCTTGAATAAAATATATACTAAGAATTTGATGTTCTTTTTGAGTGTGAAAAACATTAAAATTTTAAATAATTTGTTTGACATAAAGGAGAGTCAATGCCAAATAATTAACAAGAAAATACAACACACCATGTTCCATGTTAGAAAAGTATCGGAATGGTATGATTGTGGTTGTGGGAGATCCAATAGGAATCTGATCTCTGCTTTTTTTCGTTATTTTTATTATTATTTTAAAAGGTATTGGAATACTACGATGGTTTGTCCTTTTTTGTTTTTTTGGTCAAGGTCCTTTATATTTTTGTTCAAGACCCGATCTTTGGTTTCTCGTTGGAACAGTCTCCAAATTCGACTACTTAGCTTCAGGCCTCCTCCACGGTCTAAATTGGCCCAATAATCTCAAACTTTTAACCAATATTTAAAATTAAATATTTCTCTTATTTTAATCAAATAAGATAAAATAACAACCACAAACTATATAAAAGAAGTCAAGAATTTTTTGAGGTATGTCACACATTTCTAATTCTCACCTATACTTCTCAGATTCATTCTGACTTGAATGTCGGAGTGTCTTTGTAGGTACCATTCCCTGTCGCTCCAAAAAGATCCAATCCTGTCACCACCCTAGGCTGGCAAATCTCTAATCCATCTCACAACCCGTATTGACAACTCTCAGTACATTGGCATCGTCTGTTAAGACTTGCCCGAGGACCTGAAAGAGACGAAGCGTATAAAGCGGGAAGCCGCGAAGTATACCACAATCGCAGGACAACTGTACAAATGGGGATTGTCCCAACGCTCCTCAAGTGCATAGAACCCGGCGACATGGATTACATACTTCATGAGATTTACGAGGGATGCTGGCCCACCATGTTGGGGGCCAAACCCTAGCCCAAAAGATCATCCATGCTGAGTGCTTGGCTCATCGTCATCAGAGACTCTCTCCAATTGGTCAAAGGCTGCCAAAAATGCCAAGTCCATGCCGACTTTTACCAGACCGCCCTTCATCGACTCAACATAATAATGACAGACTGGTCTTTTGAAACCTGGGGAATCGACGTAGTGGGACCCTTTCTCACGGCTCCTGTAAAACCCGGTCAAACCGTAGGTTAATTAAAAAATAAATTAAAAATGAGCGAAATTGGTTAGAAAATATAATAATCATAATTTGGCAATTTCGATATGATATTTGGACTTCGTAGATTTTTCTAAGTCGGAAAACATAGTTTTCTGAGTAAAAAATGCGAACAAAAAATTTGACCAGAAGTACCTGCTGAGATCTGTATGGTACTGCAATTGAGAAAATAATTTTTAGTAAGAAAGATTAAAAAGTTAGAATTTATGATTAGAAAGTAAAAATATCTAAAGTGTGACTTAAAACGCTAATTTTACAGATTTTGGTCTAAAATTGGGCCAATGGGTCATATACGTGAACCAGGCTCAAGTGGGACCTAAGTCCATGGTATATAAATATCATTTATGAGCATTAAAGTCCATTTAACCCTAAAAATGAGAAGGAGGGGCGGATAGAGAGAAGAGAGAAAGAAAACCTAACTTTTCAAACTTCAAATCACTATAACTTTCTCTCCGGAGCTCCGATCGATGAGCCGTTTGCGGCCACGCATCACTCTCGACGAGCTCTTCAAGTTTATCTATTGTGATAAGAAATTTCAAAACTCATGCCTAATTTTCCTTTATTTCTCCATTTCGTGTTTTTGGGTTGAGTTTTGAGGAAATCTTGTTTAGTTATTTAGGAATGCTCTAATACGAGCCTTTGGTGATATTCATCATAAAATTCAGTAGGTTGAGGTAAGAAATTACTAATCCTTGTGATTTACTAGATTTTATAAACTCTAGATTGATGTATGTATGATATTGGTTGTGTTAGAGGTTTTGATGAGATTTTGGTACTCTTAGAAACTTGAAATTGGCTTGTGGAACACTTGGTGGAGTTTGGAGCTAGTGCTTGGTGGAAAATTTCAAGGAAGGATCAAATTATTGTGACTGCAAGAGGTACGGTTTTAGTTTCACTTAAATACCGTATAATGTGGTATGAAATCTTAGGCTAGATGCCCCTAGGATTAGGTTTGAATTGAGTATTTGAATGGATTTGGTAGGTGTAGAAGATATGATGTTATAATTGATGTTTTGGGCGATGCATTGTTCTTGGATTGATTGGAATTTTGTTGGATAGTGAATTATATGATTATGAGTTCATGTGTATTGATTTGATGAATATTGGGCTGGAGGCCCGAAAAAAGGTAAGGACGGTAAGTGATGATTGAATGGTGTGATAATGTATGAGATTGAATGAATTGGTATGTAATCTATGAGAATTTGATTGATTGATGGAATAGTGGAAAATGAGGTTTTTGAAATATAGAATAGATATATTTGAGTTGGAATGTGCAAAAGAAGTAGGTTTGGAATTAGTTGTGCGTGAATATGTAATTTGAGTTGGTCTGGGTTCATTTTGTTGGTTGAAAATGATTGAGGCTAGTGAATCATTGGAAAATTGGTAAATGTGTGTTCTTCGTAAAAAATATTTTTGGCCAACTTTGGCGGGCCGTAACTCAGTCGTCAGAGTTGGAAAACTTTCAAAATTAAATTTTTATGAAAGTTCATTTATCGATCTTTCCAACGGTTCAAGAATGGTTGAAAACAAAATTTTGTGGAAAAAGTTATGAGGTTTTGAAAATTGGATTGAAAACCTGATTTTTGCAACATATCAGATTTTCTGATTTCTGATATGCATGCGTACGCGGCATTGGCCTATGCCGAGTGCCTCTGCGTATGCAGATATCGCATGCGTACGCGTCATGGTCCAACATTGCTATCATGCGTACGCGACATGTAACATCCTAATTATCCTAAGCCTTACCTCTATCCGTAAAGCAAAGGTTAATCAAATGTTACGACAATTCTAATGCTTCACTACAAGAAAACCTAATTCCAGCGACCATTTGGGGGAAGCGGTCAAATAGAACCGCCATCGCTGCAATCCCTACTTTCATAGACCAGCGGTAAAATGCAACCGCCTCTAAAGCACAAATCCGGCGGTGGCCATCACGTTCACTCCACGACGGTTTATGAAATTCACGCCATTACCTGCTCAGACTGCCTAATTCCTCTTTTGTTCGCACTTCTCGCTAGCTCCACTATCCACTACTATCTGTCTTGACCCCAATTTTTCATTCTTCCCAAACCTAGTGCGCCCAGAACCCCAAGTGCAGTGAAAAGAAAATCTTTGTGCAAAACAAAAATCTGCAACGAATCATTGCTAAGCAAAACTATACGCATTTGTTCCTATCCCTATTAAGCTAATTATGTTTTTCTCTGTTCTTTTCTAATTCAATTTTATGCTTCTTCTAGTTAACAATCACTGATAACCCATTATCTTATTCTGTAGTTGTTTCTCCTTCTTGCTCATCACTTTGAACGCACAAATTTCTCCCCTGGAAGCACGAATTTTTTCAATTTAAGGTTACTCTGTCTCTTTCTCTATTAGGATTTTCTTTCCTCTCTATTTTTCTTACGCACGGTTTTTGATGGATAATTTAATGTGTAATTTTAGAAAGTGTTCTATATAATATGATAACATAAGTTTTTGATTGAAAAATATTGATTAATTCATTAGTTTCTCATACATTAAGATAGAGTGATGTCAGATATGAAAATATAATATTTTGTTGCAAGAATAACCCAAAAAATAATGAATTAAAATTGTGTAAGTGCAACAAAGCAAGTAACATGAGCATATACCTTCTGTTTTTGTTGTGGAGTTTGAGACACAAGTGAGGGGACAATAATAACAGAATGGGAGAGAGTAAGGTTAGAAATTGGGTAGCAGAGGAGAGACATAGTGAAGTGGGAAAGGTAAGAGTTACAAGCTCTATTTTTGTGGCAATAATATAATTAAAATTTTCAACAAAATGATCAGATTATTCCTTCCCAGTTTGAGATAATGATTTGGAGATTTTGAAGAATTAGAAATTGACACACCTGACTACATAGAAATTGAAGTATAACTATATTTTAGTTTGATAATATATGCCTATTGATTATTCCAAAAGCTCTTACAGCTCGTAAATTCTCTGAATACTATAACCATACATGATGGGTTTTGTCGGGAAGCTTCTAATGTAACAGCCCAGACCACTCGCTAGCACGATAGTGTCCGCTTTGGCACACAAGGCCTCACGGTTTTACCTTTGACGATAGGGATGATAGCCAAAACCCCCCACACTTATTCGTCAAAATGCGTCATGCTAGGGAGAGGTATCCACACCCTTATAAGGCATGCTTTGTTCCCCTCTCCAACCGATGTGGAACCTTATAATCCACCCCCCTAAGGGAGCCCGGCACCCTCGCTGGCACATCGATCTGGGCTCCGACTCTGATACCATCTGTAACAGCCCAGACCACCCGCTAGCACGATATTATCCGCTTTGGCACACAACGCCTCACGGTTTTGCCTTTAACGATAGGGATGATAGCCGAAACCCCCTCCTCCCCCCCCCCCACAATCACTCGTCAAAATACGTCATTCTAGGGACAGGTATCCACACCCTTATAAGGCATGCTTCGTTCCCCTCCCCAACCGATGTGGGACCTTACAATAATGTAACACCCTACCACACAGAGCCTTATGCTTAAGTTATAAGACAGAAGTGGCGAGGTATTACGACCTCTAAAAATAAAATTTAGTACGTATAGTAGTGTGAAAAATATTTATAACTAGGAGTCTTGGAAGAAAAAGGGGTAAAACAAAATTGTTAAATTGAAAAGCACAACATTCCGATCGATAACATAACGAAACAGATAAAGGATAACTAACGCGAATCCATAAACAAGAGAGTGCCAAAGGTACGATTATCAAAACTCAAGACCCGGTTGCGTAGATAACCGGTCCGAACATAAAAGTATAGATACATACATATTATATATATATATATATATATATATATATATATATATATATATATATATATATATATATATATATATATATATAGTAAGAAACCCAAGAGAAACCCCAAAAGACAAATTACCAAAACCTGTTCTCCAAAACAACTTCTAAGAGGAGTCAAACAGTATATATTTATTTAGTAGAGATAATAAGTTTCTAACTAAGTACATAAAACCAAAATAAAGTCCCGAGAACTAAGGATCTTCGCTAATCCAGAAGTCTCCAGCATGTGATGCGTGAGCATCTTCTCTATCTTTTCCTAGTGAATTTATTTTCAAATTGTTGAGTTTAATCAAGATTTAATTACCTTTAGCCACTATGAATGCTACTTTGAGTTGTTTACAATTTCTGTTTTTTTCAGGTAGCATTTGGATGGATTTGACGGAATTTTGTAGCAGAAAAGGAAGAAAGCAAATGATGCTGTCAACTCCGACCTCTTTGCACTCAAACAAAATTAACTTAAGCTACAAATGTCTGATTAACGTGATTCTAGCGACATTGGAAAGCTAACTTTCAGAGCTTTCTAACAATATATAATAGTATACCCTTTTTTTCTATTTCACTCTGCTTCCTCCACACTGAACTTGAGCTTTCTCAAGTTCAGCGTGGAATCCAACGCACAGAGGAAGAATCACATATCATCCCATGCTGAATTGGGTGGATTCAAGCTCCGAAGGATGCGTATTTCTCTCACCCATGCTGATCTTGAGAATTCTCAAGTTCAGCGTGGACCTTAATAATCCAAGTGGTCCCCGTTCACGTCCAAAGGCTGCGGAATTTAATTATTAAATTTTGATGGAAACTTTTATTTTATTTTTAATTAGGAAAAGATATTATTTAGTTTAGGAAATATATTTTTCATTTATTAGGATTAGATATAAAAAGAAAAAGAATCATCCCTTTGGGTTCTTCTCGTCTCTTCTACCTCATTCCACAATTTACAGTTTTTATCGAAATCCTAGTTTTTCTCTCTGAACCATGAGCAACTAAACTTCCACTGTTAAAGTTAGGAGCTCTGTCTATTATATGGATTGATAATATTATTTTTCTATTTTAATTCATGTACTAATTTATAATTCAAGAACTGTTTTCGTTCTTTATTTTATGAATTTGGGTGGAACGGAAGTATGACCTTGGTTCTAATTGAGTTCTCGTATAACTTGGAAAAGCTCTTTACTTGAACAACAGCTTGAAAACATTTTCTCCTAAATTTCTAATTATTTAAACTTAACGGGATACGTGACATATAATCCTCTTATATTTGGGTAATTAGGATTTATGTGGCATATAAACTAGAATTGAACTTCACCCTCTAATTGGAATTAAGTGACCAAGGAATTGGCGGTTGATGAATTTTAGAGGAGACTAAAAAGGTCTAAGGAATTAGGGTTTAGTCACATATAGTTTGCCATGAATTAAATCTTGCATGATTAAAATAGTTAGTAAGAAAAGTCAATTCGGGAAATAGATAACTCTGAAACCTTAACTGTTTCTCCATACATATTTCACAACCTGTTTATTGCTTGCTTTATTAATTTTCTGAATTTACTGTTAATGCGTTTGAACTCTTAAAACATCATTTTCTACTTGTCTAACTAAGTAAATCATTTAACCATTGTTGCTTAATCCATCGATCCTCGTGGGATCGACCCTCATTCACCTGAGGTACTACTTGGTACGACCCGGTGCACTTGCCGGTTAGTTTGTGGTTAGAAATTCCGCACCAAATTTTTGACACCGTTACCGAGGATTGACTGTGATTAACAACTATTAATTGTTTGATTGCTTAGATTAGATAATTTTTACTTTAGTTAAAATTTTTTAGCATTATTCATTTTCAATTTTTAGTTGTTCTTTTTTCTTTCTTTATTCTCGTTCACCCCCTCTCCCATCCCGTTTTCTTTTTATTTTCTTTTACTTTCGTTTCTTTTTTTAATTTTTTATTTCACTTTCGTATTGTTTGTTTCATTATTTTTTTATTTTTTTAGTTTTATTTAATCCATTTTTTATTTCTTTTCAAACTTTCTTTCGTTCTTTTCTTTATTTACTTTATTTTATTTCATTTTCGTTTTCTTTCTTTATATATTCATTTTTTATTTTTATTTTTCTATTTTATTAGTCTTATTTAAATTTTAGCTTTAATTCTTGAATTTTTGCTCAATTATTTTTTATTTTCTGAAATTAAGTTTGATATCGCCTAGTAATTTTATTTTAATTTACCTATTTATATTTTTTATAAAAAAAACTATTTCAAAGGTTTTAATTTTTTTATTTAGCTGCTTTATTTTATTTTTTTACACATGTTCTCATTGGGAATTCTCTGCACTCTGACGTAGAGATTTTCACTTTCCTTTGTTTTCTGTCTGTGTATGATCAGGAACAGAGATAAGAAACCTCTTTTAGACCTTGATCATGAACCTGAAAGGACTTTCAGGCAGCGTTTGCAACAAGCAAGACTGTACAAGGCTGCAGAGTCCACTATGGATACTAATAATGCTGTTAATGCCAATGTGGCAAATTCAGCTGAGAATGAGCAACCTAGAAGAGTACTTGGCTCTTTGGTGCATGAAATTGTGATCAATACAACTTCGCACAACTAACCAGCAAGTGCACTGGGTCGTCCAAGTAATACCTTACGTGAGTAAGGGTCGATCCCACGGAGATTGGTGGTATGAAGCAAGCTATGGTCACCTTGTAAATCTCAGTCAGGCAGACTCAAATGTATAATGGTGATGAACGAAAATAACATAAAGATAAAGATAGAGATACTTATGTATATCATTGGTGAGAGCTTCAGATAAGCGTATGAAGATGCCTTCCCTTCCGTCTCTCTGCTTTCCTAATGCCTTCATCCAATCCTTTCTTACTCCTTTCCATGGCAAGCTCGTGTAGGGTTTCACTGTTGTCAGCAGCTACCTCCCATCCGCGCAGTGAAAGCTAATGCACACACTCTGTCACAGTGCTGCCAATCACCGGTTTGGTTCCCTCCCCTACCGGAATAGAATAACTCTTTTGCGTCTGTCACTAACGCCCAGTAGGTTACAGGTTTGAAGCACGTCACAGTCATTCGATCATTGAATCCTACTCAGAATACCACAGACAAGGTTTAGACCTTCCGGATTCTCTTGAATGCCGCCATCAGGTCCTGCCTATACACGAAGATTCCGAAGAATCCAAGAGATATTCACTAAGCCTTAGATGCTTGTAGAACAAGAATGGTTGTCAGTCACCTTGTTCATGGGTGAGAATGGTGATGGGCGTCAATCATCACCTTCATCATGTTGAAGAACAAGTGATATCTTGGATAAAGAACAAGCGGAATTGAATGGAAGAACAATAGTAATTGCATTAATACTCGAGGTACAGCAGAGCTCCACACCTTAATCTATGGTGTGTAGAAACTCCACCGTTGAAAATACATAAGAACAAGGTCTAGGCATGGCCGTGAGGCCAGCCCTCCAATGATCTAAGAACTAGATGTCCAAAGATGAAAATACAATAGTAAAAGGTCCTACTTATAGAAAACTAGTAGCCTAGGGTGTACAATGGTGAGTAAATGACATAAAAATCCACTTCCGGGCCCACTTGGTGTGTGCTTGGGCTGAGCAATGAAGCATTTTTCATGTAGAGACTCTTCTTGGCGTTTAACTCCAGCTTTTATGCCAGTTTGGGCGTTTAACTCCCAATTAGGTGCCAGTTCCGGCGTTTAACGCTGGGAATTCTGAGGGTGACTTTGAACGCCGGTTTGGGCCATCAAATCTTGGGCAAAGTATGGACTATTATATATTGCTGGAAAGCCCAGGATGTCTACTTTCCAACGCCGTTGAGAGCGCGCCAATTGGGCTTCTGTAGCTCCAGAAAATCCACTTCGAATGCAGGGAGGTCAGAATCCAACAGCATCTGCAGTCCTTTTCAGTCTCTGAATCAGATTTTTGCTCAGATCCCTCAATTTCAGCCAGAAAATACCTGAAATCACAGAAAAACACACAAACTCATAGTAAAGTCCAGAAAAGTGAATTTTAATTAAAAACTAATAAAAATATAATAAAAACTAAACTAAAACTACTAAAAACATACTAAAAACAATGCCAAAAAGCGTATAAATTATCCGCTCATCACAACACCAAACTTAAATTGTTGCTTGTCCCCAAGCAACTGAAAATCAAATAAGATAAAAAGAAGAGAATATACTATAGTCTCCAAATTATCAATGAAATATAGCTCCAAATTAGATGAGCGGGACTAGTAGCTTTTTGCCTCCAAACAGTTTTGGCATCTCACTTTATCCTCTGAGGTTCAGAATGATTGGCATCTATAAGAACTCAGAACTCAGATAGTGTTATTGATTCTCCTAGTTAAGTATGATGATTCTTGAACATAGCTAGTGTATGAGTCTTGGCTGTGGCCCAAAGCACTCTGTCTTCCAGTATTACCACCGGATACATACATGCCACAGACACATAATTGGGTGAACCTTTTTAGATTGTGACTCAGCTTTGCTAAAGTCCCCAATTAGAGGTGTCCAGGGTTCTTAAGCACACTCTTATTGCTTTGGATCACCACTTTATTTCTTTCTTTTTCTTTTCTTCTCTTTTTTTTTCTTTTCTCTTTCCTTTTTTTTTCGAAAATATTTTTTTTTCACTGCTTTTTCTTGCTTCAAGAATCAATTTGATGATTTTTCAGATCCTCAATAACAGTTCTCTTTTCTCCTCATTCTTTCAAGAGCCAACAAATTTAACATTCTTAAAAACAACAAATTCAAAAGACATATGCACTGTTCAAGCATACATTCAGAAAACAAAAGCATTGCCACCACATCAAACTAATTAAGCTAGTTTTAAAGATGAATTTGAAATCCTGTACTTCTTGTTCTTTTGTGATAAAAACAGTTTTCATTTAAGAAAGGTGATGGATTCATATTCACAGCTTTAAGGCATGGACACTAAGACACTAATGATCATAAGACACAAACATGGATAAACAGAAAGCACTAAAATTCGAAAAACAGAAAAATAAAGAACAAGGAGATTAAAGAACGGGTCCACCTTAGTGATGGCGGCTCTTTCTTTCTCTTGAAGATCCTATGGAGTGCTTGAGCTCCTCAATGTCTCTTCCTTGTCTTTGTTGCTCCCTCTCATGATCCTTTGATCTTCTCCAATTTCATGGAGGAGGATGGCATGTTCTTGGTGCTCCACCCTTAGTTGTCCCATGTTGGAACTTAATTTTCCTAGGGAGGTGTTAATTTGTTCCCAGTAGTCTTGTGGAGGAAAGTGCATCCCTTTAGGTATCTTAGGGATCTCTTGTTTGCTCCATCCTTTTCTTAGTGATGGGCTTGAGGTCATGCCTTCTCAGTTGAACCGGCTTTGGATGCCATAAATGGTTATGGAAAAACAAAAAGCAATGCTTTTACCACACCAAACTTAAAAGGTTTGCTCGTCCTCGAGCAAAAGAAGAAAGAAGAGAGTAGAAGAAGAAGAAATGGAGGAGAGGGAGATGGCTTTGTGGTTCGGCCAAAAAAGGGGGAGAAGTGGTGGTTTATGAAGGATGGATGTGAGTGGTGAAGAGAAAGAGATGTTGAGGTGATTGGTGAATGGGTGAAGAAGAAGAGAGAGAGTGGTGGGGTTGGTGGGGATCCTGTGGGGTCCACAGATCCTGAGGTGTCAAGGAAAAGTCATCCCTGCACCAAATGGCATCAAAATCCACGTTTTGAGCCATTTCTGGCGTTAAACGCCGGGCTGGTGCCCATTCCTGGCGTTTAACGCCAGATTGTAGCCCTTTTCTGGCGTTTAACGCCAGTCTGGTGCCCCTTTCTGGCGTTAAACGCCCAGAATGGTGCCAGACTGGGCGTTAAACGCCCAACTGCTAGGCTTACTGGCGTTTAAACGCCAGCAGCTTCTTCCTCCAGGGTGTGCTGTTTTTCTTCCTGTTTTCATCCTGTTTTTGCTTTTTTTCATTGTTTTTGTGACTTCTTATGATCATCAACCTACAAAAAAGATAAAATAACAAAAGAAAATAGTTAACTATAAAACATTGGGTTGCCTCCCAACAAGCGCTTCTTTAATGTCATTAGCTTGACAGAGGACTCTCATGGCGCCTCAGAAATACTCAGAACCGTGTTGGAACCTCCCAACACCAAACTTAGAGTTTGAATGTGGGGGTTCAACACCAAACTTAGAGTTTGGTTGTGGCCTCCCAACACCAAACTTAAAGTTTGACTGTGAGGGCTCTGCTTGGCTCTGTTTTGAGAGAAGCTCTTCATGCTTCCTCTCCATGATGATAGAGGGATGTCCTTGGGCCTTAAACACCAAGGATTCTTCATTCACTTGAATGATCAACTCTCCTCTATCAACATCAATCACAGCCTTTGCTGTGGCTAGGAAGGGTCTGCCATCTCTAATGAGATTCTTGCAGCTTGCACCTCAAAAATCCCTAATTTCTCCATTACAGAGAGGGGCATGAGGTTTACACTTGACCCTAAGTCACACAAGGCCTTCTTGAAGGTCATGGTGCCTATGGTACAAGGTATGGAAAACTTCCCAGGATCTTGTCTCTTTTGAGGTAATTTCTGCCTAGACAAGTCATCCAGTTCTTTGGTGAGCAAAGGGGGTTCATCCTCCCAAGTCTCATTTCCAAATAACTTGTCATTTAGCTTCATGATTGCTCCAAGGTATTTAGCAACTTGCTCTTCAGTGACATACTCATCCTCTTCAGAGGAAGAATACTCATCAGAGCTCATGAATGGCAGAAGTAAATGGAATCTCTATGGTCTCATTTTGAGCCTCAGATTCCCATGGTTCCTCATTGGGGAACTCAGTTGAGGCTAGTGCACGCCCATTAGGCCTTCCTCAGTGGCGTCCACTTCCTCTCTTTCCTCTCCAAATTCGGCCATGTTTATGGCTTTGCACTCTCCTTTTGGATTTTCTTCTGTGTTGCTTGGGAGAGTACTTGGAGGGAGTTCAGTAATTTTCTTACTCAGCTGTCCCACTTGTGCCTCCAAATTCCTAATGGAAGATCTTGTTTCAGTCATGAAACTTTGAGTGGTTTTGATTAGATCAGAGATCATGGTTGCTAAGTCAGAAGTACTCTGCTTAGAACTCTCTGTCTGTTGCTGAGAAGATGATGGAAAAGGCTTGTTATTGCCAGGGCTATTTCTTCCACCATTATTGTTGTTGAAACCTTGTTGAGGTCTCTCTTGATTCTTCCATGAGAAATTTGGGTGATTTCTCCATGAAGAATTATAGGTGTTTCCATAGGGTTCTCCTTGGTAATTTACCTCTTCCATTGAAGGGTTCTCAGGATCATAGGCTTCTTCCTCAGATGAAGAGATCCTCCAGCAGAGCTATCCAAAGACATCTTGGATAGTTCAGAGAGACCATCATAGAAAATACCTATGATGCTCCATTCAGAAAGCATGTCTGAGGGACATTTTCTGATTAATTGTTTGTATCTTTCCCAAGCTTCATAGAGGGATTCACCATCCTTCTATCTGAAGGTTTGGACTTCCACTCTAAGCTTACTCAATTTTTGAGGTGGAAAGAACTTTGCCAAGAAGGCATTGACTAGCTTTTCCCAAGAGTCCAGGCTTTCTTTAGGTTGAGAGTCCAACCATATTCTAGCTCTGTCTCTTACAGCAAAAGGGAATAGCATCAATCTATAGACCTCAGGGTTAACCCCATTAGTCTTGACTGTGTCACAGATTTGCAAGAATTCAGCTAAGAACTGATGAGGATCTTCCATTGGAAGTCCATGGAACTTGCAATTCTGTTGCATTAGAGAAACCTATTGAGGCTTAAGCTCAATGTTGTTTGCTCCAATGGCAGGGATAGAGATGCTTCTCCCATAGAAGTTGGGAGTAGGTGCAGTAAAGTCACCCAGCACCTTCCTTGCATTGTTGGCATTATTGTTGTTTTCGGCTGCCATGTCTTCTTCTTCTTTGAAGAATTCGGTCAGGTCCTCTCAGGTTCAGGGTCAGCTTCAACAAGAATGCCTTTGTCTTTGTTCCTGCTCATATGAAAGAGAAGAGAACAAGAAAATATGGAATCCTCTATGTCACAGTATAGAGATTCCTTGAGGTGTCAGAGGAAGAAAAATGGAAGACAGAAGTAGAAAATTCGAACTTATCAAAGAAGATGGAGTTCGAATTTTGCATTAAGGAATAGAGTTAGTCCAAGAATAGAAGGATGTGAGAAGAAGGGAAGTAATTTTCGAAAATTAAGTAAAAGATTTTGAAAATATTTTTGAAAAACACAAATTAATTTTCGAAAATAAGAGTGAGAAAGAGATTAAGTGATTTTTGAAAAAGATTTTGAAATTAGAAGTTAAAAAGATTTGATTGAAAACTATTTTGAAAAAGATGTCATTAAAAAGATATGATTGATTTTAAAAAGATGTGATTTAAAAGATATGATTTGAAAAACATTTTAAAAAGATATGATTTGAAAACAATTTTAAAAAGATTTGATTTGAAAAACATTTTAAAAAGATTTGATTTTAAAAATTAATGACTTGCCTAACAAGAAAAGATATGATTCAAACATAAAACCTTCCTTAACAGAAAAGGCAAAAAATGTTCAATCAAATCATTAATTGTTAGTAAGTATCTTTGAAAAAGGAAAGAAATTGATTTTGAAAACATTTGATTGAAAAGATATGATTTGAAAAAGATTTGATTTTGAAAAACTTTGAAAACTTGAAAAAAATTGATTTTGAAAACAAAATCTTCCCCTTTTGCCATCCTGGCGTTAAACGCCCAGAATGGTGCACATTCTGGCGTTTAACGCCCAAACTACTACCCTTTTGGGCGTTAAACGCCCAGCCAGGCACCCTGGCTGGCGTTTAAACGCCAGTCTGTCTTCTTCACTGGGCATTTTTGAATGCCCAGCTTTTTCTGTGTGATTCCTCTGCAGTATGTTCTGAATCTTCAATTCTCTGTATTATTGACTTGAAAAGACACAAATTAAAAATATTTTTGGATTTTTAGTAATGAGGAATAATAAAAAATGCAACTAAAATCAAATAACAATGCATGCAAGACACCAAACTTAGCAGTTTGTATATTACTGACACTAACAGAATGAGAATGCATATGAGAAACAACAAAACACTCAAGTCAATAGAATTCAAAGATCAAAACAAGAAAATCATCAAGAAAAACTTGAAGATTAATTAAGACACATGCAAAAATTTGAAAAATGCAAGAAGAACAGAAACATGCAATTGACACCAAACTTAAGATGAGACTCTAGACTCAAACAAAAAATATTTTTGGTTTTTATGATTTTGTAATTTTTTTTTTTTTTGGCTTTTTCGAAAATTAAGTGGAAAAGAAAATAAAGGTATCAAAATTCTTAATGAGAATTCCAGGAATCATGCAATGTTAGTCTAAAGCTTTAGTCTAAAGGAATTAGACATGGCCGGCTAAGCTTCAGCAGGACATTGCATTCAAGAGCTAAATTGATGAGGATCAATCAGCTTTGGTGATGATAAGAACATCACCTTGAAACACTAGAATTCATTCTTAAGAACTCTGAAGAAAAATAATACCTAATCTAAGCAACAAGATGAACCGTCAGTTGTCCATACACAAGAACAATCCCCGGCAACGGCGCCAAAAACTTGGTGCACGAAATTGTGATCAATACAACTTCGCACAACTAACCAGCAAGTGCACTGGGTCGTCCAAGTAATACCTTACGTGAGTAAGGGTCGATCCCACGGAGATTGGTGGTATGAAGCAAGCTATGGTCACCTTGTAAATCTCAGTCAGGCAGACTCAAATGTATAATGGTGATGAACGAAAATAACATAAAGATAAAGATAGAGATACTTATGTATATCATTGGTGAGAGCTTCAGATAAGCGTATGAAGATGCCTTCCCTTCCGTCTCTCTGCTTTCCTAATGCCTTCATCCAATCCTTTCTTACTCCTTTCCATGGCAAGCTCGTGTAGGGTTTCACTGTTGTCAGCAGCTACCTCCCATCCGCGCAGTGAAAGCTAATGCACACACTCTGTCACAGTGCTGCCAATCACCGGTTTGGTTCCCTCCCCTACCGGAATAGAATAACTCTTTTGCGTCTGTCACTAACGCCCAGTAGGTTACAGGTTTGAAGCACGTCACAGTCATTCGATCATTGAATCCTACTCAGAATACCACAGACAAGGTTTAGACCTTCCGGATTCTCTTGAATGCCGCCATCAGGTCCTGCCTATACCACGAAGATTCCGAAGAATCCAAGAGATATTCACTAAGCCTTAGATGCTTGTAGAACAAGAATGGTTGTCAGTCACCTTGTTCATGGGTGAGAATGGTGATGGGCGTCAATCATCACCTTCATCATGTTGAAGAACAAGTGATATCTTGGATAAAGAACAAGCGGAATTGAATGGAAGAACAATAGTAATTGCATTAATACTCGAGGTACAGCAGAGCTCCACACCTTAATCTATGGTGTGTAGAAACTCCACCGTTGAAAATACATAAGAACAAGGTCTAGGCATGGCCGTGAGGCCAGCCCTCCAATGATCTAAGAACTAGATGTCCAAAGATGAAAATACAATAGTAAAAGGTCCTACTTATAGAAAACTAGTAGCCTAGGGTGTACAATGGTGAGTAAATGACATAAAAATCCACTTCCGGGCCCACTTGGTGTGTGCTTGGGCTGAGCAATGAAGCATTTTTCGTGTAGAGACTCTTCTTGGCGTTTAACTCCAGCTTTTATGCCAGTTTGGGCGTTTAACTCCCAATTAGATGCCAGTTCCGGCGTTTAACGCTGGGAATTCTGAGGGTGACTTTGAACGCCGGTTTGGACCATCAAATCTTGGGCAAAGTATGGACTATTATATATTGCTGGAAAGCCCAGGATGTCTACTTTCTAACGCCGTTGAGAGCGCGCCAATTGGGCTTCTGTAGCTCCAGAAAATCCACTTCGAATGCAGGGAGGTCAGAATCCAACAGCATCTGCAGTCCTTTTCAGTCTCTGAATCAGATTTTTGCTCAGATCCCTCAATTTCAGCCAGAAAATACCTGAAATCACAGAAAAACACACAAACTCATAGTAAAGTCCAGAAAAGTGAATTTTAATTAAAAACTAATAAAAATATAATAAAAACTAAACTAAAACTACTAAAAACATACTAAAAACAATGCCAAAAAGCGTATAAATTATCCGCTCATCACTCTTGCACTGCTCCTAATGCAGATCTTTATGGCAAAAGTATTGTGGTGCCTCTTATAGCTACAAACAACTTTGAGCTGAAGCCACAACTAGTTACTCTTGTGCAACAAAGTTGCCAATATCATGGGCTCCCTCAGGAAGGCCCAAATTAATTTATCTCTGATTTTCTGCAAATTTGTGATACAGTGAGGACCAATGGAGTGAATCCTGAGGTATACAAACTCATGCTCTTCCCATTTGCTGTGAAGGATAGAGCAAAACTATGGTTAGATTCTCAACCCAAGGAGAGTCTGGATACTTGGGACAAGGTTGTCACTGAATTTCTGACTAAATTTTTCCCACCTCAAAATCTGACTAAGTTAAGGGTGGAGATTTAGACTTTCAGACAGAAAGATAGTGAGATCCTTTATGAAGCTTGGGAGAGATTCAAGCTACTGACTAGGCAATGCCCTCCAGACATATTCTCTAGATGGACTCAGCTGGATATCTTTTATGAGGGCTTATGTGAAATGTCCAATATGCGCTTAGATAATTCTGTAGGTGGTTCTTTGTACATGAAGAAGATACCAGAGGAGACTATTGAGCTTATTGAGTTGGTTGCTAACAACCAATACTTATATTCTTCCAACAGGAATCCTTTGCACTCTGAAACCTCTCAGAAGAGAGGCGTGTTAGAAGTGGAAGCTGTTAATACTCTTCTTGCTCAGAACAAGCTTATGTCTCAACAAATAAATCTCCTTACTCAACAGTTGAGTAGAATGCAAGTTTCAGCTGTTAACACTTAGAATGCACATCAATAGGTCCCTTATGACATGACAGGTAATTTTATGCAAAATGAGAATTATGATTATGCTCCATCTTCTTCTGAACAGGTCAACTACATGGGAAGTGTTCCTAGAAACCTCAATAATGATCCATATGCTAAAACTTATAATCAGGGGTGGAGAAATCACCCAAATTTTGGGTGGAGAGAGCAACCTCAGAGGCCACAAAATCTTAATAATAATTCTCAGGGTAGTTTTCAACAGAATAATTTTAATAACCACCAATTTCAATCATCTTAGAAAGCAACTTCTCAGCCCCAGTAGAACAATGATTTAGAAGCAATATTGGCAAGTTTTATAAAGGAAACTAGAGCATCAATAAAAAAGTTGGAGATTCAGATGGGTCAATTAGCCACAAAAGTTACTGAAATTGATTAGAGGACCACTAATAGCCTTCCTGGTAATACAATTCCAAATCTAAGAGAGGAATTCAAGGTTATTACCTTGATAAGTAGACAAGTGGCAAGTACAGAAGCACAAGTTCATGAGGAGCCAGTTGAGAAAGAAGCTCCAGAGGAGAAGAAGGAAGAAGTAGAGCACGTGCCTCCAAAGCATGCAGACAAACCGTTCATAGACTCTCTTGATACTTATCCTACATTGCCAAAGGCTCATGAGTACAAGCCTAAAATGGCACATCCTCAGAGACTTCAAAAGAAGACCAAGGACAAGCATTTTTCAAAGTTCTTGGAAGTCTTCAGAAAGTTGCAAATCAATATTCCTTTTGCCGAGGTTTTCGAGCAAATACCTCTCTATGTCAAATTCATGAAGGATTTATTGTCAAAGAAGAAGCCTTTAAAGGGAGATGAGACAGTGGTCCTGACTAAGAAATGTAGTGCCATCATTCAGAATAACTTGCCAAGGAAGATGCCGGATCCAGGAAGCTTTCAAATTCCATGCACCATTGGGAGCACAACCTTTGAGAAAGCGTTATGTGATTTGGGAGAAGGCATCAATTTAATGCCCTTGTCTGTGATGAAGAAGCTGCAAATCCAAGAGGCACAATCCACAAGAATAACATTACAGATGACAGACAAATCTATAAAGCCTGCATACAGATTAGTGGAGAATATCTTGGTCAAAGTGGGTAAGTTCTTCCTCCCAGCAGATTTTGTGATTCTTGACATAGGGGAGGATGAGAATGCCTCTATAATTCTAGGAAGACCATTCCTAGCCACTAGAAGAGCTCTGATTGATGTAGAAGAAGGTGAATTAGTGCTAAGAGTGCATAATGAGCAACTAGTCTTTCATGTCTTCAAAGATATACATTCAACAGGTGAAGAAGAGAGGTGCATGTAGACTGAGCTTATTGATCCAAACCTTCAAGAACCCCCTGATGATGCACAATAGAATTTGTAGCTCAAACCTCCCTTGGTAACAATCAATAAAATTCCTCCTGACATCAAACCTAAGTTTGGTGTCGGGAATGCATCATCTACCAAGGTGGAGGTTCCCAAAAAGATGAAAGTACCTAGGGGATGGGGAAACAAAAAGATTCCCACTGAGGACTTCTCCCCAGGAATGAAGGTGGTATTCACTGCATGTCCAATCCTGCCTCATATAGTGAACATGATCCTGTCTCTTGAGCATATAGAGTTGATCAATAGAAGCACAGGAAAGAAGTTCATGGTGAGGGGTGAAGAGCTGAGCCCCTATGATCCTCCTCTTTAGAGGAGCTGACCGTCAAGCTAGTAATGGTAAAGAAGCGCTTGTCGGGAGGCAACCCGATAATTTCGTATCCTTAGTTATTTTTTCTGTTTCGTTGATTATATTGTTTGTTCAATTTTTATTGAGTTTTTACTGTTTCCCTTTGTTTTAGGTGTGTTTGATCATGCAGAATTTTTAGAACAGGAACCAGATACTTAGAAAAGTTTTTTTTGCCCACTCTAGAGAAGGTTGTTTCTGCCTTGTCCATGCTGAACTTGGGATTTTCCAAGTTCAGCGTGGAGTGTGCGTGCATAAATAAGGTTTGCCTTTGCCAAGTCCACGCTAAACTTAAGAAATTCTAAGTTCAGCATGGAGAATGACGTAAATTGTGTGTATTTGATGGAAGGCCCACGCTGAACTTGGGAAATAAAAGGAGCACAAATAAGGACCAAATTCAGCGTGGTGAACGACGCATAAAAGGAGCACAAATAAGGACCAAGTTCAGTGTGCACATCCCTTCAAGTTCTCAAGTTCAGCATGGCCTCCACCCACCTTCCCCAAATATTCCCTTCACTTTTCCTTTCCCAAAAGCCTTGACCACATCCCTCCTTACCTATATATATATATATAAATAAATATATAAATAAATAAATCAAAAATAATTTTATATATATATAAAAAACAAAACAAAAAAACAACAAAATATATATCTTTATTTTAATTATTTTAATCTCTTTTATCATTTTATTATTCTTTTACCATAATATTTGTTTTTACTCTTTCATATTTCTTTTTATGTCCTCTATGTTTTTAGTTCTTCTTTGCTTGAGGACAAGCAAACTTTTAAGTTTGGTGTTGTCGCTTCGCTTGTGGATTTTCTGTTTATTTTAATGACACCAAAGGGAGGCGAATCATCTCCACGGTAGAGCACAACCAAAAGAATGAGATGGCCACTAGGATAACTGAGGTGGTTAAGTTCCTTTCATTCTATATTTTCTCCCGTTCTTATTATGATTAGGTTCCTATTTTCTGCTTATTTTGTCATTGCATGATCAGTTGTTATTTCAATTCTTAGGTTCTAGTTTTATTTGCAGTTTATCTTGTTATTTGATTTTTATGTTGAAAAAGAGTGTCTCATGTATTACTCACTGAGCTTGGAAACACAAAGAAAAGAAAGAAGTGATATATCGCATGAGAGATTGAGTTTATATTTAAGATTGGTCCTGTTTACTTAAATGTGGTGGTATTATTTGTGATTCTGAATGAATGACATGAACAATTCATATTTGAATTTGAATCAAGAGATGTTGATGTATGAGAAATAGGAATAGGAATAAGAAAGCGAATGATGTTGTCAACCCCGACCTTATTGCACTCAAACAGAAATAACTTGAGCTACAGAAATCTAATTGGCGTGATTCTAGTGACATTGAAAAAATAACTTCTAGAGCTTTCCAACGATATATAATAGTATACCCTTTTTCTCTATTTCACTCTGCCTCCTCTACGCTGAACTTGAGCGAATCTAACATACAAAGGAAGAATCATGTATCATCCCACACTGAACTTGGGTTAATCCAAGTTCAGGATGGATTCAAGCTCCGAAGGACGCGTATTGCTCTCACCCACACTGAACATGAGAATTCTCAAGTTCAGCGTGGACCTTAATAATCCAAGTGGTCCCCATTCATGTCCAAAGGCTGCAGAATTTAATTATTAAATTTTGATGTAAAACTTTATTTTATTTTTAATTAGAAAAATATATTATTTAGTTATATTATTTAGTTTAGTAAATATATTTTTCATTTATTAGGATTAGATATAAAAGGGAAAAGAATCAGCCCTTCAGGCTATTCTCTTATCTTCTACCTCATTTCGCAATTTACAGTTTTTACCATAATCCTAGTTTTTCTCTCTGAACTATGAGCAACTAAACTTCCACTGTTAAGGTTAGGAGCTCTGTCTATTGTATGGATTGATAATATTATTTTTTTATTTTAATTCATGTATTGATTTTTAATTCAAGAATTGTTTTCGTTCTTTATTTTATGAATCTGGGTGGAACGGAAGTATGACCTTGGTTCTAATTAAGTTCTCGTATAACTTGGAAAAGCTCTTTACTTGAACAACAACTTGAAAATATTTTCTCCTAAATTCCTAATTATCTGGACTTAACGGGATACGTGACATATAATCCTCTTATATTTGGGTAATTAGGATTTCTGTGGCATATAAACTAGAATTGAACTTCACCCTCTAATTGGAATTAAGTGACCAAGAAATTGGCGGTTGATGAATTTTAGAAGAGACTAAAAAGGTATAAGGAATTAGAGTTTAGTCACATATAGTTTGCCATGAATTAAATCTTGCATGATTAAAATAGTTAGTAAGAAAAGTCAATCTGAAAAATAGATAACTCTGAAGCCTTAACTGTTTCTCAATACATATTTCACAACCTGTTTATTGCTTGCTTTATTAATTTTCTAAATTTACTGTTAATGCGTTTAAACTCTTAAAACATCATTTTTTGCTTGTCTAATGATGAGCGGATAATTTATACGCTTTTTGGCATTGTTTTTAGGTAGTTTTTAGTAAGTTCAAGCTACTTTTAGGGATGTTTTCATTAGTTTTTATGTTAAATTCACATTTCTGTACTTTACTATGAGTTTGTGTGTTTTTCTGTGATTTCAGGTAAATTCTGGCTGAAATTGAGGGATTTGAGCAAAACTCTGAAAAAGGCTGACAAAAGGACTGCTGATGCTGTTGGATTCTGACCTCCCTGCACTCGAAATGGATTTTCTGGAGCTACAGAACTCCAATTGGCGCGCTCTCAACGGCGTTGGAAAGTAGACATCCAGGGCTTTCCAGCAATATATAATAGTTCATACTTTATTCGAAGAATGACGACGTAACTTGGCGTTGAACGCCAAGTACATGCTGCTGTCTGGAGTTAAACGCTAGAAAAACGTCATGATCCGGAGTTGAACGCCCAAAACACGTCATAACTCGAAGTTCAACTCCAAGAGAAGCCTCAGCTCGTGGATTGATCAAGCTCAGCCCAAACATACACCAAGTGGGCCCCGGAAGTGGATTTATGCATCAATTACTTACTCATGTAAACCCTAGGAGCTAGTTTATTATAAATAGAACATTTAACTAATGTATTAGTGTCTTTGATCATTCGGTCTTGTGACCACATGGGGGCTGGCCATTCGGCCATGCCTGTACCTTTCACTTATGTATTTTCAACGGTAGAGTTTCTGCACACCATAGATTAAGGGTGTGGAGCTCTGCTGTACCTTGAGTATTAATGCAATTCTAGTTTCTTTTATTCAAATCTCTCTTATTCTTATTCCAAGATATTCATTCGCACCCAAGAACATGATGAATGTGATGATTAGATAACCCTCATTATCATTCTCACTTATGAACGCGCGTGATTGACAACCACTTCCGTTCTACATGCAACCGAGCTTGAATGTGTATCTCTTAGATTCCCCAACAGAATCTTCGTGGTATAAGCTAGATAGATGGCGGCATTTATGAGGATCCGGAAAGTCTCACCTTGTCTGTGGTATTCCGAGTAGGATCCTGGGAATCCGGAAAGTCTAACCTTGTCTGTGGTATTCCGAGTAGGATTCCGGTAATGAATGACTGTGATGTGCTTCAGACTTGCAAGTGCTGGGCGTTAGTGACAAACGCAAAAGAATCAAGGGATTCTATTCCAGTAGGCGCAGGAACCAACCAGTGATTAGCCGTGCTGTGACAGAGTGCGTGAGCGTAGTTTTCACTGCGAGGATGGGATGTAGCCATCAGCCATGGGTGATGCCTCCAGACGATTAGCCATGCGAGTGACAGCCGCAGAGGACCATTTTCCCGAGAGGATTGAAAGTAGCCACCGTTGCTGGTGAACCCCTATACACAGCTTGCCATGGAAAGGATTAAGAAGGATTGAGTAAAAGCAGGAGAATAGCAGGCGTCCTTGAGCCATACAGCATCTTCATATACTTAACTGAAATTCCTACCAATGAATCTGCATAAGTATTCTATCCCTTTTCATCATTCCTATTTTATTATTAATTTTCGAACTCATAAAACAATTTTAATCTGCCTAACTGAGATTTACAAGGTGACCATAGCTTGCTTCATACCAACAATCTCTGTGGATTCGACCCTTACTCACGTAAGGTTTATTACTTGGACGACCCAGTACACTTGCTGGTTAGTTGAACGGAGTTGTGAATTCAACAAGAGACACAATAGTTTTTGTGTACATACCAAAGAGCCAATTAGAACATTGATCACAAATGATACAAGCATGATCACAATTTCGTCCACCAAGTTTTTGGCGCCGTTGCCGGGGATTGTTCGAGTATGGACAACTGACGGTTCATCTTGTTGCTCAGATTAGGTAATTTTCTTTTCAAAAATCTTTTTCAAAATTTTTCTTTTCTTTTTCGTTTTTTCCAAAAATATTTTCGAAAAAATCAATAAAAATACAAAAAAAATTAGAAAATCACAAAAATAAAAAATATTTTGAGTTTCTTGTTTGAGTCTTGAGTCAATTTTTAAGTTTGGTGTCAATTGCATGCTTTAAAAATTTTTTTTTTCTTGCATTTTTCGAAAATCCCATGCATTCATAGTGTTCTTCATGATCTTCAAGTTGTTCTTGATAAATCCTCTTGTTTGATCTTGATGATTTCTTGTTTTGTGTCTTTTCTTGTTTTTCATGTGCATTTTTGCATTCATATTTTCCATACATTAAAGTTTTCTAAGTTTGGTGTCTTGCATGTTTTCTTTGCATCAAAAATTTTTCAAAATTATGTTCTTGATGTTCATCATGATCTTCAAAGTGTTCTTGGTGTTCATCTTGACATTCATAGCATTCTTGCATGCATTCATTGTTTTGATCTAAAAATTTCATGCATTAAGTATTTTTGTTGTTTTTCTCTCTCATAATTAAAAATTCAAAAAAATCAAAAAAATATCTTTTCCTTATTTCCCTCCAAATTTTCGAAATTTTGGGGTGACTTGGTCAAAAATTTTAAAAATTAGTTGTTTCTTACAAGTCAAGTCAAAATTTCAATTTTAAAAATCTTATCTTTTCAAAATCTTTTTCAAAAATCATATCTTTTTCATTTTTTCTATTTTTCTAAAATTTCAAAAACATTTTTCAAATTATTTTCAAAATCTTTTTCTTATCTTTATATCATATTTTCGAAATTACACTAACAATTAATGTGATTGATTCAAAAATTTGAAGTTTGTTACTTTCTTGTTAAGAAAGGTTCAATCTTTAAATTCTAGAATCTTATCTTGTAGTTTCTTGTTAGTTAAGTCTTTTTAAAAATTAAATCTTTTTCAAAATATCTTTTTCTTAAAAAAAATCTTATCTTTTTTATCTTTTATTTGATCTTTTTCAAAAATTTTATCTTTTTCAAAATTTGATTTCAAAATATCTTATCTAACTTGCTATCTTCTTATCTTTTTCAATTTTGATTTCAAATCTTTTTCAATCAACTAACTAACTTCTTGTTTGTTTCTTATCTTTTTCAAAACTACCTAACTACTTTTCCCTCTTCTATTTTCGAAAATATCTCTCTCTTTTTCAAAAATTCTTTTTAATTTAATTAATTCTTCTATTTAATTATTTAATTACTAACACTTCTCTCCACCTCTCTTCCTCCAAGAATCCGAATCCCCCTCTCCATTCTTCTACCCCTTCTTTTTTTACTAACACAAAGGAATCTCTATACTGTGACATAGAGGATTCCTCTTCCTTTTCTTGTTTTCTTCTCTTTCATATGAGCAGGAACAAGGATAGAGGCACTCTTGTTGAAATTGATCCAGAACCTGAAAGGACTCTGAAGAGAAAATTAAGAGAAGCTAAATTAAATTATTCTAAAGGTAACCTTTCAGAAACATTAGAACAAGAGAAGGAGATGGCCAAAAATAATAATAATGCAAGGAGAATGCTTGGTGACTTCACAAAGCCAACGTCCAAGTTTGATGGAAGAAGCATCTCCATTCCCGTCATTGGAGCCAATAACTTTGAGCTTAAGCCTCAACTAGTTGCTTTAATGCAACAAAACTGCAAGTTTTATGGACTTCCATCTGAAGATCCTTATCAGTTTTTAACTGAGTTCTTGCAGATCTGTGAGACTGTAAAGACGAATGGAGTTGATCCTGAAGTCTACAGACTCATGCTTTTCCCTTTTGCAGTAAGAGACAGAGCTAGAGTATGGTTGGATTCACAACCCAAGGATAGCCTGGACTCATGGGATAAGCTTGTCACTGCATTCTTAGATAAATTCTTTCCTCCTCAAAAGCTGAGCAAGCTGAGAGTGGATGTTCAAACCTTCAAACAAAAAGATGGTGAATCCCTCTATGAAGCTTGGGAAAGATACAAGCAGCTGACCAAAAGATGTCCATCTGACATGTTTTCAGAATGGACCATTTTAGATATATTCTATTATGGTCTCTCTGAATTTTCGAAAATGTCATTGGACCATTCTGCAGGTGGATCTATTCACCTGAAGAAAACACCGGAAGAGGCCCAAGAACTCATTGACATGGTTGCAAACAACCAGTTCATGTACACTTCTGAGAGGAATTCAGTGAACAATGGGATATCTCAGAAGAAAGGAGTTCTTGAAATTGATACTCTGAATGCCATATTGGCTCAGAACAAAGTGTTGACTCAACAGGTCAACGTGATCTCTCAAAATCTGAATGGATTGCAACATGCATCCAACAGTACTAGAGAGGCAGCTTCTGAAGAAGCTTATGATCCTGAGAACCCTGCCATGGCAGAGGTTAATTACATGGGTGAACCTTATGGAAACACCTATAACTCATCATGGAGAAATCATCCAAATTTCTCATGGAAGGATCAACAAAAACCTCAACAAGGTTTTAACAATGGTGGACGCAACAGGCTGAATAATAGTAAGCCATATCCATCGTCTTCTCAGCAACAGACAGAGAATTCTGAACAAAACACCTCTAATTTAGCCAATATAGTCTCTGATCTGTCAAAGGCCACTTTTAGTTTCATGAATGAAACAAGATCCTCCATTAGAAATCTGGAGGCACAAGTGGGCCAGCTGAGTAAGAAAGTCATTGAAACTCCTCCCAGTATTCTCCCAAGCAATACAGAAGAGAATCCAAAAGGAGAGTGCAAGGCCATTGACATACTCAATGTGGCCGAATGCACAAAGGAGGAGGAGGACGAAAATCCTAGTGAGGAAGACCTCCTGGGACGTCCCTCAAGCAAGAAGGAGTTTCCTATTGAGGATCCAAAGGAATCTGAGGCTCATACAGAGATCATAGAGATTCCATTGAACCTCTTTCTGCCATTCATGAGCTCTGAGGACTATTCTTCCTCTGAAGAGGATGAAGATGTGACTGGAGAGCAAGTTGCTCAATATTTAGGAGCTATCATGAAGCTGAATGCCAAGTTGTTTGGTAATGAGACTTGGGAAAGTGAACCTCCCTTGCTCATTAATGAACTAGATACTTGGATTCAGAAAACTCTACCTCAAAAGAGACAAGATCCTGGCAAGTTTCTAATACCTTGTACCATAGGCACCATGAGCTTTGAAAAAGCTCTATGTGATCTGGGGTCAGGGATAAACCTTATGCCACTCTCTGTAATGGAGAAGCTGGGGATCATTGAGGTACAACCTGCCTTGTTCTCATTACAACTGGCAGACAAGTCATTGAGACAAGCTTATGGATTAGTAGAGGACGTGCTAATAAAGGTTGAAGGCCTTTACATCCCTGCTGATTTCATAATCCTAGACACTAGGAAGGAAGATGATGAATGCATCATCCTAGGAAGACCTTTCCTAGCCACAGCAGGAGCTGTGATAGATGTCAACAGAGGTGAGTTAGTCCTTCAATTGAATGGGGACTACCTTGTGTTTAAAGCACATGGCCATCCCTCTGTGACAGAAGAGAGTAAGCATGAAGAGCTTCTCTCAGTTCAGAGTCAAGAAAAGCCCACACAGTCAAACTCTAAGTTTGGTGTTGTGAGGCCACAACCAAACTCTAAGTTTGGTGTTCATACCCCATATCCAAACTCTAAGTTTGGTGTTGGGACCACACTTAAATTGACCTGATCACCTTGTGGCTCTATGAGAGCCACTGTCAAGCTATTGACATTAAAGAAGCGCTTGTTGGGAGGCAACCCAATTTTATTTATCTAATTTTATTTTATTTTGTTTCTTTGTTATTTTTATGTTTAATTAGGTACATGATCATGAGGAGTCACGAAAAAAATCAAAAAAATTAAAAACAGAGTCAAAAACAGAAGAAAAAAAATTTTTCACCCTGGAGGTAGCGCAGACTGGCGTTCAATGCCAGTAAGGTGCATCTGGCCGGCGTTCAACGCCAGAACAGAGCACCATTCTGGCGCTGAACGCCAGAAACAAGCAACAACCTGGCGTTAAACGCCAGGAACATGCATAGAGAGGACAAACTGGCGCTGAACGCCAGAAACAAGCATGAAACTGGCATTCAACGCCAGAAACATGCATTACATGGGCGTTAAATGCCCAGAACATGCACCAATGGGCGTTTGAACGCCAGAATGATGCATGAAGGCATTTTACATGCCTATATGGTGAAGGAATGGTATTTGTTTTCACCTCAGGATCTGTGGACCCCACAGGATCCTCACCTTAGGATCTGTGGACCCCACAGGATCACCTCAGGATCTGTGGACCCCACAGGATCCCCACCTACCATATTCCCACCTTACCTTTTAATCCTAATCACACTCTCCTAATCCAAATCTCATTCCACTCTTCCCCATATCACACTTCCCAAAAACCTTCACCAATCACCTCAAATCCTCTTCCCAATTCTTCCATTCACCATTCACATCAACCTCCTCTTCCCCATAAACCCCACCTACCCTCATAACATTCAAATTCAATTTCCCACCCATTCCCACCCAAATGGCCGAAAACCCACCCTCCCCTCTCCCTATAAATACCCTTCACTTCTTCTTCATTTTCACACAACACAAATCCCTTCTTCTCCCATATAGCCGAACCTACTTCTCTCCCTCTCTACCATATTCTCTTCTTCTTCTTCTACTATTCTTTTCTTTCTTGCTCGAGGACGAGCAAATTTTAAGTTTGGTGTGGTAAAAGCATAAGCTTTTTTTTTGTTTTTCCATTACCAATGGCACCTAAGGCCGGAGTTTCCTCAAGAAAAGGGAAAGGGAAAGCAAAAGCTTCCACCTCCGAGTCATGGGAGATGGAAAGATTCATCTCCAAGAGCCATCAAGACCACTTCTATGATGTTGTGGCAAAGAAGAAGGTGATCCCTGAGGTCCCTTTCAAGCTCAAGAAGAATGAGTATCCGGAGATCCGACATCAGATTCAAAGAAGAGGTTGGGAAGTCATAACCAACCCCATGCAACAAGTCGGAATCTTAATGGTTCAAGAGTTCTATGCCAATGCATGGATCACTAGGAACCATGACCAAGGTATGAACCCAAGCCCAAAGAATTATCTCACAATGGTTAGGGGGAAATACTTGGATTTCAGTCCGGAAAATGTAAGGTTGGCGTTTCACTTACCCATGATGCAAGGTGATGAACGCCCCTACACAAGAAGGGTCAACTTTAATCAAAGGTTGGACCAAGTCCTAATGGACATATGTGTGGAAGGCGCCCAATGGAGAATAGACTCCAAAGGCAAACCGGTCCAACTAAGAAGACTGGACCTCAAGCCTGTAGCTAGAGGATGGTTGGAGTTCATCCAAAGATCCATCATCCCTACAAGCAACTGATCTGAAGTTACTGTGGATCGGGCCATCATGATCCATAGCATCATGATTGGAGAGGAAGTAGAGGTTCATGAGGTCATCTCCAATGAACTCTACAAAATAGCTGACAAGTCCTCACCTATGGCATGGCTAGCCTTCCCTCACCTTATTTGCCATCTATGTTACTCAGCTGGAGTTATCATAGAGGGAGATGTCTCTATTGAAGAAGACAAGCCCATCACCAAGAAGAGGATGGAGCAAGCAAGAGAAGCTCCTCACGGCCCTCAAGAAGCATATGAGGAAGCTCATCATCAACAAATTCCTGAGATACCTCAAGGAATGCACTTTCCTCCCAACAACTATTGGGAGCAACTCAACACCTCCTTGGAAGATTTAAGCCATAATGTGGAACAATTAAGGGTGGAACATCATGAGCACTCCATCATTCTCCAAGAAATAAGAGAAGATCAAAGAGCAATGAGGGAGGAGCAACAAAGGCAAGGAAGGGACATAGAAGAGTTGAAGAACATCACTGGTTCTTCAAGAAGAAGACGCCACTAGAGGTGGATTCATTCCTTGTTCTTTATTTCTTTTTGTTTTTCGGTTTTTATTACTGTGTTTATTTATGTTTTGTGTCTTTATTTCATGATCACTAGTATGTAACCATGCCTTAAAGCTATAAATAAAATCCATTACTCCTTCACCTCTCTTAAAAGAAAAATGTTTTAATTCAAAAGAACAAGAAGTACATAAATTTCGAAAATAGCTCTTGAATTTAATTTAATTATATTGATGTGGTGACAATACTTTTTGTTTTCTGAATGAATGCTTGAATAGTGCATATGTCTTTTGATCTTGTTGTTTATGAGTGTTAAAATTGTTGGCTCTTGAAAGAATGATGAACAAAGAGAAATGTTATTGATGATCTGAAAAATCATGAAATTGATTCTTGAAGCAAGAAAAAGCAGTGAAAAAAAAATGGCTAAAAAGAGTATATAGAAAAAGAAGGAGCAGTAGAAAAAGCCATGAGCCCTAGGCAAAGGTAAAAAGGATCCAAGGCTTTGAGCATCAATGGATAGGAGGGCCCAAGGAAATAAAATCCAGGCCTAAGCGGCTAAATCAAGCTGTCCCTAACCATGTGCTTGTGTCATGAAGGTCCAAGTGAAAAGCTTGAGACTGAGTGGTTAAAGTCGTGATCCAAGGCAAAAGAGTGTGCTTAAGAGCTCTGGACACCACTAACTGGGGACTTTAGCAAAGCTAAGTCACAATCTGAAAAGGTTCACCCAGTTATGTGTCTGTGGCATTTATGTATCCGGTGGTAATACTGGAAAACAAGGTGCTTAGGGCCACGGCCAAGACTCATAAGTAGCTGTGTTCAAGAATCAACATGCTTAACTAAGAAAGTCAATAACACTATCCCAAATTTTAAGTTCTCTAGAGACGCCAATCCCTCTAAACTACAAAGGAAAAAGTGAGATGCCAAAACTGTTCAGAAGCAAAAAGCTACAAGTCCCGCTCATTTAATTATAATTAATATTCATTGATATTTCTGAATTTATAGTATATTCTCTTCTTTTATCCTATTTGATTTTCAGTTGCTTGGGGACAAGCAACAATTTAAGTTTGGTTGTGATGAGCGGATAATTTATACGCTTTTTGGCATTGTTTTTAGGTAGTTTTTAGTAAGTTCAAGCTACTTTTAGGGATGTTTTCATTAGTTTTTATGTTAAATTCACATTTCTGGACTTTACTATGAGTTTGTGTGTTTTTCTGTGATTTCAGGTAAATTCTGGCTGAAATTGAGGGATTTGAGCAAAACTCTGAAAAAGGCTGACAAAAGGACTGCTGATGCTATTGGATTCTGACCTCCCTGCACTCAAAATGGATTTTCTGGAGCTACAGAACTCCAATTGGCGCGCTCTCAACGGAGTTGGAAAGTAGACATCCAGGGCTTTCCAGCAATATATAATAGTCCATACTTTATTCGAAGAATGACGACGTAACTTGGCGTTGAACGCCAAGTACATGCTGCTGTCTGGAGTTAAACGCCAGAAAAACGTCATGATCCGGAGTTGAACGCCCAAAACACGTCATAACTCGAAGTTCAACTCCAAGAGAAGCCTCAGCTCGTGGATTGATCAAGCTCAGCCCAAACATACACCAAGTGGGCCCCGGAAGTGGATTTATGCATCAATTACTTACTCATGTAAACCCTAGGAGCTAGTTTATTATAAATAGAACATTTAACTAATGTATTAGTGTCTTTGATCATTCGGTCTTGTGACCACATGGGGGCTGGCCATTCGGCCATGCCTGTACCTTTCACTTATGTATTTTCAACGGTGGAGTTTCTGCACACCATAGATTAAGGGTGTGGAGCTCTGCTGTACCTTGAGTATTAATGCAATTCTAGTTTCTTTTATTCAAATCTCTCTTATTCTTATTCCAAGATATTCATTCGCACCCAAGAACATGATGAATGTGATGATTAGATAACCCTCATTATCATTCTCACTTATGAACGCGCGTGATTGACAACCACTTCCGTTCTACATGCAACCGAGCTTGAATGTGTATCTCTTAGATTCCCCAACAGAATCTTCGTGGTATAAGCTAGATAGATGGCGGCATTTATGAGGATCCGGAAAGTCTCACCTTGTCTGTGGTATTCCGAGTAGGATCCTGGGAATCCGGAAAGTCTAACCTTGTCTGTGGTATTCCGAGTAGGATTCCGGTAATGAATGACTGTGATGTGCTTCAGACTTGCAAGTGCTGGGCGTTAGTGACAAACGCAAAAGAATCAAGGGATTCTATTCCAGTAGGCGCAGGAACCAACCAGTGATTAGCCGTGCTGTGACAGAGTGCGTGAGCGTAGTTTTCACTGCGAGGATGGGATGTAGCCATCAGCCATGGGTGATGCCTCCAGACGATTAGCCATGCGAGTGACAGCCGCAGAGGACCATTTTCCCGAGAGGATTGAAAGTAGCCACCGTTGCTGGTGAACCCCTATACACAGCTTGCCATGGAAAGGATTAAGAAGGATTGAGTAAAAGCAGGAGAATAGTAGGCGTCCTTGAGCCATACAGCATCTTCATATACTTAACTGAAATTCCTACCAATGAATCTGCATAAGTATTCTATCCCTTTTCATCATTCCTATTTTATTATTAATTTTCGAACTCATAAAACAATTTTAATCTGCCTAACTGAGATTTACAAGGTGACCATAGCTTGCTTCATACCAACAATCTCTGTGGATTCGACCCTTACTCACGTAAGGTTTATTATTTGGACGACCCAGTACACTTGATGGTTAGTTGAACGGAGTTGTGAATTCAACAAGAGACACAATAGTTTTTGTGTACATACCAAAGAGCCAATTAGAACATTGATCACAAATGATACAAGCATGATCACAATTTCGTCCACCATCTAACTAAGTAAATCGTTTAACCATTTTTTCTTAATCCATCAATCCTCGTGGGATCGACCCTCATTCACCTAAGGTACTACTTGGTACGACCTGGTGCACTTGACATTTAGTTTGTGGTTAGAAATTCCCTACCAGCATGCCTCTTCGAGAAGCCTCACGACCTACATCTTAAAAACACAAAATCCGCATGGGTGAGAACCGGAGGTTCTTAGTATGATAACAGTACCGACATATCTAAAATGTAATGTCCTGGGAAAGCCAAAGGCAATCCTAGAACTTCCAACAGATAATCAAAGCTTATAAACAGACTAAACCATAAATGGTAACTGACTAAAGATCTCCAGTCTAACTAACACTCTGCTTTCCAAATCCTGCAGACCTCCCAACCGCCTTCAGTAAATTGATATCGCAAACACAATTATATCAATAAGGAAATGCACATATAGGAAGCAGATATGGAAATTGCACAATTAGCAAGTATTATGCAGTCAATTAAGCATTTCGAACAAATCACATATAATGCATATGATGTATGCCTGTCCTAGTGGCTGATGAGTCTCATCTATCGGTTATAAAGCTAACCCGACAAGTCCTGGTAGCTAACCATTAGAGTTTCCCTCTGCCGTGCATCCTCAACTCGAGTTATACTTAATCATAATCATCAATACATATTCACAACACCCACACTGGTGTTTATCCACGGGGGCGAGCTTATCCGAAACTTTCATAGCATCCGGCCACACTTACGACATAGAGTCAGCAGAGTATCAAGTCTCCACCAGGAACACATGGTGGCTAGCCACTGCTTTCACCTAGGAAAACTCGTATCTCAGATGGTGGAAGTGCAACATTCACATTTCATTCAATACGCATATATGCAATCATACTCAGCCATAATTCAATAATAACTCAACCATAATTCGGCAATAACTCAGCCATTCGGCTCATAATACAATCCATAACTAGTTAATTTATTAAAAATTATAGTCGTTTGGCTCATGGCATATAAAGCACTTCCACCATCATCCTCCGTATCTCATACGATTGTCTTTGATCATCATTCATCATTAATTCTCCCTTTACTTCATCCACAAGTTACCACATTTCCTAGCTCCTTCTCATTGCTAGGCATATCACAAGGACTTAGGACATAAGGGGGTGAGATCGGAGGCTTAGAAGTCTAAAATTCAGCTTTGAAAACTCAAAAATCAACTTTGGGGTGAAAATGGGGTCATGCGCGCGCATCGTCCATGTGCACGCGTGGAAAGTAGAAAAGTTATAGCGACGCGTACATGTTGCCACCGGGTATGTGCCTCCGCTTCATGATCGCTCGCCTCATCCTCAGATGTCTCTGACGGTGTGTCGGGCTCGGAGGGGATGTTGCCACCGGATCGGATCATCAACTTGAGGTGCTCATAGCGTCGCTTGTGGCGACGCTCAGACCTCTCATAACGTCGCCTGTTGTGACGCTCATACCTCTTATATTGCTGCTGGTGGTGGTGCTCCATCTGGTCTAAGCGGTCAAAGAGTCGGTGCACCAGAAGATAAACGGGCTCAAGAGCAAGTGGGGGTGCAGTGGATGGAGCTGGGGCAGTGGATGCTGAAGGGGTAGTTGAAGATGTAGCTGCCTCAGCAGAGTTAGTGAGAAAAGGAGGTTGGTAGCCTAAAGCCTAAAACTTCCTACTGTGAGGGATGATCTTTCTGCAGTCCGTGACGGGTGGCTTTTCATCAGCAATTTCCCAAGGTACCTCAGCTCGGCGACTCAACTGAGTAATCAATAATGGAAAAGGGAGGGTGCCTCTGACATGGACCCTGGCCATGTAAAACCGGATGAAGCAGGGCATATATAGGTCCTTACCCTCCATCACACACCAGATGAGGGTAATCATAGCAGCTGGCACCTCTGGCTCATGAGTGCTCGGCATTACGTAGTTACTGAGAATCTGTTGCCAAAGTCAAGCCTCATTATTCAGATACATCAGCCTGATTCCCTTAGGTACCAGTGTGCTCTTTCCCATGACCCATGGAACAGTAGGATCAAGAGCTATAGTCCTTTTTACAGCATCCCAGTCAAATCTCATGAATCTCATATCCTCTTCAGCCCTTTGGTAACCGTCTGGTTGATCAGATTTAGGTGGGAGCTGGAGGATGTCTTCTATTACTTCCTCAGTGATCAGAATCTATTTGCCTCTGAGCTGTACTGCATCCAGGGATGTTTTAAAGTAGTTACAGTAGAATTCTCTAACCCAGGATGAGTTGATCTCAATCAAGTTTCTCTCTAGGAAGAATCAGCCTCTCTGTTTAATTTGGTCTGAAGTGTATTGCTGGAGTTCTTCTGGAATTTTGAGTGTCCGTTCCAGGTATAGGTTCCTGGATGTGGAAAAAACTGGGTACTTCAGCTCACAGTATTTGTTTGCAAATTTTACTGGGTCAGCTGCAGGTACCAACTGATCAGCCTTTTTCTGCGGGGTAAAATTCTTCTCCCGCCAGGAATCATCATGCAAAATGTCAAGGATGGTCATAGAGGATTCGCCTCTTTTCCTTTTGCCAGTGGTTGGTTTGCCTTTTCCTTTGCTTTAAGAGTCAGACATCCTGAAAAGCAGAAATTCTAAGATATAAATGAAGAACAAAAGCAGGAAAACAAGTAGGCAAATAGAATATTCGCAATATAAGCACAGAATGGCAAAAGAGCAGGAGAAGCATAAATTAAGTCAAATATATGGGTATTGTGGATTGTATTCGAGTGAAAAAGTCTGAAAATAAAAATTACAATCCAAAATACATGATAAGTGGAATTCATGTTAATTAGGAAAAACAGTGATCATGCCTTGAGGTAGAAAGTTAAAGTAGTTAGGTAAAAAGAGAAGTCAGAAAGTTAAAATGGTTGGTAGGTAAAAAAGAAGTTAGAAAGTGAAAGCAGTGAGTTAGTAAAAAGAAAGTGAAAGTAAGTGAGATGATGAAGGGTTTCCTAGTTAACAATAAATTCACAAATTTAAAGAACAGTCAACTCATATTCAAGCAAGGATTTCAGGTTATTGATGATAATTCATATAGATACAAGAGTTGCAAAATTAAAATGAAATTATCAATAATGCAATTTATTAACCAGATAATCAAAAGGAAAAAGAATGCTAGCCCGTGCATTCATGAATTGGTTTGGTTGTAGCCAAGTAGTGCAAAATTCAAAATTGCCATAACCAATACATGAATGGGAAAAATGAAACAATTTGCAGAAAATTGGGTAGCATTCTGGCTAAAATTAGATGTTCTCGGGAAATAAACAACAGGAAAAATCAGTTCATATAAAATTAAATAAAGCTGCAAAGAGACACAAATAACATGAACATGAAAGAACAGTGTAACAGTAGCAAGAAACATGGGAGAACAATATATGAACAATATGATCATCACAGCAAAATCAGAATCGCGAAATAGATAAAACAAGTAGCAAGAACGGCGCAACTATCAGGCCTAAATCCACTAACCACATCCTAGCTACCTAACCACCTAGAATCCACTACAATCATGCATCTCTAACTATCCTAATTTGAACAGATTCTGAAAAATATGCAACTAACTAACTAATGAACTGGTAAAGGGAACGGTGTTCGACGAAACTTGGTGTGGGTAGGATCAGAATTTGAGACAGAGAGGGAGGTAGTGGTGCTGGTGGCTGCACGGCGGTGGCACGGCGACGGCACGATGGTGGTTCGGATGGGGGCAGTGGCGGATGGTTGTGTTTGTGGGGCTGGTGTATGGTGAAGGAGGGAAAGCAGAGGAGAAGGGGGCGAGGGTGGTGGTCGGCGGTATGAGGGGTGGAAGGCGGCGTTGTGGTGGCGGTTCGGTGGTTGGGGGCGAGGGTAGGGTTTAATGGCAGAGGGGGAGGTGGTTGAGAAGGAAGGGAGGTGAGGGAAGAGAAGAAGGGGGCGAGGGTGGTGGCTCGGTCTGGGTGGTGGCGGCGGTTCTGGGTGGCCGTGGTGGAGGGGGAAGGAGAAGAAGAGATGTGAAGAGGGGAGTGCAGAGAGAGAGGGGGTGGGTGATGCGAAGGGGTAGGGTTTCGCGTAGGTGGGTTAAGTGATTTCAAATCCACGCGAACGCGTGGAGCACGCGATCGCGTGATTAGGGTGGAAGGGGTTGACGTGGTCGTGTGATTGACGCGATCGTGTAGGTTGGGTAAAAGATGAGTGTCACGGACACGTGAAGCACGCGAACGCGTCACTGTAATTTGTGCTAGACGCACAGTTCCAGCGTCATTTCAGCGCAACTCTCTGTTTCTATTTAAGGGGCCATAATATTCACGCGACGCGGACGCGTCGCTCACGCTTTCACATGTAATGAGTGTTGTGCAAGTGACGCGTTCGCGTCAGGGATGCGAACGCGTGGTCCGTGTTGTGCTAAACGCACACCAGTCGCATGATTCCAGCCCAACTTTTTTGGCGTTGGATCTTTACACCGATTTCCATTCGACGCCCACGCGTGGCCTGCGCGCTCGCGTGGGGTTTTTTTTATGCAGTATGCAGAATGCAATGAATGCTATGCACAATTCCATGTTCAATCAAAATTCAAAAACAGACTAAACTGAAAAAGAAACGATCATACCATGGTGGGTTGTCTCCCACCTAGCACTTTTGGTTAAAGTCCTTAAGTTGGACATTTGATGAGCTTCCTGTTATGGTGGCTTGTGCTTGAATTCATCCAGAAATCTCCACTAATGTTTGAAATGCCAACAGCCTCTGGGGTCCCAAACAAGGCACGTAAAGCCCTCGAGCAGTTCCAAGCAGGTTCTCAGGCTTCCGGGGTGTTGAATGTCAGAACGGATTCCAGGATCCCAAACCTTGCTTTTACACCCGTCTTTGTCTTGATTTATATTTTTCCAGTCGGGTGGTTTGGAAGTTGTATTCTCACCAGGATGGCCAAACATCTTCCGAGACCCATTCAATTGAGCTTGACACCAATCCGTGTACGTCAGATTGAAGCATGGAACCTTATTGGATTTTGCATACCAACTCTGAGTGCGAGTCATTTCCCTTTTTCTCTTAAAGCCACAAAGAGCTCTAAGCTGACCGTCTGTTTCAAGTAAACCATATTCAAGTGGAAAATTAAAGTTAAAAGTCAAAGATTTTACCCACTTGAAGTTAGAGTTGGGTGGTAGTGGCCTTGGGATAGTTGTTTCCAGTGGTTCTGCAAGCTCTACTCCCTTGTGTTCTTCTATGAATTCCTCCACTTCCTTGCAAACTTTTTCAATTTCAACCATGTCCTGATCAAAGTCCTCGATTTCTTCCTCATCACTAAAGTCATAAGTTAGAGGTTGAGAAAAGTCTACCTTAGCATCGTCTTCATATTCACTTGGGGAAGGTTCTTCTGTCTCAAAGAAGTCACTTGCAGATGCAAGTTCATCACTAGGAGAACTTGACTCGTGATTATCATTATCAAGGAAACTTGCGTCTTGGGTTGTTCCGTCCAGTTCTTCATAAGATACCTGCTTTGGAGGTTGTGCACTGTCCTCCTTAGCATCAATTGTAATTTCCTTGACGGAATTTTTCACAACTCTGGATTTCCATGGATGTTCAGCATCTCCTAAGTCTTCAACCAATTCTGCTTCTTCTTGGGTAATTTGGGCTTCCTTCAATTGTTCTAGTACAAAGTCATGCTCCTTACTGTCCACTGGAGTTTCTAATATCTCCTTCATGCTACGTTCTTCATTTGATTGTCCACATGAAGCTTTGGGAGTTCCTTGAGTGTCTGAAAGTTGGGAAGATAATCAATTTATTGCTTGGTCCAGTTGGCGAAGAGTTGCATTAAGTCTTTCCATTGTTTCCTTGAAACGCTCCCTTGATTCTTGAGGTGATGGAGTGATGGATATGGACATGGTACATAAGGAAGTGGTGGTTCTTGGGAGTAATTGGATTGGAACTGGGGTGGATAAGGGTCATACGGTGGTAAATGGTGAAAAAGGGCTTGTGAGTGTGGTGGTTCAAAGCTGTGTTGATAAGGTGGTTTGTAGGCATATGATGGGGCTTGTTGGTAGCCACAGGGGGGTCCACTATATCTATTGCCTTGACATGCATTCTAGAAGGGTCGTGGTCCATGGTATCTTGGAGGGTGTTGTTGCCTAAAGGGTTGATCAGATCCTTTTGGCACCATCCATCTTTGATTGCCTTGACCTTGATGCATGTTCCTGTTATAGCTTCCATTCATTTAAACAAAATTAGAACCACTCTCAAAGCGAGAGGGGTGAGAATTCATAGTAGCTACTAGAACAAAAAGGGAACACAAAAACAAATAAACAAGTAAAAGAAAAATATTTACAATAACCAATAATAAGGCACACGTTTGCAATTCCCCAACAACGGCGCCATTTTGATGATTGGATTTCTATCGGTAAAGAAATTCACAAATATAATCGCATTGTAAGTATAGTTTCTAAACCAACAGAGAATTCTTTCGTACAAAAGTTTGTTTGTCACTTAAGTAAAACCCAATGCAATTTATAAACCAAAGTATTCAAACCTCGGGTCGTCTTCTCAAGGAATTGCAGGGAGGTGTGTTTTATTATTGGTTATGGAAAAAGGTATATTTTGGGGTTTTCAAAAGGGTTGAACAAGTAATTTAATTGACAAGAAAAATAAATTAATAATTAATAAAAATCTCTTAGCAAGGTTTGAGAACTAGAATTCCTATCCTAATTATCCTATCAGGTGTGATGAAAATTGGGTTTTAATCCCACTTAGTTATCCCTTATTAAATAAAGGAAAGTCAAGTGGACTAATTAAATTAATCCTCAAGTCCTAGTCAACTTTTAGAGCGATCCAAATCAATTAGCAATTGCCAATTTCAACCACTGCTGAGTTTGATAACTAAAGTGTTACCAATTAATTAACCAAAGCCAAAAGGGAAGAAAATCTACTCGAATGAAAATAATTTGGATAAAGTGAAAGCATCAATAACATAAATTAGAGAAAGCAATCATAAATCTGAAATATCTCAAATTGTATTAAATAGAAAATTAATCTAAACATAAAGAGTTCATAAACTAAATTGAGAAAATAAATAAAAGGAACATTGAACCTGTGATTGAAGAAGATGAAATCTTAATCTTAATCTTAATCCTAATCCTAAGAGAGAGAAGAGAACTTCTCTCTCTAAAAACTACATCTAATCCTAGAATTGTGTATATTATGAATCAATGATTATGAATTAATGGATTCTCCCACTTTATAGCCTCTAATCTGTGTTTTCTGGGCCTGGAATTGGACCAAAAAGGGTCCAGAAATCGCTGGGATGATTTCTGCAATTTTCTGCACGTGGGGTTCGTCATGCGTTCGCGTAGGCCACGCATCCAAGTCCTTTGGAGTTTTGCTCTTCCGCGCGTCTACGTCAATTACGCGTTCACGTCAATTGCGTTCTGCTCAAGGCATGCGTCCGCGTCGTCCATGCGCTCGCGTCGATGCTTTTTGCGCTAAGCACGCATCCGCGTCATCCACGCGTTCGCGTCGCTGCTTTTCTTCAAAAACTCCATTTTGTGCGTTCCTTCCATTTTTGTATGTTTCCTTTCTATCCTCTAAGCCATTCCTGCCCTATAAAGCCTGAAAGTACTCAACACACAGATCACGACATCAAATGGTAATAAAGGATAATTAAATTTAATATTTCTAAGGCATAGGAAACATGTTTTCACATATGTCATATCATAAGGAAGGGATTGTAAAACCATGCAAATTCATATGAATAAGTGGGTGAAGAATTGATAAAATCATTCAATTGAGCATAAGATAAATCATAAAATAGTGGTTTATTAGAATGATTAGGAGGTGTGTCCCTGAAAATGAAATGAGAGATATATTGTGGCATTGTCATGGTTCGGCCTATGGTGGACACTTTGGGCTAGAAAGAATAGCTGCTAAAATGCTGCAGAGTGAATTCTATTGGCCAACCATTTTCAGGGATGCCAGAGAGTTCGTTCACCAATGTAATGAATGCCAAAGAGCTGGAGGATTGACAAGAAGGAATGAGATGCCTCAGAACTACATCCTGGAAGTGGAGCTATTTGATCTTTGGGGCATTGATTTCATGGGCCCGTTCCCTCCCTCTTACTCTTTCAAATACATTTTAGTAGCAGTAGAGTATGTCTCAAAATGGGTGAAGCCGTAGCCACAACCATATGTAATGCACAGATTGTCCTTCAATTCCTTAAGAAGCACATTTTCACTAGATATGGAGTGTCCAAGGGTCTTGTCAGTGATGGTGGTAGTCATTTTTGCAACAAGCAAATGGAGAAACTCCTTCACAAATATGGATTGATTCATAAAGTAGCCACACCATACCACCCTCAAACTAATGGCCAGGTTGAGTTAGCAAATATGGAGTTGAAGAAGATCTTAGAGAAAACAGTAGGAAGTACAAGAAAAGATTGGGCCAGGAAGTTAGAAGATGCACTCTGGGCATATAGGACAGCATTCAAAACTCCTATTGAAAAGTCCCCTTTTCAGCTGTTATATGGCAAATCTTGTCACCTCCCTGTAGAGCTTGAGCATAAAGCTTTCTGGGCCACTAAACACCTCAACCTTGATTCTCAAGCAGTAGAGGAGAAGAGGCTACTGCAACTAAATGAGTTGGATGAGTTTAGGCTAGAAGCTTATGAAAACGCTAAGATATACAAAGAAAAAGCTAAAAGGTGGCATGACAAAAAGATCTCAAGGAAGGAGTTCAAACCAGGACAGCAAGTACTCTTATATAACTCCAGGCTCAAAGTCTTCCCTGGCAAGCTCAAATCCAAATGGACTGGTCCTTACTTGGTGACAAAGGTTTTCCCTTATGGAAGCCTTGAATTGCTAGATGAAGCAACAAAGAGCCATTTCACAGCAAACGGTCACAGGACAAAGCATTACTTGGGAGGCCAATGGGATAAAAAAAAAGGAGGTTCAGAACCTGAACTAAACAAGAATTTAGGATGTCAAGCTAATGACAATAAAAGAGTGCTTGTTGGGAGGCAACCCAACTTGAGGTAATCTCTTTTTATAGCTATTTCAATAAAAAGATTGAGTGATCTTATCTGTATTACAAGGAGCTAAGTTTGGTGTTGCAAACCAAAACAATTTAAGGGAGAATGAAGAATGCTAAGTTTGGTGTTCCACCAAAATCTCATTTAAAAAACACATTCTCACCTTCTGCATAAAAAGTTTCTAGCTCCAAGTAATCAGAAAGACTACTTAATCATTGTCTGTTTTCTAGTTTTTAATTTTATGACCTTCAGCAAAGGCAAAAGGTTTCATATATATATATATATATATATATATATATATATATATATTTGTATGTGTGTGTGTGTGTGTGTGTGTGTGTGTGTGTGTGTGTGTGCATCAAAAACGTTGGCAAGAAATTAAGTTTGGTGTTCATACACAAAAAATAAGCTCAAAAGCCTACAAGCAAATCTTGCATACTAACCAGTTGCCTAAGGGCTTGTGAGACAAGCAACTTCTAAGGATTATGCAGGAAAACATCCAATATATGAAGGGAATTTGCATCATCATCCAAAGGAGGAACAACAGAGAGAAATAATGATGACAGAAGGAAAAGCTGAGAGACATTCCCAACAGATTGTATTGACACTTTATCCTTGTTGCTGTGAAGTATTTTTACTTGGGAATTCCTTTATGTTTTGCTGAAATGTTCAATTAGGTGTGAGTGGAATGTGCCACGCACATAATATATAAGGTCCTGGGAATGCCAGAGGCAATCCTAGAACGCCGACACTCAGATATAAAGCTTAAAGTATTAAGCAGAAACCATAAAAGGGTGATCTTCTAAGAATATTTAAGCCTAGCTTAAACCTGACCTTAATACTAGGTCTTTTTCCACCATTTCCTCCGTTCCTCCATCTTCGATTAGTTTACACAGACAAATAAGCAAACAAGGAAAACACAAGTAACTTACAAGAAATACAGATAATAAGTACAACAATTAGCATGCTATAATCACGTAGACATTCCCAAATAGTTTACAAATGAGCAATTCAAATAATATGCACATAATGCATGCCTGTCCTATGGATGTTGACATCAACTGTCAGTTATCCGACATGTCCTCAAACTCAAAAATACACCATGGGGAGAATCCTCATGCTTAATAATTTCCATGGGAAGAGTCCCAAGCTGACATGGGGAGAAGATATAACACCCCCAAGCTGACTTGGGAAAAATAATACCCCAAGCTGACATGGGGAAAACAATACCCTAAGATCAATGTTATCCACGAAAAAAATTCCCGGCTGACATAGGGAAGACAGCACCCCAAGCTCAAATATACTCAACCTTTAGCTCCTGTATGCATCTCTGGCATATTCGCAACATTACCGCACTTCCTCAATAAATCATAATTACTCACTCATTAATCATATCTCAGTTAATTAACATCATCCAATGTCTCATACATCATTCTCATCATCTTATCACTTCGAGTACCAATTCCTCCAATCGTTAATTATCTTGCTTCAATTCTAAGCTACCTTTCCTTCCTAACTTGATCTCCAAGTTACTCCAATTTCCTAATTCCAACTTATTACTATGCTAATCATTATAACCTAGAGCTAAAAGGGTGAAAACAGAGGCTTGAAGATTCGGAATTAAGTTTTAAAGCACAAAAAGGGGCCACGCGTACGCATAAGCGACGCGTACGCATGGAAGTGCATTTCTGAAATGTCATGCATATGCGTAAGCCACGCGTACGTGTGGGTACGCGTTTGGACCAAGACGCATACACATAGCCATCTTCACGTACGCATGCAACCCAGGCAGAATCGACTGGTCACGTAAGGGAGGTTCGCGTACGCAGAAATCCCAAGCCACGCGTACGCAAGGGCCTTGGGTACGCGTGGGGCACACGTACGCGTGGGTTGTACATTTCATAGAAAATTTTAACCAAGTTTGAAAAGCAATAGAATTTTCATTTTGAGTTCTAAACTTCCGACGTGTATAACCTTTTTATTTTAAATCATTTTTCATCCGTTCTTTGAACAGCGTAAATTTCACGAACTCAATTCTTATATAAAACAAGTTTGAAACCATTTAGAAGTCCGAAAGCCAAGTTATGACTCGTCGAAGTTCGGCCAAAAACTAATTTTTCTCAAAAAGCTTCCAACCTCAATTTTCACTAAACCAAACACAAATCATACTTTCAACATATACATCCAACATAGTCACATACTATTTATTCTATCAAAGTCATCCATAACCTGCTTCAATCAATTATACATCCATAAGTACATAATCTCATAACTAAATTTTATAACTTTAATTACAACAATCACAACACACTACCACAATTTAAAATCATTTATTCTCCAAAATCACAAGAATCATTAGTTCATCACTTAGTAGTCCAACTTCAAAATCAACCATTAAAGCAAAACTCAACATTTAGCATAAAACACTAATCAATTTACATTCTCATTCATTCATCAATTCCTATCTTATACTCAACTAGCCTAAGTCTTCATAGAAAATTATATATTATATACATGAAACCTAAACCATACCTTGGCTAATTTCCATGTATTTCCCGAGACAACTCACCAATGGCCCAAACACAACCCAAGGTTCTAGGACTCACCAAAGCATAAGTGTTCAACCTCTATCAAGATTCCAATGTTCACAATTTTAATCTCTAATTACATATGCACAACCTAATAGATATATACAACACATATACACCCAAATTAAATACCCAATACATAAAATCAATAAATTAACTAGGGTTGAGGATCCTTACCATACCCATGGACCAAACGGACCAAATCTAATAAGTTCTGCAAGCTAGATTGAACCTAAAGTACCAAAACCCACAAAATCTCAACACCACTTACATAATTTTCAAAAATCATAGGGATTGAGAGGCTAAGATGAGAAATGAGACTTGCCTATGAAGTTGTTCGGATAGAATCGCAGAGCTCGTTGCGGTGGTCGCATGGTCGTAAACGGTGCGGCGATCGAAGGTTGGAGTGGAGAGATATGGAGGTTTGAAGTGGAGGTTAGGGTTTGAAAGCTCTCTTCCCCCTTCCCTAATGTTTGCTGCATGAATGATGAGAAGGGAGGAAGGGGAAGCTGAATTCACTTAGGGGCATTGAACTGAATTGGGCCTTGGGCCCATTTTGGGCCCGATTTAACCGGTTCGGCCCGTTCGGCCTAATCTTGGGCCGATATCTTTGAAATTAGTGTTAAAATTCTCGTTTTAATTAGCTCTATCCTATTTTACTATTGAATTTGAATTTCTATTTTTCTTTATTAAAATTTAATTTATTGACTAATTATTCGCTAATTTAGCGGGGTTTACATATACTATTTCTAAACTCATGTCAAAAATACATGTTAAGAATAAGGTTGGACATGCTGACAGGTGACGATATTTAGGTGTGTCCAAGCGTGTCCATAAAAAATTTGTTATTTTTTATTAAGACATGATTGGATACAAAAAATACGCGTATCCGAGAAGTATCGATGAGTGTCGAGTTCGACACATGGACACCGCAAATCAAAAGAGTACATGTGCTTATCAATTGATGATGAAATGGTTATTTTGTCGTATATGTAAACGTAAGTTATGATGCAATGGTCATTTTAAAAAATTCAGTTACATTGTTTGTATGGTTTTTTTATTTAAATTAAATAATTATATTTTATTGATATACATAAATTATAAAATAATTATCTAAATAAATAACGTACTACATCTCGGGTATTGTGAGCCCAACACGAATATGGGTGTATTTTGGATACTAAGATCCCAGACTATGATGCATGGAGAATCTGACGGATAAAATCCAATTTTCAAAATTGCTACAACATATCCTAGGTACACTATAGATACATTAGATTCTCTATGCATAATAATTCGGAGTCTCAATATTTGGGATATGCCTATATTCACATTGAACTCACAGTATCCGAGATGTGGTACGATGTTTATTTAGATAATTATTTTACTGTTTATGTATATTGGGGGAAAATGAAGATGATGAAGCATGCAAGAATAAGCCACGGTCAAAGCAAAACTTAGATTCTTTATTTAAAAATGGTGATAATCTATCATTGTTAAAAGATGAGGTAGATGATGAACTACAAGATGATGCCTTGGAGAAGACAAACACATGTTAGAATAGTCAATAAGTTAAAGGGTAAAGTACTGATTTGGTCTCCTACGTTTGGGGTGAATTCTGTTTTAGTCCCCAACGTTTAAAGTGTTTTATTTACGTCCAAAATAGTTTTGATTTGCATCAATCAAGTCCTGCCGTTAAGTGGGAGTGAAATACTTAACGTTGTGTCTGATGTGGTAAACTGGGTACAGTGGTTGCAATTAACCGTTGGAAGCACAAAAAAAAAAAGAAAAAGGAAATCCGCTAAGAATGGCTCCTCAATCGTCTTCCCAAGGTTCGCATAGCAACACCAAGAATCGTAGGAGAAGGAGGACGTGCTTTTGTGGAGAGAGACCAGTGTTGTGGACATCATCTACAACGGAGAACCCAGGAAGAAGATTCTGGGAATGCGTCAACTATCAGATGAGTCTCCTCTTTTCTGTCTCTTGTTTCAAAATAGCATTGGGTGTTAGTGTTTGGAGGATCTGAACTGTTTGGTGTCTTCCTTTTAGTTTAGTTGAGAACAAATAGGAGAAGAATACGATTATTTTGCTTGGGTAGAGCCTAAAGGGCAAGACCCACAAATTCAAAGACTGAAGAATAAAGCAAGTGTGTTGAAACATGAACTGTAAAAGGCTGAAAGAAAATTTACATTGGCACTTGCTGTTGGAATTCTTGGATGGACAACGGCTGGGCTGCTGCTATATGATCGATTTAATTAAGGTTTAGGGGTTAGCAGTTATCTTTGTTTGCTTTGCTGTTGTTGTCCCTAGTTTGGAGGGAATGTCAAGTGTTTAAGGGATTGAAAAAATTGACATACAGTTAGGGTGATAACAGTGATGTGTTAGTTAAAACTTTTAGAAGTTGTATGTGTAAAGGCATGAGCTATAAACATTATAAAGTTTTTAAGTGAAATGAAAAACTATGAGTTCCTGTATTTTGACATACATTATTTGGCCCTGTAAAAGTTTAATTCAGTTTGATCTACCAATAAATAGAAGGCTTAAGTTGCCAATTCACATAACTATGCTACTGAAAATTTATTTAAATCATTAGATAATAGAGAAGTCTTAAAGTAGCTTCTCTTAACCATTACAATATCCAAACAAGCCTTAAATATAACCATGAAAAGATAACACAAAAGAGATCAACATGAAACTAGTAGTCTTAAAGTAGGCTATCTAAAGTATCACAAAGACATCAGCCCTTGGTCATTGCCACTTTCATTACAAAACAGAAGCTAAACACTAAAATCGACTATAAATTCATCCCAATGCTTTTCAGGCCCTAGGTGGTGTTTTTTCCATGAACTTTAGGGTCCTCCTTGATGGGCTAGTAATTGTTGCTGTCGATGGCTAGGGTTGGCTGGTGCTACTGCTGCATCTAGCTCTCTTGGAGGAGGTTTGTGACTCTTGGGTCCCTCCAACTTGTGTATTGCTCTTCCTCTTTGTTAAAGTTTTGTTATCTTTGCTGGGTTCTTGCTGGGGTTTGGAATCCCAGTTGTGCCAGCACTTTTCTTGGCTTGTAGAGCTGCATTATGCTATAAACAGTAGCAACAAATAGTGACATAAGGAGATTGGGTTCCAAAAATTGGGTTCATCAAACAATAAGGAATTGTATTCAACATGACAACAACAAATTTACCTTTTTTGCCAAGGCCTCCACCTTATGTTTTTTAGGGCAGGTTCTTTTGTTGTAACCAAGTGCAAAACAATAGGAGCATTTTTGTTGTTGTACATCCTTGGATAATTTAGCTAGTGGTCCATTGTTGCGTGACTCATCACTAGTCTTGTTCCTACTTAGTTTTGGGTGCCCTATTGGTTTCCTAAACACTGGTGGCAGCACATCATCATTCTCAGTCCGGGCCCAGAGATTTAGTCCATTCACTAGGTAGATTACATGTTGATAGTAGTCCACGTAGGTCTCTTTCTTATAGCACTTGTTCACATAGTTCTTAACATCTAAACACATTTTCCTAATGCAACTCATGGCATGCTCACATGGGTAACCTGTTAGTTGAAACTCTCTACAGGAGGACTCATGTAACTGTAAGTCCACAACAAATTTGTCTCTATTATCCTGACTGCTAGATACCTCATACTTGTCCCTACCTGCATAGATGGTCAACCACTCCCCACCCTTATCAAACTCTTTCAATTTTCTTGTTTATTTTTGGCAAAATTTCTACAGCATATGTAACTATACTTTGTGTGTTATTAGCCCACTATTCATCAGATAAACCCTAATATCTTATAACATAGACACTATGGGTTTCTCTCTAGCCTCTACAATAACAGAGTTAAAACACTCACACATGTTGTTTACAAGTGTATCAACTCTAGGAAAATAATTAAACCTGGACTTGCTCCAATACTTGGCAGGGATCTCCATGAGATGATTATAAGCTCCTTGATCAACCAGCTGAATCTCCTTCATCCTTCTCTCCCACTCCTAGACATATGTTGCCTTTGCAGCCTTCCACATCATTATTTTTAGCTGAACACCTGGGAAGCTTTTTCTGAAATTGTTATAAAAGTACCTAACATAAAACCTGTGATATATGCAGGTAGCAACTCATCAAAGGTAGGAGTCAATCCCTTGAAAGCAGAATTTAAAAACAGCATAAGTTAATAATAGCACAACATGAATTAAAGACAGAATCAATTACACAAGTTCAGGTGAGTACTCATTAGGTTGAGGGTTACCTTTTGTTGGTCGCTCATGAATGTACACCATCTGATCTTATCAACTCCCAAATCATCACACAGATTCAACAAAAACCATGTCCACGAGTCTTTTGTCTCTGCTTTAACAATAGCATAGGCAATTGGCGAAATCTGATCGTTGGGGTCCCATTCAATGGCTGTTAGAAGTTGACCCCCATATGGAGTCTTGATGAAGTATCCATCAAGGCCGATCATGGTTCTGCACACCATGAAACTCCGTTTGCAAGCATCCAAGAAGATATAGATCCTCTCAAATCGTGGTCTCATGTCATTACCAGGGATTGATGTCTCTAGTTGAAACTCAGGAGGTCTCTCCACTTGCATCCGAACAGTGGAACTCGGATTCGACCTCAATAACTCGGCAGCATAGTCATGAATCTTCCTATATTGCTCTCCATAAGTACCATTAATCTCATCCAAGGCTTGCTGCTTCACTTTGGCAGCTTTGGTCTTTGTGAGATCAACATTCCATTTGCTATGAGCCTTCCTTATCAAAGTTCTCAACTTGATTTTAGGGTTCTTACAAATCTTCTTCATAAAAGCCTTACTCAGCCACTTAGAACTCATGATATCAATCTTGGTTGCCTTACTGCATGTGTGTTTTTTATAACAGCTGGTCAACTGCCATGTATCCTCTCTTCATCTTATGGCAGTATGCAAACCACTCGCAACCCTCTTGGCAAGCAGCTTTGCACCTATGGCTATCACACTTTGAGAACCATATTCCTCTGCCATTGTGCATATCATAGCTAGTTACACAGTCCTTAAAAGCATCCCTATCTACATACATTATCCCAACCTTCCATTTATACTCCTTCATATTCTTCAAACTCTTATACAACAGGTACTTCCTCAACAAGGGATCCCCTTCATCATCACTTACAGGGACATCCCACAACTCCTCACTCTCATACCCATCATCTTCATCCCTTAGTCCAGTAGCCACCACTTGCTCCTTTTCCTTGTTAACACTGCCACTAAATTATCCTTGTACTCTCTCAGTTGAAACACTCTGTTTCATCTTTTGAGAATCTTTCATAGTTGTGATATCAACATCATAAAAACCATCATCACCATTCCAATCATCATCGATGTCATTAAATGCAACCTCCAGATCACTATCTCCAGAGTTATTTTCACTCCACTGTTCATCACTGTCTCCCTCATCATCATTCTCTAGCTGGCAGTCATCATCCTCAGATTCATCATCACCTAAAAAATCTGATCTCTCTGACCTCTCTTCATAATCATCCTCTAACATATCATTTTGGCCTTTTGTCACCACCTTGGGCTTCTTACCCACCTTGGCCTGAGCAGATGATTGGGCCTTGTGCAGCACAATTGGACCAGGCCCAACAGCCCCTGCAGTAGGTGTAGCAGCCTCACCATTATCTATCTCTTCAACTTCTTCAATAGTGCAGCCTTTCCTAGCAGTAGCACTGTCTTTGTGAACAACAAAAAGTTCCACCATGTTATCCCTCATTCCAATTCTGGCCATGTCCGTTGCATCCTTGTCTATGTGAAGCATCCTCAGTCTTACATATGTTTCATCTTTTAAGGACGTATACCACATTGCAGCGATGTTCTCTGCCACATATCCCTGTTCGACCACTATCTCCATGACCTCGAACCTACTCTACCTATCTTCATCATATTAGTCCACTATCGAAGTCTCACCCCCACATAGTGTAAATGTTCACTATCAAACCCAAACTTCCCCCCATGGTGTATCTTGACACTAAAATAACTCATTCTCCGAACAATCTGTTAGACAAACATAATAGACTTCATAAAATTTTCACATTAATCAACAACAACAGAAATGCATAAATGCAATCACTAAGGCAAAATAAAAACTTCCAAAATAAAACAAGAAATGAATATGAAACTATAAAACAAAACAATCAAATATCAACATGCATCATTACATATCAACATGCATTAAGATGAAAACCAAATGGGCTGAGGAGATTTGATAAAGGAATACCTGATACGATCTTCTTCCAGAAAGGAAGGGTTTCAAACTAACTACTTCTGTGGACCTTTAACGATACTAAAGGACAATGTCACCTCCCTAGCTGCGAATCGCAACCCTTGACTGACGATTGGTAGGGTTTATGGATTTTTTTATCATTTCTTGCTTCACAAGAAGAAGAAGAAGAGTCACGGTAAGTATGCGTTTTGTCCAAAGGTGGGAACCATTACAAGTCTATTAACCATGTCCCCTCTCCTTTGCCACGTCGGACACGACGTTAAGTATTTCAGTCCCACTTAACGGCAAGACTTGATTGATGTAAATCAAAACTATTTTGAACGTAAATAGAACACTTTAAACGTTGGGGACTAAAACATAATTCACCCCAAACATAGGGGACCAAATTAGTAGTTTACCCTAAGTTAAATTAATTTATGATATGAAATTTATATTTAAATTTTTCATTTAGTTATAATTCATATTTTATTTTATACATATTAATTATTGAGCAGTTGCTACTTGCAATTCAGTAATCCTCATCAGGTTTTGCTATAATTCACATTTAGTTAACGAATTTTTAGTTGCATTTTATATTAATACCTATGTAAAAAATGCAGAATTAGATAAGGTTAATTTATATATAACTAATTTTAGGTCAGGTAAAGATTATTATATAGACAGATAAATAGAACAATTGAATGATTGAAATTTTCATTTTAAGAACTTCAAATTGTGTTAGAAAAATAAATGCAACCTATTCTTCGTGGCCTATATATTAGTAAAACAGTAACCATGATCAACATTTTATTTTATACTTATTAATTTTTGATTTGATCTATTATATAGATATGCCAAAGCAAAAGGGGTACAAGAATATACTTAAAGCAGCATATACTACAAATTCTTCACAAGATAACTTAGTAGCAGCTGCAAATTCCTCTCGAGACAAGTCGGCATATGCTGTAAATTTCTCCCGAAACAAGTGGCAGTAGCTGCTAATACTTCTCGAGACAAGTCGACAGCTGCGAATTCCTCCCGAGACAAGTTGACAGCAGCTGCAAATGCATCCCGAGACAAATCAGTAACTGCTACATTTAGAAATTCATCCCATGAAAGGTCAATAGCTACTGGAAATGCTTCATTAGACAAATCAGCAACTGCTACATCTAAAAATTCATCTTTATCATAGACTATATATTCTTCCGAACCATCATCAGTTGCTCCAACTACTTCTGAGCGTCCATCATCTGAAGCTAAGCATAAATATGGACGTGAGTCTAAGTATTATTGAACTATTGATCCTATAGGTATGTATAGATGCCATTATATTTTTATTTCTTTTCCAACCTTGCACAATTAGACATGGACCTCTTTCTATTATATTATTATTTCTTTTCCATTAGAACTACTATTTTAATTCATTGTGATTATGTTGCTTAGCTAGCTAGCTGTAATCACATTTGAGATATTTTAATTTTTTCTTTAATTAAAAGCTAATTTAATTAGAAAAGAAGGTTGTTGTCCACTTTATAAATGTTGCCTTATCTACTTAGAAGCCAATAATGAAAGCACTGTATATAATGTACTATAATTTATTCTTTAGTCGTTCAATTACTCATTTATTTATACTTATTTATCTATTTTAGATGAATACAAAATTAGTACATGCCTTCATTTATTAGTGAAGGATGTGCATAATTTGCCAGAAGGTTTACGCATAATTGTTAATTTTGATAAACAGCATTGATAAACCCCATTTTTAGGATTTATCTTGTATTAAATTTAGAGCATTTCATCAATCTTTTGTCACATTTAGCCAAGGAATTAGCATGATTTTGTAATCTCTCCCGTATTTGTGCTTAAGTGTAAAAACATGCTTTTTAAGCCTTATTTTGATGAATTCCAATTCCTCCTTAATTCCATAAGATGCCTTGATGTGTTTGCTAGTAATTCCAGGATTGAAATAGGCTAGGCATGGATCAAAGGAGTAAGGAAGGAAGCATACAAATGGAGAGAAGCATAAAAAGCCAAAGAAAAGAATTCAACCAAGCACGCGCACGCGCACAAGGCGCTCGCACGCACATTACGGAATTGGTCGAGGACGCGCACGCGTACCGTGCGCGCACACGTTGCAGTCCACACGTGATCTCATTAAAGCAACATGTGCCTGGTGATTTTGGAGAGTTTCTGGACCCATTTTGCCGCCAGAATTCTGGTTGAAAGGATTAAAAGGACCAAGGATGAAAGGGGAAAGGGAGATTGTTTCACTAGGAGTTAGTTTTAGTTTAGAGTTAGTTTTCTAGAGAGAGAAGCTCTCACTTCTCTCTAGAAATATGATTAGGTTTAGGTTAATCTCTCCTCTTAGATCTAGGTTTAATTCATACTTTAATTCACTTCTCTTTTATCAATTCTTACTCTTCTCCTCTTTCTCTTTCTGGTTATGTGCTTTAATAATTGTAATTCCTTATTTTGTTTTGGATACATTGTTGTTCCTTTGTTTTCTTTCAATAATACAATATTGAGGTAATTCATGATAATTGTGATTTCCTTGATTGTTGTTGTTAATTCTTTGTATTCAATTGTTGTTAGAATTCATTCTCATTGTGATTTACTATACTTTCCTTTGTACCTTCCAAGTGTTTGATTAAATGCTTGGGAGAATGTTAGAATATAATTTTATGTTCTTGACTTGAGAAGGTAACTTAAGATTTCTTGAGTTACTAGTGTCCAATTGATTGATAGTTGATAGCCATTGACTCTAGTCTTAATTAATCCAATTAGTGAAAAGCTAGGATTTATGGAGTAGGATTGATATAACTCACTTGACTTTTCTTTGTTAATTGACTTAAGGATGACTAAGTGGGGTTAATCCTTGCAACTACCATACTTGTGGCTAGTGATAATGATGAAGACCATTGACAACCAAACCTTGCCAAGACCATTTTGTTAATAAAATTTTATTTCCATTTACTTTTTATATTTCTCATCTAAAACCCCAAAATAAACAACCAATAACAAGAACACTACCCTGCAAGTCCTTTGAGAAACGACCCGAGGTTTAAATACTTCGGTTTATAGATTTTAGGGGTTTGTACTTATGACAAACAAAATTTTTGTATGAAGGGATTATTGTTGATTTAGAGACTATACTTTACAACGAGATTTCATTTGTGAAATTCTAAACTGTCAAAAATTCACTCATCAAGCATGTATCAATAGGAGAAGTAGCCAGACTCCTTGCAGGAGTTTGTGGGCAAATTGGCCATTGATTGTGTAGCATTTTCAATTAGTTTTAAAAAGTGGTCAGCCATTTCAGCGAGCTTTTTTGAAATTCAATGGAATACTTTTTTCCTACTAAGAATATTATTCAAACTCTAAAGATTTTTTTTTGCCATTATTTAGTTATATTTTCTGGTTAATATATATTCTTTGTTATATATTGAAGGCTCGATTTTGTTTCAAAGTGAGTGATAACTTGGCCAAATGATTTTTTCTTCAATTGCTTGGCAAAAATAGAGAGAATATAGGATAAAGCTTTGGAATGGATTTTATGATCTGAGGTTGAGTAAAACCGAGATCATAAATAATGCACCAGAAGATAGTGCTCCTAATCAATGGGCTTTATTTGTAGAATACCATTTGAAGCCTAAAACTCAGGTAAGTACTTACTCTTCTAGTTAAATGTTGTCCCTTTTTTCTATATTTTTAATTTTATAACCTTTGGAATATATTTAATTATTAGGCATACCCATTAAAAATTCTTATATATTTTGTTGCTGTAAATAGGATATTGAATTCATATGGAATGTTGCGAAAAAGTTAATATATAAAGCAAATATTGCTGGTGCATGCTCTTGTCTTTTATTTTATATAGAGTTTGTAATGAACAAGTGATAGCTTCTCATGCAGTAGTGCTGCTTTTTTTTGCCCTCTTGAAACCATTATTATTATTATTATTATTATTATTATTATTATTATTATTATTATTATTATTATTATTATTATTATTTTCTTGGATCTCTTTTCATAAACTTTGTTATATGTTGAATGTATGTTTGACTTTATTTAATTTTGTCTAAATTTAACTTGCAGAATCTTTGTAAGAGAAATAAAAAAATTTACCAAAAATAAATAACTTCTCATACTTCAAGTGCTAAATCAATTGCAAAAAAAATTGGCTAAAATGGTAATCAATTAATGCATGCATGCCCCTGCTATTAGTGTTATTTATGGTAGCATTGTTAAGATGTAGGATTTGGACATATTTTGCAAGTTATTGTATGATTTGGTGATCCTTCTTCTGAATGTTTATGATTTGTCCCTGTTGACTAAAGCCAATAATTATCTTTTTCTACATATATGAATTTCATATAATGCATGCATCATCTCTTAATTTTATGCATATCTGATCTATCTCAAATAATAACTAGATGAATGATATATATATGTATGTGTGCGTGCGTGCGTGTGTGCGTGCGAGCGTGTGCGTGCGTGTGCGTGTGCGTGTGCGTGTGCGTGTGCGTGTGCGTGTGATTGAGGCTGCTATTTCTTGGTTGAATGTTTCTACTTTTCTTGAATTTTAGATGGAAGAGACAAGGAAAAAAGTTAGTAGCATTTAAATGTGGGACATTATTCACAAGAAAAAAGATGGAAGTTATATTAATAAAAAGGCTAAAAAAATAGGGTAAGACTAAAGTGAAATAAGTAACTTGATTCTTTCTCTTTCTTTTTATATATGTAGGAAAAGATTGAAGCACATAGCAACCAACAAGCGATGGAATCAACTGTTAATTCTCCTTTTGATACTCTTGGAGTAGTTCTTGGGAAAGAGCACCCTAGTCGTGTTCAAGGTTTAGGCATGGAAACTGTTCCAACAGTTGCTTTCAAGAATAACACTAGAAGAATTAGTCAGATGAATTTAGGTTCTTCAAATAATGATGCTGGCACATCATCTACTTGTGGTCCAAATGTGCAAGAAGAATTGGATGCCGTTAAAGCGCAATTGCAAGCGCTAGTCTCCTATATTACTTCTAAAGAAGGAGGTAAAATTCCAATATAATTGTCTGAAATGTTCCTTACTCGACAATTTCACAGGTACAAATATAATTATCCTGTTTTTTTTTCCTTTGCTAGATCTCCTTTAGTTTTTCCCTTTTTATTTCTCCCGTTCTAATTTGTTTCTCAATAATAAACAAAAATGTACCTATACATTTTTCTTAAAAGAAAAAGATGAATAGGCAAACTGAACAGATAAACAAGAGGCCAAGTTATAATGTGTTAGATATTGAAACTCTATTTATACTTGTATATTGGATCCTGAAAAAATTCTTGTCAATTAGGATTCAAATTAAGTCTCAAAGCCATGAGCTATCTATCAGAAACTTAAAGTGTGTGTAATATGAAATCTATTCTTCTATATTCATTTTTCCCTTTTAATTAATAGTTTATTATCTCATTAATTATTAATTAATAATTATTAATTATTAATTTGGGTGAACATTTCAAGTTGATTAATTATTAATTAGAGTTTAACTAGAGAATATTTTTTATTGTGCTCATAATTATATTTTTGTTGTAAGGATTAAATCAAGAGAGTGAGATTCCATCACCAAAAGAGTTAGAAAGTAGGTCTTCTGGAGTGAACAACAAAAAAGCATGATCTTGCATGATAAAGATTCTATGTATTAAGGATTATATATATATGTTAAGACAAATTATTGAAAAATGTTATCCTTGATACTTTGTTTCTGGACTATGACTTTTGATTTTCAGAGATCATCTATGAATTAAAAATTTTGTTATGATGTTCGATTTAAAGCTATGCCTTTTAGTTATTATGAGATTTTAAAGTTTGAATTCCAAAAATGTCACTTCAAATAGGTAGCTTCAATCTCATTTTAAAACACATAAAATTACCATCATATTTAGGTAAAAATCGCAATTAGAAAGTGTCATCTTAAACAAAAATAATGCCATTATATTATGGTAAATGAAAAGGATGCCATTAAATCCTAGTAAAAACGACGGTTATAAACTGCCATTTTAAACAATAACGAACCACCATTTTATTTGTTTAAAATAGCAGTTAGAAACCGCCATTTAACTGTAAAAAACTCCCGTATAGACAATTGTGGCAATTTTTTAAAAACCGCCATAATAATTAGAATGGCGCCCAGAATACTGACGCTTCTTGGAGGGCGCCATTTTTGGTTATAATGGCAGTTGAAACCGCCGTAATTTCCAAAAAAAAATGCCATTTTAACTCCTTTTTTTGTAGTGGATGTAGTATGTTGGGCTACTTCTACGAATTATTTAATGAAGGACATAAAACTCTTCCGAGCCTTGGTCGGTTATGCACAAGGGAAGAAGATCAAAACTTTGACTATTATCGAAGGATTCGAGACTTCGAGGTAAAAGAAGCTCTAAAACAAATGAAAAAGGGCAGGGCAGTAGGACCTGATAATATCCCGATTGAGGTTTAGAAGGGCCATGGAGAAAAAGGCATTAACTGGCTAACCAAGCTTTTTAATGAGATTTTAAGGTCAAAGAAGATGCTTAATGAGTGGAGAAAGAGCATCGTGGTACCTATCTACAAGAATAAGGGGGATATACAAAGTTGCAAAAACTATAGAAGGATCAAACTCATGAGCTATACTATGAAATTATGGAAAAGGGTGATAGAACGGAGGTTGAGAAAAGAGACACAAGTAACATAGAACCAATTTAGATTTATGCAGGCAGATCCACCACCGAAGCGATATACCTTTTAAGAATGATGATGGAGAGGTATCATAGTCATAAAAAAAACCTGCATATAGTGTTTATTGATTTGGAAAAGCGTATGATAGGGTGCCAAGGGAGTTCTTATGGAAGGTCTTAGAAAAGAGGAGAGTAAGGATCGCATATATTCGTGCAATTAAAGGCAGGTATGATGGGGCCACAACTAGTGTGAAGACTCAAGGTGGTGTGACAGAGGAATTTTCTATTGGTATAGGATTACACTAGGGATCATCCTTAAGTCCATACCTTTCCACATTAGTCTTGGAAGTACTCACAGAGCACATCCAAGAGCTTGTGCCACGGTGCATGCTTTTTGCCGATGATATCGTTCTTATGGGAGAGTCAAAGGAAGACCTAAATAAGAAGTTGGACTTATGGAGAGAAGCTCTAGAAGTGTATGGTCTGCACATAAGCCGTAGGAAGATAGAATATATGGAATGTAAGTTCGGTCTGAGAAGGAAAAATCCTAATATAAAGGTGAAGATTGGAGAAAACATCTTACAAAAAGTTAAAAGTTTCAAGTATCTTGGGTGCATCATACAGAATAATGGAGAGATTGAACAGGTTGTAAATCATAGGATTCAAGCAGGTTGGTCAAACTGGCGGAGTGCATCTGGTTTTATATGCGACAAAAAAGTGCCTTTAAAACTTAAAGGTAAATTCTATCGCACTGTTGTAAGACCGGCTATGCTTTATGGTATGAAGTGTTGGGCGGCCAAAAGGTAGCACGAACATAAGCTGAGTGTGGCAGAGATGAAGATGTTGAGATGGATGAGTGTTTATACGCGTTTAGATAAAATAAGGAACGGGGATATAAGAGAGAGAGAGTTGGAGTAGCACCCATTGTGGAAAAGATGGTAGAATCGCATCTCAGGTGGTTTGGACATGTGGGAAGAAGACCGACAGAACACTCAGTCAGGAGGGTGGATGGGATGGAAGATGGACAAGGGATGAGAGGCAGAGGAAGATCTAAGAAGGCCATCTATAAAGTGGTCAGACGAGATATACATGTGAACGATTTTTCTGTAAACATGATACATGATAGAGTTCAATGACATCGTTTGATTCATGTAGCCGACCCACTTATTAGGACAAGACTTTGTTGTTGTTGTTGTTGACTTCTTGTTGTTGTATTCTACCGTTTATATATATGGGTAAATTATATAATTAATTAATTTAAATTAAAAAAATCCCTTGTCTATACATACCATCAAAAAACCGTGATTATAGACCTATGGCTACGAGAGAATAGGTCACAGTAAAAAATTGTGACCATAGATCTATAATTACCCTTTTTATTAGTTATGGTCACAATTTTTTACCGTGACCATAAGCCTTTTTTTTGTAATGTTGGCTGCTAGTAAGCCTTAGCCACCATTCACGTTCGACATAGACGGAAGTGGAATATTCTAATAATGTACCTGGAATAAATTCTGGTGGATCAAAATTAAAATACTCCCCCTCCCCCCCTAATTTATGACACACAAAAATAAGAGCATAATATAGATCAGCAGCATATGTGGACCAACCCAAAAGTTAATTAATATATATTAGCTGTCCTTTTCTTGTTTTATATATATATATATATATATATATATATATTTTAAGAAGTTGCAATATAATACGTGGAATAACAACTTGAATAACAATAGTAACATATCGGTAATCAGATTTGACTGTTCATTTTGTTCTATTTTATTTTTGGTGTTGACAAGCAGTGGAGACGCAAGTTAGACCATTTTCTTGGGAGGTAACAAATTTTCAGTATTATACACACATCCATATGTGACAAATAAATGATAAGTAATTCTCCATAAAATCATTTGAAGATAAGCAATAATACATAAAGAGGTGTATTTTACTGTTATATATACCAGTCATATGTACATCTTTTTAGCTCTTGTTTTAGTATTAAAATCTATCACTTCAGAGGGATTGTGTAATTTTGTTTTATTTTTATTTTATTTATGTGAAAAATCAATTTTTTTAATGAATTTAATTTTGATATAATATCAATATAAATTAATTTTATGTATGTATTTAATTACAGAATATTACGTTAACAAAAAATCATCTTTTATCACATAAATTATTATTAAAAAAATAAATATAATTAAATAATTGTATAGTTAAAATATTTTATATTATCAGTAATTTAATACTAAACTTATTTTAATATATAAAAAGAAGCATTGAATATAAAAAATTAAAGTATATCGCTTTTAGTGTCTCACTTAGTTTACACAAGAGTAATAATATATCTATTATTAAAGGTCACCAAAAAATACATCTATTATTCATGCTTGAAGACCAAAAAATACGCTCGCATCGGGAAAAAAGAAATAAATAAATCTTTACTTTTTCTTTTTTTTTTTTAAAAAAAAACGTTAGCTTGATTGTTGTTGTAGGCCATCTCGCCCTAACTAATAGGGTTGATAATCTATATCCTATTTGCAAGAGTTTAATTTAAACGTCTGTTTGTATAAGATTATCTATTTGAATTGTTGCAAATAAAATAGTGTACAGTGCGAATTTGTTTGTGAACAGGGTAAAATATAAATTTAGAGTTTATTTTATCTTTTATTTATATTTTTAATATATTATATAATATATATATAAAAGTTATGTATATAATAAAAAAATAAATATTAAATTTATAATTTTTTTTATAAAAATTTAAAATAATTATTAAACTAATTAATTATCATATTATTTATAATTTTATGTTAAATTTTTTTAAAATTTTATTATTTTTAATTTTAATTTGAATTTAATTTTTTATTTTTTATTTTATTAATATGTATGAAATTTGGAATATTTGAATTTTATATTTACTTAATTTTTTTATTTTTCTGCGAGTATAATAGAATAGAGTAGAGGCGAGTTAGAATTAAAAATTTTTCAGATAAAATAAAAAAAATTTTAAAAAAATTTTTAATTTACAAATAAAATTTGAGTAGAATCCAAATCTTACCCTAATATATCTTAGCTATTGTCAGCCCTACTAATTAATCTCGGTCTACTCTATTCATCTCAATAATAATCAATATTATAAAATATATGCCTAGCTCATATCGAACTGTAGACACAAAATAAATGAATGGTTTATTTTATATAAGATGGTGATGGTGATGGTGATGGTGATGGAAAGGACATATTGAAGTAATCCCATGTAGTTGTCCTAATCATTTGCGCTATTGTATAGAAAATAACATATTCAGCATTCTTAAATATCTGACAAAGCCCTTCTTGTTACAGATTAAACTATTTTATTGGTTGATAACGTGGGATTTGCGTATCGCTTGTCTTCAGGTTTCGAAGATCTTCTACTTATGTTTACCATTTATTTATCTGGATTTTTTAATAACTATATGACTACTGTACTATATTTTCTTAGTACAATTACTAGAGTTCAGACAAAAATTAGGGTTCTTGCCAAAATCCGTAACCACTCATTTTAATAATATAATAGAAATAAGAATATTTTTTAGCCAACAATAAGTTGACATGTTTCATTAATAAAAAATTATTTTCCTTCCTACAATAAGAATTCAAATTTTTATTTTTATTTATCTACTATTTTATTAGCTGATTATTAATAAAAGTAAAGTTGATTCCTAGCAAAAAGGAATAATAATGTATTGCTTTATTTTTTGTAATGGTTTCTAGCTAGAATGGCAAGAAATCCTGGATTAACACAACTAGAACAACATTGAAGTACAGAGCAGAGGAAAGAACAGAGTTGAGAGAATGAGAAAGCTATGAAACTCATTATCACTTATTTTAGATTGATATTCTTGTTAAAAATAGAATACTAGGCATTTATTGTTTTGATTGCTTTCTGATTTATTCTATAAAATCCAAGTAAATAATAAATAATTAAGTAATATATTAATTATGAACGAAAAAAATAAAAATTTAAAAATTTATAATTAAAAAAATAAAAATATTTAAGATATAAATTAAAATATTTATTTTAAAAATTTTTGGTCTTATGTTGAGCCAAATAGACAAAAATTCACAAACGAGTCTCATTAAACCCAAGACCACACTCATCCTTAGCCAATTTTAGCACACTCCCCCTTCATTAACTCAAATACATTCGGCACAGAGAGAAGAGGAAGAGAGTGGTGTCCTCAATGCTGCTATTCATCACTTCACTAAAATCCTCGTAACTTTCAAATCGAAACTCTGATTGACGATTCGTTTGTGGCTATGCATTTGTCTTGACTCCCTCTTCAATTCTATCAAATTATTGTGGTAAGAAATTGATGAGCAAAAATTGAAACTTACGGATACTGACAAATGCACCGAATCATTCAAGTAATACCACGGTGAGTGAATATCGTTTCCACGAGGATTAAAGGATTGAACAAGAAAATATCATATTAAAAGCCTAATTAGATTAATAAAACTTGATTGATAAAGAGGGCAAGAGTGTATCTTGCTGAGAGTTTTGAGAATCTTGAATGCTTGAATGCCACATACAGTGAGCTTGAATGACGATTTGAGAAAAGATAATAATGGTGAGAGTCAAAGGCTTCGGAGATATTTATGCTTTTAGAGAAATCAAACCTTATTTACTTATCTTGAAATTTGCAAAGATCTTTCACGACAAAATCTTTAGTAAATGATTTTCAATACTTTGACTCCTCAGTTTCTCAAGCATTAATTAGTCATCAATTAATTAATCAAGAGATTAA